>NC_051073.1:14578779-14908094 GCF_004664715.2 Peromyscus leucopus
TTCTCTCACACTACCACAGGGTTCCTTCAGATTGAACTTAGGTCATCAGGCTTGGTGGCAAGCACCTTTACTCAATAAAATATTTCACCAGCTCCAGAGGCTAAATTTCTTTAATCCATTTCTGACACTGAATTCAAAGGAGGGCTCACTAAATAATTTGATTCGACATCTTGAGCCCTTGTAACCAAATGTCCAGGCTGAAAAATAGAAATTCTTTAGCAAACCTTTCTGTTTCTCAGATTATAAAACTGACACACATAGTTCATTCATTTTAGTTTCTGTAGGGTTTCTTTTTTTCCTTTAGTAAGAAAATTGTTATTTATTTTACATATCAACCACAGATCCCCCTCTCTTCCCTCCTCTCACCCCCTCAGCCTTTCTTTCCCAACCCACACCCCATTCCCTCCTCTGAAAAGGTAAGGCTTCCAATGGGGAGTTAGCAAAGACTGGTACATTCAGTTAAGGCATGTCCAAGCACCTCCCCCTACATCAAGACTGTGGAAGGTGGCCCACCACAGGTAATGGGCTCCAAAAAGCCAGCTCATGCACCAGGCATGGATCCTGATCCTACTGCCAGGCAGCCCCGTAAGCAGACAAAGCTACACAACTGTCTCATTTATATAGAGTTTAGTCTAGTCCCATGGAGGCTCCATAGCTGTTGGTCTAAAGTTAATGAGTTCCCACTAGCTTGGTTGAGTTGTCTCTGTAGGTTTCCTCATCATGATCTTGAGGCTCCTTCCTCATAGAATCCCTCTTCCCTCTCTTTGACTGGACTAGAGCTCAGTCTGGTATTGGGGAGTGGATTCCTGCATCTGCTTCCATCAGTTACTGGATGGAGGCTCTATGATGACAGTTAGGGTATTCACCAATCTGATGATCAGGGCAAGCCAGTTCAGACACCCTCTCCACTATTGCTAGTATTCTAAGCTGGCGTTATCCTCATGGATTCCTGGGAGCTTCCTGAGCATGAGGTTTCTCCCTATCTCCATGATATCTCCCTCTATCATGGTATCTCTTTCATTGCTCTCCCACTCCATCCCTGTTCCAGCTTGACCATCCCATTCCCTCATGTTTTTACCTCTCATCCCATACCATCTATTACCTCCCCTCATCCCCAGTTGACTTGTGGAGATATCATCTATTTCCCCCTTCTCAGGATGATCCATGTGTCCCTTTTTGGGTCCTCCTTGTTAGCTAGCTTCTCTGGAGCTGTGGGTTGCAGTCTGGTTATCTTTTGCTTTATATCTAGTACCTACATCAACCTGTGTACTTCTCAAAATTCCTTAAAATGGTGATTGAAAAAAAGTTATGTTAGAATATTTAAACCATGATACTCTTTATGTAACATCTATCACAAAAATGCAGTGTTATATGTTGTAGCAGATGCTACATATATACTACAAATGCAATACAATATAGGTGAACACATAGTATTCAATAATGTTTATAGGAAGTGAGGAGAGAAGAAAAATAGGAATTAGGGCAATAAGGGCTTTTGTTTTATTTGTAGTGTACCTTTTCCTCAGAGAAAATTGAACTAGGTGTAGAACAATATGAATGTCCTGTTGGTGATAGTGGGGTCTGTACATTTCTTTGCTTAGAATTTTTAATATCTTAAATTTTCTCACGGAAGAATAAAGGAAGCACTGCTTGCTTGAACATTCATGCTATGGGAATCACTGAAGGTGGACAAGAAAATCCAACTACTAGGTTTTGTGAAAGGGAGAGATAATGTTGAATTAGGAAACAATGACCACTAAGTGGAAATAGTGGGCAATGGATAGTATGGGCAATGGATAGAAATATGCAGACAGAGATAGACTGTCATCCGTGCACAGTCTTGAAGGGCCTATCTCATGGAAATAGAATATAGAGGTGGCTGTAGAGTGGCTGAGAGCGGGGGAGATGAGTGGGGGAGGCCATTGACTTACTGTATTGCCTGGAGAGCACTGTGAATAATGAGGTATGGCATATTTCAGGATCACTGAAACATTTGGTTTTCAATATTTTTGCTACAACAAAAATAAATGATAGAATTCTTGAAAAAAATAAATAAAACTGATAGTATCTCCAAATGAGGATCAGAATTTGTATTCAAGTTAGAGTAGGTGAGCACTAAAATTTTACATAAAAAGTAATGACAACACCATGAAAAAATTCATGAATCTGATAAGATTTGTATACATTGTATATTCTCATCAAAATGTTATACCATTCCCCATAAATATGTATGATTATTTCATGTTAATCAAGACTTCATAAAGTTAGGGGTGAGATAAAAATATGAGATACCATGAATTTAGCATTATACTTTGTATTGAACAATAAATTACCACATGGTCATACATGGGTATGTACAGTAAAAATATGTCTTAAAGGAAGCTGGGATTTAAGTGATTGTCAGTAGTGCTTAGATAAGCTTTGATTTTTGGTCCTCTGTGTCCAAGCTCAAGTTATGTTGATCCTTAAACTCGTTAAAGATTCATTTAATTTTGCTCTATGTGTATGACTTTCTTGCCTATATGTATGTATGTGTGCCATATGATTCTACATTGCTTGCACAGGCCAGAAGAGAGTGTCTTTAGGGAAAGTTGTGAACCCCATTGTGGATGCCAAGAACAGAATGCAAGTCTGCTACAAGAACAACAAATGTTCTTAACCACTGAGCCATCTGTCCAGCCCTTATTCTTAACATTTTAAATTATTGTCTTCAGCTGTGTTTAAAGAGTTCCATGTAAAGGTGTGCACTGCATTTTCGATTCTTTCTTCAGTGTCTGTTAGGGTCACTATTCTGATCTCTGTTGGTATTCATTTAATAACAGAGTATTAATTACTTGAAAACAGTTTTAGTAGCAAATATTATATGATATTTGATTTTAAATAAAATTGAGTTGTCATGTTTTGCTTATAAAATTTATGTGACATGAGCTTTCAATGATAAATACATATCCTTCTGCTACTAAGTATTCAGCTGTTTTAAGTCACAGCCTCACTCAAGGAAGTGAGAACAGTTAGTTCAAAGAAAGGAAGAGTTCATTCTACTCAGCATATACTGCCAGTGACCTGCTGGGTTTCACTCTAAGTACATACACCAGTCATTTCTTAATTCCAAAGAAATCTGTTTGACAATTTCATAGACATACATTATAGTTTGTAGACATCTTAAACCCCCATTTTCATCCCCTTCTATCCTGATGAAACTCTTCAGTCATCAATGCCATTTTATATCTCCATTTTTGGTGTGAGCAGTAAGTTTCTTGAATGAGGGTGAGTGGAAGTGATTTGCTAGAGCAAGGACAACTTCTCAGTGGCTACACTATAAAGAACTGAACATCTCTTCTCCCAAAACTTGTTAAATTCCCCTTAGGGAATTTTAGGGTCCCGTGGGCTGCTCCTTTCATGATAAAATCATGACATTAGTTTTTCTTGTCATAAACATAATTAATATCCAATGAAAAACTTGACACATTGCTAATGAAAACATGTTAGAAAATTCTTAACATTGAGGAAAGAGAACAAGTGGATCTATATTCTGGATATATCTTCTTTCATCTGAGTAGGCACACTCTAGTGTCCAGTAGTGTAAGGAAGAGCTGAGTTCCAATTGTCTATGCCAGTACTTAGCTTTTATACTGGTGATGTATTGTCTTTCTTTCCTTATTCACTTGAATGTCCTGGACTACCATCACTTTTCCTTGGAGCAAACCAAAATGATGTCATTTTAGGACCTGCTACTGTGACAATGATTCCAAAATAGTCTCATGATAGTCTAAGTCAAAATGTAAAATGCAAAGTACTTATATGATGTTTTTTTAAGGACAAACAGTAGAATGGAATTTTAAACTACTCAATTCCTGAGTCAGTAAACACATAAAACAGCAGCATGGGAGAGAAGGTATAAGATATAATCATTACTGAAACTGATGATATTTCAGAATGTAGGTTATTTATGAGGGCAGGAAAACTTCCCACAGGGCCTGACGGTGCATGCTTTTAGTCCTGGCACTCAGGAGGCAGAGACAGTTAGATCTCCATGTGTTTGTGACTAGCCTGGTCTACAAAAGTGTGTTCCAGCACAGCCAGGGCTGTTACATAGAGAAACCCTGTCTCAAATTAGCAATAAAAACAAAGAAAACAAAACAAAACCACCTCGTTCTATAATTTACTCACCAATTCCTAGGCATTGCTCGACCACCATTACCATCACTCCCAAACTCTATAGATTGCTCCTTGTTGTCTGTCAAGTTTGGAGTAAGACTGGAGAAGTTTAATTGACAGAAGTGAATATCCCATGAAAAAGAGAAAAGGGCTTAAGTGGATGCAGAATCAGTATATAATTCTCACCTTTACCAATGAGCATTGATTGATTGATTTCTTTTATGAACAGAAATTAATGAATGGAAAGAGAGGAACCTGAAAGATTATAAAAGGAAACTCAATTAGAATGAAGAACTAAATCAAAACAGTAAAGAAACCATCTCTTGCATCTCAAAATTGAGCAGTCTAATTTTATACTGAGCAATCCCATAATCATGTAATTGTTGTAAGGAAAATGCTGCATTTATGATTTCTACATAATTGGACATGTCCACTAACACAGATAATGGGAAATGTGAGTTCTTTACTGTAATTTAACTCTACTTAAATTTTAAATTATCCTCTAGACAGTTATTTATTTATATCTGTGATGAAAAACTGGTTATAGTTCCATTACAGATACCAAATATTACATGAGGTGATAAAGTATTAATGTGCAATGTACATGCATACTACCTATGCTGTCTCATGTAATATGAATATAGTATATTCCTTGAAAACAAGAGGGAAAATATCTCTGTGCAGGCTCATATCATAGATATAAGGTTTTTTAAAATTGTTTTTAGCTTGAGATTATTTGGGAAGGCAGATATGGAACCCAGGCTTAGATAAAGCATGCTATAATTACATCAAAGGGATAACTGATGATCATTCACAGTTTTGTCATACTATGTCCCTTAAACTAACTGCAATTAAACTTTATGTTACAATTTCCTTCTACGTTTTTATAAATAAAAGTATTTTTATGAATGATTTTTTTTCTGATTTGTATCTCTTAACTTGTAGGGTTTCTTCCAACATAGTATCAAATGCCAGTTTTTAATTCTAACAACTTATGTTTCTACTGCAGTTATTTTCTTTATCTCTTTTTATTTAGACTTGGTTATTTGCTGGCAAAAAAAGAATACATTTGTGTGTTTTTATATGTCTTATGATAAATTAACCTAAATTAACCCATTTTTGTCATAAAAATCCTGTAGTGTACATTGGAATTGACTTTTGCTTTCACATAATATCTACATTTAAATAACAGTACAGGATATGAATCCACTATTGTATAGCAGTCCTGCTGAACTGCGGTTTTATCTTCCTGAACTTTAGTATCCCTTGTCAACTTCAACATAAAATATAGTATAGTAGATCACACAGAGAATAAGTGAGAGAACCAAATTTATGCATTCATTTCTATATTGTTATCCTGGTTAATGAATTTAATGACTTGATATGCCTAATTTATAAATTAGTTAGCACGGTGGATAGATACACATATGTACATAAAAAACATAGTGTGTATGTATTTTATGTTTGAACACACCCACATACCCACACAGGATTTTGTACTATCAACAATGTCAGGTAACACTACAGGTCATAAAATGGATTTTCCAAAGCTTAGGTGGGAGTATTATAGAGTTATACAAAATATTTGACTCCACTCAGAATTCTCTGTGCTGTACTAATCATCCCTCTTTTTGCCTCATGACTTCCTAAAGTGATCAATCTTTCTATTGTCTCACACATTTGTCATTCTGTAATCTTTATAGAGTTGAAAACAGCATGTATATATTGAGAATGGCTTCTTTCATTAACTGTATGCATTAAATTTTCTTCATGACTTCATAGTTCATTAACTTTTAGCACTGATTCATTTTCCATGACATTGGAAAAAAAAATCGTGGTTGTTTTCAGTTCTATGAACAAAACTCTTTTAAATATATATGCACATGATTTAAAAACAAGAATAATTGCTGGATTGCACAGTATATTTATTGAAAGTTCTCTAGAGGAACAGAACCATTATAATGGATTAATATTATGAAAGGGTTTTTTACATAGATACTTACTAGGAAAGAGACAATTGCAATGGAGTGTCACTCATTATGTTAATCACATTTTAGGGCAGGCACTATGCCCAGGAAGATTTGTCAAAACACAATGGATTCCAAGTTATTGTTTGTGTGCTATTTGTTTTGCCTTAGGTATTTTTTTGTCTTATTATTTTTTAACGTTGCTTTGATTTTCTTTCTTTTTAAAGAGAAACAGAGTCAGAACACAAAGTTTGGTGGATCTAGAAATAAAGAGGATCTGGGAGCAATTGTTGATGGGGAGATGCAATAAAATTTTTTTTGTGCAAAAATTAAATTAAAAATGAATTAAAAATCATTTAACAAAAAAAATCATTTAACAAACTTTATTTTATTTTTAATTCTGTGTACGTGTCTGTGTGGGAGTGTATTATGTGCATTGTTGTTTCACCTGTCTGTGTGTCTGTCTGTCGGGCTCAGATCTCCTAAAACTGGAGTTACAGACAGTTGTGAGCTGCCATGTGGGTGCTGGGACTTGAACCTGGGTTCTGTGGATGAGCAGCCAGTGTTCTTAACTGCTGAGCCATCTCTCCAGTGTGAAAAATCTTTTTTAAAAAATAAAAAAGAAGGAAAGAAAAAGGCTCCATCGTAAATGCTGAAGTGAATACCAGCTTGATAAGATGGTGATGATGATGGTCACTAATAAAAAAATGAATTTAAAGTGTATGACAGTGTAATAATAATATTATAAAAGGGGAATATTTAGATTAGCTTACATGGTACAATACAGGTAGTCCAATCATGGCTGCCTGTACACTATGTAGCTAGACAATCTGGTAACAACTCAGCACATGAGGCCTGGTGTTTCCCAGGTAGCTAATATGTAGAGGATTAATGGAGATCTTCTGGTCCTCAGCACACTTTGAAGGCTGTAAAATCTGGGTTCTGATGTCAGTGGTGAGAAACAGCAGCACCAGCAATGGTATGGACACACCACAGCATGAAACAAAGAGGAAGGTGACAGTGTTGAGTTTTTAAAGGACCTCTTCATCTCCAATACTTCCTACGGTGTTCCTACTCTCATGGGTTGTCTTCTCTCAACTGCCGTTCCTGAAAAGGACTTCAAGGAATGACTCAAGACCTTTCTTTCAACTGACTCCCGGCACCATCAATTTCTCAAGTTTCACCATTATGTCATATATAGTAAGAGTTTCTTTGGTTACTCAATAAAATAACAAGCTGTCCTGGAAAGAGCCTGTGTATGCTTGCTTTCTCACTGGAAAAGAATGCGAGGTCCTAACCTATATTCTTGCTAACATAAGATGAGATTCCTCTTTGGGGTTATACATGTCTAGGGTATATAGTGATATTTTAATGCTATTTTGTTTAATACTTCCAGGAAGTAACAGAATGGAACATACTTTCATACTTATACTTGTTAATTGCTATGATTTTTCAGATATTTTTTTATTCTGGTTCCTGATACACTGTGGTCTCTGTTTTTTTTCTCCCTCTGTTTTATTCTCATAGTGGTTTGGGGCTTGGCTATAGTGTCAGAATGAATTAGACTTATTAAATCGTCTGCTTCTATTTCTGAAAGAATTACTGGAAAATTTATACAATTTCCTCCACAGATAGTTGTTAGAATATACCAGTGAACTCATCTGGACTTGGAGTATATGAGGGTATTAATTATTGATTTTATTTTTAGTGGACACAGGCATATTCAGATTTTCTTTTGTAAAGTGTTATAACACTGTGTATTATAAAGATATGGTTCATTTCATATAAGCTGCCAACTTTGGGAGCATACACCACTTTTTAGCATTCTTTTTATCTTTTACTATCTTGGAGAGTTGAAATGACATCTTCATTTTGATTTCTGATGTAAGTTATTTGTATCTTTTCTTTTTCATTAGGTAGGCTGGCACATACAGTCATCATCACTTTTATTGATTTTTGTGAAAGAAACATGCCAGCTACCTAAGAAAGAGTCTTCAGGGCATTTACTGCAGTTATTTCATTATTCAAATTGCTTACATAATGTTATAAGTTCATTTAGATTCATTTACTCTTCTCAATTTTCATTATAATTATGGTGTCTACTTGAATCCATTCATAAAACAAGTATGTTCACAGATGTAAATACAGAGACAGATGGTCACACACATAGTTACATAGAATTAGAGCTTGAGATAAAGATAAGACCTCATTTCTCCTTGTTTATGCCATGGAATGTAAATGCTCATGGTTAGCGAATTTTTACCGGTACTTCATTATTGCCATGTATTCCTTGCACATTATTATCTGGCTGTGTAGCTATCTGTGTGTTACATACTTGACATTAGTGTCAATTGATTCCACTAACTCCACTGACTATACCTCATACTTTCATATGTGTTGAAATCAAAACATATGTAATGTTGATACATTAATTTATCATGACTTTGAAGTCACCTTGAGTCATACAACTTGGAAACATATTCAACCTGTAGATGATATTATATGATCTATTTAACAATTTTATGACTTTAAGTCATTTGACAGTAAGGGTAATACTAGGTGCTTCATGTTACTTTTAAGATCAAAGCAATCAAACAAACTGAAAGATAATGATACATAGTCCATGTTCTCAAAACATGTACTTTGTAATGAATAACTTGTGTCTTGAGAGTATAAGTGTATGTGTGTTGTGGTGTGTGTGTGTGTGTGTGTGTGTATGACAGAGAGAGAGAGAGAGAGAGAGAGAGAGAGAGAGAGAGAGAGAGAGAGAGAGAGAGAGAAGACAGGGAGATGAGTTATTTAATTTATATAATTACAGTCACCAAGAATATTTCCAAAAGTGTTTATAGATGGAATGTCCACCAATTTCCATTTAAAATATAGAGAATCCAGGAGAAAACAAATATATTTATTTAAATTGTATTATTTACTGTATAAATCCTCATAGCAAATACCTGCTCGGCAAAAAAAAAAAAAAAAAAAAAAAAAAAAAAAAATGGGGGAAAGGTTGTTCTTAGATTACAGTGTAGGAAGTCCATAGTCCATTATGGTAGAAAGCCCAGAGTGGGTCAGTCTGTGGGAGTCCAAATGTGTTGTTATTGCCTTATTTTCTATGTAGGGTTCATATACTCAAATAAGAATAGTCTAACCCTCAAACATTTGTGCCTTGTGATGTACTTCATTACCATGTGCTATGTGCTTTAAATGTTACACAACCTCCTAAAAATGATTCTGTAATTGAGTGACCAGGTATTCAAAGATATGTTTAAGTAGGGGATAGTTTAAATTTAACCCATAGCAACACAAACCTTCCTCCCCAAAGGCATAGGCCCATTCATAACACCAAATGCTTTCAACTCAACTTCAAAACTTTCCACCATCTTAAGTGTCTCAACATTATTCAAAAGTCCAAAGTTTCCTCTAAGACCCAGAGTGAAATTTTAGTTGCGAGGCCCTACAAACTCAAGGAGACATGCCATATACATGAGTACAAAGTAAAAATGTTCATTTTAAAAAGGAGAAACAGGAGGATAATAAGAAAAATTTAGACTAAAATCATACAAAACAAGCATACCAAACACTAAAATTTTATAGCATCACATCTAGCAATTAGGTTCATAGCATCCTCTTAGCTTCAATAGTTTTGGGCAAATATACCTCCATGCATTTGAAGCTTACGGTCACCAAGAATATTTCCAAAAGTGTTTATAGATGGAATGTCCACCAATTTCCATTTAAAATATAGAGAATCCAGGAGAAAACAGATATATTTATTTAAATTGTATTATTTACTTTAGTAATCCTCATAGCAAATACCTGCTTGGCAAAAAAAAAAAATGGGGGAAAGGTTGTTCTTATGATCTTTTATTGTATAGGATCTACTTTATTTCCAGCATTTTTACATAGGTATCCCTTGTTATTGCCTTTTACAGCATCCCAAGGTCTCCATCTCCACTTAGGTTACACCTTTGCCTCTCTCTGCATTGGCGTCTAAGCATGTTCTTATAAGGAGTTTGACCTTGATATGCATTGTGTAATCTTATTCCTTTTTTCCTTAAAACTTTATTGCAAGCCGACAACACCTCAGTGGAGAAGAAGGGGATGCTGAGATGAAGCCATGTATATACAGCCAAGAAGAATGGGCAGCTGAATTAAAAAACTGTCAACAATTTCCAGAATTTAAAGTCCTGAATCATGACATGACATTAGTGGAATTCAGGTGTTTCTGGTACATGGACTGCTCTCACTCAATGTGAGGTTGAACTGTTGACCTTGTGTACATCCTACTTCACAAATAAGTCTGTCAGATACACTAAGCCAATAGGCTTAAGATGATGCCCCAACACTGCGGAGAAACCTAAGGTGACTGTCCAGGCAGCTGGCTGTTTCTGTCAACTCACAAATATTTTGGAAGTTGCTTGCATGCACTTCCTGTTTTTATTTTTGTTAGCTAATATTGTTCCCTTCTTGGGTCTCTGAGGGAGTTGAAGATTAGTTAGTTATAGTTGAAGATTAATTAGAATAGAAAGTGAATTAGGTACATTTTGGACTTACCAAAATAGGATAGATAATGGAATTATTTTCTCTGATTTGTCAAATACAAATGGACTAGACATTGTTTAGGTATTTATTACTCGTATATATTGTATATATTTATTGTAATTTTGTATATAGTTTTTCTTTTGTTAGTTATAACCTTTTGCTTTTTTCTTTTTATTAAAATAGAAAAGGGGAAATATGGTGGTAGTCTATTTGTACTTAAATGTGATTTTAATTGTATGTCAATAAATAATGTTGCCCGGGGGTCAGAGCTATTAGAGCCATAGAAAGAGCGTGGCGGTGGTGGCGCACGCCTTTAATCCCATAGATCTCTGTGTGTTCAGGGATACAGCCAGCATTGGAGACATATGCCTTTAAGACCTAGAGGGCTGTACTTACAGGCAGTGATGAGGCAGTCATGTGTTTGGGTTTACAACCAATGAGAAGGCAGAACAAAAGACTATGAAGAGACAGACACACAGGAAATAGCTCTCTTTCGGGAAGCTAGGAGCATGCAGGAGGAAGGGTACGATTTTAGCTCTGAGCTCTGACCTCTTGGCTTTCTCTTTTACATTGGTTCTGTATTTCTTATTTAATAAGACGGTTGGTTTACATCTACACCTCAAAACTCTTGAATCTGCAAGTCTACAAAACTTACACCATGTAAGATAATGCCAACTCTGCTGCCAGCCCCAGACTGACACTCTGACAGTGTTTAGTTGAATTCTAAGTGTTGTTTGCCTGAACATTTACTAAATTATTCATTTTCTAGAGAAGCACCCTGCAAATTCTCCACTTTCTGATACTCCTTACTCATGTACTCTTCTTTCAAACAAGTTTTCATATTCACACACACCAGATGTATTTTTCCCTGGAATGCAGCATGGAGGGTCTCTCAAACCTTGTAAGTGAGTTTTCAACAGTCCTCCTTCCTCTCAGAATTCTGGTTTTCTAAACTCTCACAACAAGGGCCTTGTCTACCAAACATGTCCTTGAAACACTGAATAAGTCCCTTTTCAAGTTTTACCATAAGACTCCTGTGTTAATTGAGAAAGGAAAGACGGGATACATTATTTCTTATATTCATGCTTAGGACTAAAGGTATGAGTGTGAATGAGTATTAATCATCAGTCATTCTTTATTATGGAGCACAATAAAACACTTTTTAAGACCAATAATTTACTGTTAGTTAAAAATTTCGTGATTTTCTTTGAGGTATGTTTTATTTATCATGGAATGAGTTTCTGCAATTTATAAGAAATACAATCTGTTAATAGCATGGTTTATAATGATTTTTGTCAATGAAGGTTTTAGAGCCACCTTAATACCACTGTGAAACACATATTTTCTGAATCCAATTAATAAGATTAAATGCCTACAACAACAAGATTGTACTCATTGAACTCTTTGCAAGTAAAAACTCTGAAATCTCTAGGGTTCACATATCTTCCTACAATAATAAACAATTCTGTTACTGTTTTCGAAGCCAGAGTCAGGAGAACGTTGAAGTGTCATGTCTAATTGCTTCCCACCAGAGATCAGTGTTGATTGTAGAGTTCTAGGTGAGAAGAAGGTAAATTAGGTGCTGAGAAACTAGTGCTATCGTATATCTTGTACTTGTACAAGCTGTTTGCAAATACTTATTTTAAATTGTGATTTTTGAATGAAAGACATTTGAGTGCTACTGACTGACATCTTCAATTACAGGCAAAATGTATCTTCATCCTCACTCTTACTTGTTGTGTTTCCTGCTATTGATTTAATAATTGGCCCCACCCAGTTAGCTTGCCCATCTAATTTTACTTTGCTCTTTGTTCTCAAACAAAATTGCTTTGCCTTATGAGTCTGAAATGTTGAATACAAGTCTATCACAATCTCACTTATAAATGCCTTCAGCCAAACCACCAAGGTATTTAGTACTAACTGTGCCATGATGAAAAATTGCACCAGGCAAAGAAGATAGAAAATGTCTCAAGAAGTCATTATTACATACCAATGCTTCTGCAAAAGCATGCTGGAACTTGTGCATTATTATCATTCTCATTGCTTATTTCAATATCTAGCTTTTAACTAACGCACTCAAAAAGGCAGAACTGTATCATGGGAGTGGTTGGTGAAGCTGCTAATGAAATTTATCAAAAATCTGGGCTGGAAACGATGAAGTGACAGAAAAATACTGTGTAATGTTTATGCAATTCATCTCTCTGTGTGTGTGCATGCATGCAGGTGCTTGCATATATTTAAATTAAACCTGCCTGTATCTCATATTTATTTATGTAACTATAGACTGGATATAAAAGCTTCCATATATAAAGATACAATATTACACAAAAATGTTTTTTGATATTTCTACAGCCAGGTTTTAGTCATGAAAACAAATACAAAACCACACATTTAGATGGTACCATTGAGAGTAATGGTTTTTTTTTTTTATAGTTGTTTTTCATTGTGTTGATGTGTTTAGCAGAGCTCACTTTGCTACAAGTTGTTTCTTTGTATTTCTGTGTTGCTGGAAAACAAAAGCATATCCTGGGATTTGGAGATCAGAGCTGATGCACAAGTATTGCTCTCTGAAGGTCTTGTGATCATGTAATCTGGGATGCAGAGAAGCCAGCATGATCATAGCTCTCAAGAGTCATTTCCACTAGAGGCCCCAGCTCTGATCTCTCTTCCCAACCTCCCACTGACCCAGTAACCTCAGACTGCCCCTCATGGAGTCACAGGAGCTGCAGCTGCCAGGCACTAGCTTAACATTGCAGTCATAGTGGGTCTGCTTTCTTGGTAGGTAGGGTGGACTGATAGCATCTATGTTTATAATAAATATATTTTTATAATAAATATATTTTTAAAAACTATTTCTTTTATTTCAGGAGCTCATAACAATTAAATCAATTCCCCACTTTTTTCTCTAAACTCTTCTGTATACCTCTCTTTTGTTGCTTATAATATGATGAAAATTCTAGAGGAAAAACTGATAAACTCCTTACTTTCATGACAAGTTTTAATAAGAGCAAAACCAAATGATCCCATACAGTAGATTAAAAACTAAAAAAAATAAATAAAAGAAAAAACCCATAAAACAAACAAACAAAAAACCCCAGAAAACTATAATAATATGATAGGAAATCAAGGTCTTTGCATGGAAGAAAAACATAAAATCTCACTAATTTCTGTTACCAATTAATTTGTGTAAAATAGTATTGCCATGCCTCTACCATCATGCAGAATTCTCACCCCCTTGGCCTGTATTAAGAGCCTGAATTTTACCCTTAAAAAGTTTCTCTGGGGCCTGGCAGTGGACCTCTGAATCTGGTTCCCTCAGTCATTGGATGAGATTTCTAGCACGACAGTTAGGGTGTTTGGCCATCCTATCACCAGAGTAGGTCAGTTCAGGCTTTCGACCATTGCTAGTAGTCTATTGTGAAGGTATCTTTGTGGTTTTCTGCGGACCTCTCTAGCACTTTGTTTCTTCCTATTCTCATGTGGCCTTCATTTATCATGGTCTCTTATTCCTTGTTCTCTTTATCGGTTCTTGATCCAGCTGGGATCTCCCACTCCCCTAAGTTCTTTTTCCCTGGAACCTTGCCCTTCATTACCCCGACTCACGTCCAGGTTGTTCATTGGCAAGAAAGAGAAGGGTTTTTATGAACGAGAATTTTTGAGACTCAAATTGGAAAAAGCACAGGGACAAATAGTCAAATTAATGGAAACACATGAGCTATGAACCTATAGCTGAGGAGTCCCCAACTGGATCAGGCCCTTTGGATAAGTGAGACAGTTGATTAGCTTGATCTGTTTGGGAGGCATCCAGGCAGTGGGACCGGGTCCTGTCCTCAGTGCATGAGCTGGCTCTTTAGAACCTAGGGCTTATGCAGGGACACTTGGCTCAGCCTGGGAGGAGGGGACTGGACCTGCCTGGACTGAATCTACCAGGTTGAGCTGAATCCCCACGGGAGTCTTTGCCCTGGAGGAGATAGGAATGGGGGGAAGGCAGCTGGGGTAGGGGGTGAGGACAAGGGAATCCATGGCTGATATGTAAAATTAAATTATAAAATAAAATAAAATAAAAAAGTTTCTCTGTACTAACAACATCATCAGATTTTTTTTTTTTTGGACAAGAAGTAGTAGAATTCATGTGCTTTCCACTAAAATTCTGGAGAACATAATGAATTGCACATTTTAAAGACTAAGAATGTTTTTGAAGAAAGTTGAAATCTTTCTCTTTTTTCTATGCAACTTAAGAGTTTTAAACAGAACACACTTGTCCAAAAGGTTTCTGAGAAACCCACTACTGTAGAAAATTCCTAAGTGTATGTACACACACACACACACACACACACACACACACACACACACACACATTTATATAAAGTTACTGTGACAACTTTATTAAATTAGGTTGTTTTTTTTTTTTTAAAGAGGATTGTGAGTTTTTCAGCTTGATATTAGACTACTCTACTTAGGTTTCAATATGAATTATATCTTCCTATCTGTAGAATAATGACTGGAATATATTGAGGAGTCTAGGGACCATTGTCCTTATTGTAGGTGGTGTCTTGGGGAAGGCATTTCTCTCAAAATTATATCATACATAATATTTCTTGTTGTATCTGTAGTAACATTCACATATATTTTATAATCTGAGTTGGTCTCCTCATTTCAAGTATAACACTGGGTATATCAAGACATAGTGGTTAGTTTAATACTATGTCTATTTACATATGCTTCTGACAAATATAAATATACTTACTTCAGATAAAAACCTGAGTGTATTGAAACTCTGGGCTCCATTCAATACAATGTCCATTAAGCATAGTGGTATGTTGATATAACCAACTGTCTTATTAAATAAGAAACACAGAAACAATGTAAAAGAGAAAGCCGAGAGGTCAGAGCTCAGAGCTAAAATCTCACCCTTCCTCCTGCATGCTCCTAGCTTCCTGAAAGAGAGCTATTTCCTGTGTGTCTGTCTCTTCATAGTCTTTTGTTATGCCTTCTCATTGGTTGTAAACCCAAACACGTGACTGCCTCATCACTGTCTGTATGTACAGCCCTCTAGGTCTTAAAGGCATATGTCTCCAATGCTGGCTGTATCCCTGAACACACAGAGATCTATGGGATTAAAGGCGTGCGCCGCCGCCGCCGCCGCCGCCGCCGCCGCCGCCGCCGCCGCCGCCGCCACCACCACCACCACCATACTCTGTCTATGGCTCTAATAGCTCTGACCCCCGGGCAACATTATTTATTAACATACAATTAAAATCACTTTTCAGTACAATTAGAATACCACCACAGTGGTAGTCATTCATTCTTCACAGGATCAATGTTTTAGCCACTACAGATTTTCCCAAGGTATTGGTACCATCCACAAGTTCCGTATTTTGGAGTGGGCCTTCATTAGGAGTTAAAGTAGATACTTATTCTCAAAACATTAAGGCAACTATGGCACCAGTACACCTATCTTTCCAGGTTACTGTCTCTAACTGTGCTCAGAGCTTGGTACAGGTAGTGGCTACTGTCCTCCACCAGTAGAATCATCAAAGCTGAAAGTTACCTAGTAGGGATGAAGGTTCAAGGTCTGTACCAGCTTGGTTTCTTCATAGTTCATGGCTGAATAATACGATGTTTTCAAGCAACTGGATATTATCATCACTTTCTTAAGGATTATCAAGAACAATGACAATATTCTGAAATGTTTGGTGCCTTTGAGACCTCAGTGATCAAAACATCAAATTAGAAAATCTATCACTAGAATTAGACTTTTGACATGATAGTCCATGGTGTCTGGGAAAAGTATTTACCCTCCTTTACAGGGTATTTCAATTAAAATTCTCTTAGGTGTATAAATATTTATATATTTTGCGAAGCTTCTACTGTGGTAGGTTTCAATATTGCAGTTTCAAAGGACTTACATTTCATTAACTATCATTCTACACATTCCTTTACCCTATCCTCAAACACTCTATTTCATTTAACCATTACTGTTCCAGTATTTCTTTCTCTCTTTATATCAGTTGAATTGGGACAGCTTTGGAGTGTGATTGATACACTGTGTGTCACATCATTGAAGAAATTTGAATTTTACTCTCCCAGAAACTATCAATTGCAAATAGCTTATTGGCCAGGGATGAGACCATGATCTGAATCAAGGCAAGCCTTGAAAATAACATTGGGAATTAACCTCGGTGATTGGAGTCAGAGTCTCAAATGGGCATTGCCTTTGCTGTCTCCATTCTCTTAGTTTCCAACACAGAAACTGATTAGACTTTTGGTTTTATAGTAACCCTGTGTTTCTTTTCTCTGGTAACATAGAGGCACTTGATATATTTGATATAAATATTGTTGCTGGCATTTTAGAATTCCCATTATTCCTTGGTAGTTTAGAAAGAAGAAAATGAACATTTTATCAAGGTAGATGGCAGAATTTCATTGTATAGTCATGAAATAACTCATGTTTCTAAAAGTGCATTAATTGAAAACTAGATGATTCCCAATGTTTAGTGGAAATTATCAGAAAGAGTTGTGACAGATTTTATAAGCCTCTGTTGCCTTTCTTTTGCTTACTCAGGAGTAAGGTGCATCTGGCAGCTCATTTTAGTTGATAACATTTCTTAATAACTTTCCATTATTTCAGTCATGATGCATTGAGTTTTCACACGTATGAGCCTTCATCAGTATCTAAAACTGATGTTTCTGTTTTCCTAATTTAAAGGTGCTGACAAAGACCTTTCCTGAAGAAATGGCCACCTGTGATCAGTGAGCTACTGTAGATTACTTCAGATTTCTCACTGGGAAAGTTAAAATGTGTTCCTATATCCTGTGCTACATATTGATTACAAAGCCATGGAGCATACTTGGTTCTGCTGCCTATGAGTTCAGCACTTATTACTGATAGTATATAAAAGTCTAACATTCTGTACTTCATTTCCCTTGATATTTAAAATAGAAGGAGTCAATGAACTAAATATATCTTTGTTAAAAAAAAATTTATAACATCCAAGCGCATTCAGGCAACACAAAGGTCTGCACACATAAACATTCACACAAATATTTGTGTAGAAATCATCATTACAGAAGCTTTTTTTCCCCAGTACATAGGGATTGGTAAAGAGACCCATAATTGTTGAATTTTCTGAGAATAAGAGACTGGAGTACTCAGTTCTCAGTGGAATATTTGTATTGCACACTGCCCTCTAAGGTTCAATGCTTGCCTTTGGAAGAGGAGTTAGAGATAGGATAGCATAATTGACCACAGGAACTCACAGTGACTGATTTGCACAAGTTCAAGCCAGCAACAATCCCTGAGTGGATGTGGGAAGGGCTCATGAAATTCTACCCCCCATCTGAAGATATGTTGGAAGTTGATGGCTAAGGGGAGTCACTCTTGTGTACTGATTCAGACTTTTAGAGGCTACCCATGCTCCACTACAAAGTCCCACAGAATCAGCATTAAATGGATTAAGTAGGTATTAAATATCAAGAGAAAAATGCACATGAGTTTGGAAAGAAAAACTGGAAAATAGAGGATTGGAGCACGAATTCCAATTGGTTTTATTAAAAAACCCAGACCCAGATATCGGGGTAAATGGTGAATGGTCAGAGAGACAAGCCACAGCCACCTCTCACCTCACCTACATCTCAGCCGAAAGCAGGGCGAGATCCTGTCTTTATGAATCCTCTGACTGAATGCCTCTGAGATCCTGTCTGCACTCACCTTATATTCCTGTATCCACCTCCCTAGTGCAGGGATTAAAGATGTGAGCCACCACCACCTATTGGCTCTGTCTCTCCTTTAGACAGATTCAATCTCATGTAGCCCAGGGTGGCCTTGAACTCCTGATCTTCCTGCTTCCTCCTTCCATGTGCTGGGATTAAAGGTGTGTGCCGCCACCACTGCCTGTCTTCTCTGGTTAATCTAGTGGCTGGCTCTGCCCTCCGATCTTTAGGAAAACTTTATTTATTAGAGAACAAACAAAATATCACCAGAGAGGATAAATTGGAGGGAAGGTAGTGGTGTTTATATTGGCTCCAAACACATTATGTGTCTGTATGAATATTAAATAAGATGGTTAATTAAAAATAAAATTATACATATTTAATGGGCAATCATTCAAAACAAAACTTGGTGTCATGGTTCATCAAATATGTAAAAGAGCCAAAACACCGCAGAGAATTCAGTCTAAGGCAGTAATACCAGGGAATATATTGTTTTAACTGATTAAAAATTGAGACATAACAAAGTACTAATAAAAATTTACTATGAAAATAAATAATTGCCAAAAAAGATAAAAGGAAGACTTATAATATCTACACACAATTCAAAAATATAAGAGACCTATTTAATATAGTCCTCGTATAAAGACGAATAATCATAACTCTGATATATTGGAATGATATTTATTTACAAAAACTCCTTTCAATATTTACCCACATAGAATCATTTGATTCATTTCTGTTGCACTAAATTATGAGACTGAAATTTTAAGTGAAACCCATAATTAAGAGCCTATGATTAAATGCAAGGTTATTGTAAAGTGTTTGCCATATAAATTAACAATATTTTTCCCTCCACTTATATCCCACACCTGCCTCATGAGACTGACAACTTCCAAATATGAAGAAGCTACCATTGATACCTCGGTATTTATTATACGTGTGAAGAAAATTTACCCTTGAATCATCTATAGATTATTTTAAGATGACTTTCTCATTGGAATGAACAGAAAAAAAATTGGAATTTTTTATTTAATAACTTTGTTTTTGAGAACATCATTCATGAGCAATACATATATATTACTTCCACTCATATCTTTCTTTTCAAACTTCCTGATTTCCCCCTCTCAAATTCATGATCTCTCCTTTAATTATTATTTTTCATGTAAATAGAGGTGTGTATATGAATATATATATATGCTGTATATATTTATATGTATATGTATGTGTGTATACACACATATATGTATATACACATTATATATATGCATATATATATATATATATATATATATATATTTTTTTTTTTTTTCCACTTGGAATTGGACAACCCATATGGGGAGTGCTCATGGAAGAGGCTTATGGTCTCTCTCAGCAGACTGTGATCACCTGTAACTCTTTATCTAGGTTTTGGGAGAGTGTGAAATATCTCTTGTCTTCAAGAACATGTCAATTGGTGTTGTCATTGTGCTTATCATGTTCAGCAACCATACTTTTGAGAGCTTATGATTTTTTGGATTTCATCAACTCACTGCCTCTTCTTCTAGAATCTTCCTTGGGAATTAGGTATAGGAATTATGGTAAATGTATCATTTGGTGAATTGGACTCAAAGTAACTTAATTTCTGTTCCTGGTTTTTAGCATTTATCTGCTTTTTAATAACACAAAATTTATATGGTTATACATACATCTGTGAGTGCTCTTTTAAAATTTTTATTTTCCTACTGGCACTAAACATGAGATACATTGTCCTAATGAGTTTTTTAGCATGCCAATAGCACTGTAAAATACAGTACTGTGTCATACAGCAGATCTCTAGAATTTGATAATCTTAGGTAAGTGAACTGTACAGCTGTGGGCTAGCGAGTCCTCGTTTCTCTGGTCCCATAGCCACTGGTAGCTGCGGTCTGCTCTCGGTGTCTTTGAGATTGACTATTACAGAGATCCCACAGAAATGTAGTCATTCCTGGGATCAATCCCCAACACCTAGTAAAACTGGATTGGTGGTTCACATCTGTAATCCCAGCACTTGGAATTTATAGAAAGAAGGATCAGAAGTTCAAAGTCACCTTCAGCTATCTAGAAATGAAATCCTGCACAACTTGACACACGACAGCCTTCTGTCTTCTAGCTTAATGTCCTCAAGGCAATCCATATTACCATCCATGTGTTTTAGATTTTTTTTTCAGGTTAATTATATTCCATTGAACAATTATATTGCATTCATTCATTCATCTGTGGATAGACATGTGATTTGCTTCCATATCTTCATGTTCTGAAGCTGACAAACTCTGGATCTCTGTTATAGTCTCTAACTTTCACAAAATAAAGCTTTTTCAATGAGAGCTGAAGACTACAGTTGTTGATATTTAGAAAGGTATTTAGAATACAGTTATAAATTATATTGCCTTAGGAAAATATCCATAGACTGTTCTTCTCTCTGGCCTATGGTCTTTCCAGCCACAGGTAGCTTTGTTTACAGAACCAAACATTAGTTCATGCTGAATGGATCCAATTAGATGAATGTTTGAGGCCCTACAATCAAAGTGGCACTATTTCATCATTGTGTGTTTCTTGTTTGTCCATTCATTGTTATTGTTCATAAGCTTTACATCTCATAGTAATAAATACTGATCCTCTCCCTTAGGAGCTTGCACAGTGTCTTCTATATGTTAAGAGCCCCAGTATTTTAAAAGTTTGTTAGTCAAGGTGTCTGAAATTTGCTTTGATTTTTGTCAAA
Organism: Peromyscus leucopus; assembly: GCF_004664715.2. Lineage (NCBI taxonomy): Eukaryota > Metazoa > Chordata > Mammalia > Rodentia > Cricetidae > Peromyscus > Peromyscus leucopus. The sequence continues at coordinate 14,599,897 of NC_051073.1, forward strand.
CAATTACAATAATTATTTGTGGATTAACTATGTGGTCTATTTTTGGATTCATAAATTTGTTTATGAAAATAATTATTAATTTTATCACAAATGTCATAATGTGTTATTAATCTTATATTCAGCTATAGCAGATGATAATTAGCTGCTAATATGTTAGATATAATTGTGCCTATATATTTTCTTAACATAATCCTAATCACTCATAATAACAACTTTGAATTTCTGGAACATTAATCAGACAATTATCTCTCAGAGGGAAAGATATAAAGGGGGCATTGTAGATGTAAGAAAAAATGTTCAATGATGTCAGTCATAGACATGTCAACTTATTTATTTCAAGTGAGGTCTTAAAATAATATTTTTTGAATATTTTTTCATTTTGACTTATAATTTTTTTTTGATTTTCTTAAAAGCTTAAATTGTTGTTCAACTGATGCATGCCATTGATTCAACCAAATCTGTGTGCTTTGCTAGTAGCAAAGATTTTTAAAAATAAACAAATGTTTGTACAGAAGAAAGATGTATTCTTTTCCCTAGTCATGGGCTGTTGTACATATGGATTCGCTTCAACCAATTTAACTGAAAGTCTGTTTCACAGATAATCTTTCTTCCTGACATTATCAAGCTTCTGTTCTTGCCTATGAACATCTAACATGACTCTCTTACAAGAAAATACTTTATAATTTATAAAATTATATTATTTCTGGTATTAGTTTTGGGTTTTGTCATCTTTTATTCAAATTGTCTAATGTTTGACTAAAAAAAAAAGACAAAATGAAAACATAGGAAAAAAAACCCAGATAAATGTTCTTGCCCTAAGCAACAGAAAGTGGGTTGAGCAAAGGTGGCTAGAGTTAAGAATCTTCAGCAAGTCATACTTAAAATGTCACCATGGATTATTTGTAAGGAAGGCAAAGAGAAGCTGATCATCATCACAGTGATTATTCTATCATTCTAAAAGGCAGTTTTATTTCTACAACAGAACTTCAGAGTTGTAGTCATCATGTTGGTCATGAAAGATGATTTAGTTTTGGGCTTGTGGAATTTAAAAAATAGCTAAACTAAAACAGAATTTGAGGGATAAAAATAAGCATGCAACTTCATGGTTCAACTCTTATTTATGTTTGTTAGTCATTTGCACAGAAACCTTGTTAGAAACAGAAAGACTGGAAATAATTATGTAATGGACAGAAAATTGTATTGTATAAGTAAACAAACCATAATTACCTGAGCTGCAAAAAACCTGTGAATATATGATGCTGAGTGAATCTAAGCTACTGAAATATTATATAGAAAAGAAGAGAAAACATGCTGTTTCCCAAAGGCATAGATATTAAGTGAAAATATCAGTGCAGATACAGGTTATTTCTCTACAAGTTATTTGTTGGTGATTACCACCCCCCAAAAAGATAGGCTGTTTCCATTCCTACTTTTTATTTGTCCATTATAACCAGCTATTTGGTCTCTATTGTTGAGAACACTATACATTTGGTTGTAAAACATAGAGTCTTGAACTGACCAGGGAACTCTACCGGCTGGCTAGCTTGCATAGGGCAGGGAAGTACTAAGCACCTTTCTGGTGGGGAGGAAGCAGCATTAATGATATTACTCAGTGCTGGACTCCACATGTGTTGGTAATTAATTTCTAGGTAATGTATGCCCACTGGTGCAGTAGTTTCTAATGGAAACCAACCACCCTCTTGATTGGATTCAATGCCTGCTCTACAGAAAGAAAGAAATGATTGATTCTTTAAATATGTTCAAAACTTAAAGTTAAACCATAGGCCATATTAATACCAGACTGTCAAACTTCTTTCTACTTATTTTATTTCATCTATGTATGTGTGTGTTTTCATCCATGTTAGAGAAACTTCTTACTACAGAAGGTTTTACTTAGTGCATAGAGAACTCATAACTGTTAAAAATTCGAAGACTCTACAATGAGTGCTTAGCTATAAATGGAATATTTATATCAACCCTCCCTTCCAAGTCTCAGGGGGCAGTCATGATCGGGGAGGATAATGTGGATGGGGAAGAGAGCTGGAAGTTTTAAATGCCAGACTTCAGACATGACATAGCTGTTATACATATGTATTTACATCAGCTATAGTTTACAAGATCTCTATAAGATCAAGGGAATTAATTCCTGCACAGTTTGGGGAAAGAGTACCAATGCTCTAGATTAAGGAGTTAATAGTAGCTGATAGCTGCTGAGGGATGTTGAGTCACTTTTCTTTGGGGGTGTGTGTGTCCCAGCTGTTAGTGTGTTACTCATGTCCTGGTGGCTGACTACACAACATGAATGTATGGGCCACAGTAATTGCAATTAACAATTATAACTATAAATTTGTAAACTGTAAATATATCACATATATGTCTACATACACACTCATAAATATATAAATGCATATATAAACCCAAATTAAGAGGGATATAGGCTATATGTTGAGGGGGCAGGAAGATATAGAGAAAGGAAGAGAAAGGTGGATATGACCATAATGCATTGTATGTCTGTGTGGAATTTAATTAAAAAATAATGAAAACCAAACAAACCTCCGAGATGTCAAAATGGTATACTGTTAGTGTGGTGATATTGTGTTCCCCAAAATATTGTGCACCCTAATAAACTTATCTGGGGTCAGAGAACAGAGCAGCCACTAGATATAGAGGCCAGAAAATGGTGGCACACAAGCCTTTAATCCTAGCATTCCAGAGGCAGAGATCCATCTGGATCTCTATGAGTTCAAGGCTACACTGGAAACAGCCAGGCATGGTAACAAGAGCCTTAAATCCCAGAAAGTGATGGCAGGAAGTAGAAGGGTATTTAAGGCTTGAGGACAAGGAACTAGAGCCTGGTTAAGCTTTTAGGCTTTTGAGCAACAGTTCAGCTGAGGTCTATTTGGATGAGAACTCAGAGGCTTTCAGTCTGAGGAAAAGGGATCAGCTGAGGAACTGGTGAGGTAAGGAAGCCGTGGCTTGTTCTGCTTCTCTGATCTTTCAGCATTCACCCCAATACCTGGCTCCAGATTTGTTTTTATTAAGATTCGTGCTACATGTTAGTGTCCTTTATGTGACATACAAGCAATCAAACAATGAATCAAGAAAGACCTCCAAAACAGCATAACCCAGATATGTCATATTTATTCATCAGGAGGCAATTCCTATAGTGCCGGGTATTTCATTTTTTATTCATGTATTAGAGATTATGAATAATATGATTCCCAAGCTTCTATTTTCCCAAATAGGAATATTATAGTAGTTATGCTCCTGTTTTCCTATTTTTTATAAGACCATGTCTAGTTTAGCATAATGTTTTAAGACCTGAGAGAAATGATAGGCCCTTATATAATAGAGTGCAGATTTGCCTGAGTATAGTCAATGGTGGAGTCCCCCCCCCCTTTTTTTCCATTATCATCTTAGTAAAGTGTGTACTTAGGTGTGGGTGCAAGAACCTCCACAACAACTCATCTGAAAGTCACATCTTTCTTCAATAGGTCTGACCTAATCCCAGTTTTGGTAAAGGAGTGTAATCTGAAATGTCCTCCAGTTCTTCAATATTTTCCCACACTCTTTCTCACATTATCAAAATCATCTGAGAGTAAAACAAAAAGGAAGCATGCAGCTTTCAATAGAGCAACTTCAAAATAAAATATTCTAATTTGGTTATTTACTCTTTTGTAAATGCTGAGTTCTGCTATTGACCAACATGGGTCTGTACATCAGTGATGAAATCTATATTACCTGACTTATCTATAGCAATCAAAACTACTAAGCTTAGAGATAAATTTATGGTTCTGTTTCAGAACATCATATTAGTTACATTCATATTGTGGCTCTGTACTCAAAACTGTTTCACTCATCAGAAAGTCAGACTGCATATTGAGCAATCAGCCACATCTCCCCGAATAACAGACTTTATACATATTGAAGACAAAGTGAAAACATCACATGGTTGTTAGTCACCTTTTCTCATATTACACTATGTCATACTATATGATTATCTAAGAAATATAAATGAGAATATAATAATATATAACATTAGCATAATAGTATTAATATAAATTAATATGTACTTATAACCAGCAAAATTTTATATATATATTAATTATACTTTAAGTAATCTAAAAGTTACAATCTAAGAGATTATAAAAAGATAAAAGTGGTAACAATTGAAGGTGTATCTAATTGATAGTCATTTTCATTTTGCATTTTTTTTTTGATCTGGAGTGTGATGTGGCCTCACAAATCCTAGACAGTAGTTGGAGCACTGAGCTAAATCCTCATGCCAAAGTCTTATTTTCAAATACTAACTTAGTTGGTTTAACTGTATAAAAAGTATTTGGTTGATTTTACTCAAACACAAAGAACACGTACACTATTATTAGAATCAAAGCAAAGAGCTTATAGAATGAAAATACATTAAAATTGATAGATAAAGACACCTATTTTTGTAGATTTTGGTGACTGCCATACTAGACTGACCCATCATTAATGGAGAATCTGCCTCCATGGTAGATTTCTCAGAACACTGTTGCTGCCCAACTTCACTCCCAGTTGGATAGATGAGGTATCAGAACTTACCAATGGTTGCATACATTCCAGGTAGGTTTACATTTGTAGAAAATAAATACTGTCAAATATATATAAACAAATGAAAATTTCTCTTTCAATGAGCTAATTTATTGGACACAAATAAGTAGACTGCACATTCATGGATATCTAGAGCATTGCTCTGCTTCTTTGTCAACAAGGAACTCCATTCCTGGAATTTTGGATAGAAAGCACAAACCCTCATCCCAACAGAGCTACCTGGAAAACTCCTCTGTAGCTACATGGATCTCAGATTTTTACTTTGTTCATGTTAGGCCAGTCTGTGGTGGAAAATTGCTGACTTTGCATCTTCTGTTTGGAATTATATATCCCACAGTCCTTTTTTCTACAGTGTGTTGCTGCTGCAGCTACTATTGATGATGATGATGATATTGATGATGATGATGACAATTTATTTTCATTTTCATTTTCCTTATTGTAATATTGTACTATTACTTTTCCTGTTCCATTTGAAAACAGAAATTGCATGAATCTAATTTTCATGTAACAAGTATAATCTGGTGGAGAAACAAAAACAAAACAAAACAAAACAAAAACAGTTAACCAAAGTGCAAAACTTTGTGGAGATAAAAAACAAATCAGATGACTCATTGTTAATATTATGTGTTAATTAAGATTTATTTTAAAAGTTTTTATGCGTATATGTGTGTTTGTGTGTCTGTATATGTAACTTGTGTGAAGGTACCTGCATAGGCCACAACATGGATTTGGATCCACTGGAGTTGAAGTCACAGGCACATATCTGCTGCCTGATATGCTTTCTGCCAAATCACCAAACAGTCTTAACCACTAAACCATCTCTCCATCCTCTAAATTTTTAATTTAATTTTACTGCTTGAAAGGTTTTCTTTGATCATGCATTCACACATAGTCTTTCAAATTTCAAATGAATACAAAACATTTTAAAACTTTAACAATTAACTTTCCTTCCTTGTTTTCCCTTCCTTTGTGTTTCCTTCCATCCTTTCTTCTTTCCATCCTTCTTTCCTTTTTATCCTTCCTTCCCTCCCTCCTTCTTTCCTTCTTTATCATCCTTCCTTTTCTTCCTACCTCCTTCCTCCCTTCCCTCCCTATTTTCACTTCCTCCCTCCTTCCTTCCTCCCTCCTTTTCTTCCTCCTTCCTTTCTTTTGAGGGAATTTAATTCATTTTGCTTCCAGAATATCTTCTACACCCATCCTATGGAGATAATGTATAGGTAAGTGTTGAAGGAAGTAGTAGAAAAGGCTGAATTTTGCATTGATGAATGGAGGCATGATGAGCTACATAATTGTGGTAGTGTGTTCCCCAAAATATTGTGCACCCTAATAAACTTATCTGGGGTCAGAGAACAGAACAGCCACTACATACAGAGGACAGAAAATGGTGGCACTCATGCCTTTAATCCTATCACTTGGGAGGCAGAGATCTATCACACCTCTGTGAGTTCAAGCCACACTGGAAATAGCCAGGCATGGTGACTGACGCCCTTAATCCTAGGAAGTGATGGCAGAAACAAGAAAGGTATATAAGGTGTGAAAACCAGGAACTAGCTGGTTAAGCTTTTAGGCTTTTGAGGAGCAGTTCAACTGAGACCCATTCGGATGAGAACACAGAGGCTTCCAGTCTGAGGAAACAGGATCAGCTGAGGCACTGGCGAGGTGAGGTGGCTGTGGCCAGCATTCACCCCAATACCTGGCCTTGGATTTGATTTTATTAATAAGAACTTTTAAGGTCCGTGCTACCCATAATGCTCATGATCTCTAGAGGTTGCAGAAGCAGTGAGAAAGCTGATTCCTGAGTGAAACTTCCATAACTAATTCACATCTCTTAACAGATCTACAATATATGATCCACTATGCACATGAGAATTTGCATCTGTTTATTTATCCTAGTAGGAAGTTTCCTTGGTTAATCCTAAATTTTCAGAATTTTATTGTTTATATAGAGGTGAATGATAGTAAGCATGTAATAGCTTGGCTAGCCATCTGGAAGAATGGTAATAATATATGGTCATAATAAAAACACAGATTGCAAGCCGGGTGGCGGTGGCGCACGCCTTTAATCCCAGCACTTGGGAGGCAGAGCCAGGTGGATATCTGTGATTTCAAGGCCAGCTTGGTCTACAGAGTGAGATCCAGGACAGACACCAAAACTACACAGAGAAACCCTGCCTCGAAAAGCCAAACAAAACAAATCAAAACACAGATTGTTGAGAAGGAGAAATACTCAGTGAATGCATCTAGGCAATTGCCTTTCTTTGTATTATCTCTTCAATGATTCACTTTCTAGATTGACTGTCAGAGTTGTTCCCCCTATTTATGGACTTTGATTACAGAGAAAAAAAAGTCAGTTAAACATCAATATATTTCATAGTTTCTAAAACTACTTTAATGAGCATAAGCAAATTCAATAAAACTAGATCAATAGTTTTTGTTGAAACTAAATATGCTATATATTATGGGTAGAATAGTAGGAATGAAACCTTTTTTGTCTTGTTATATATCTGTAAAGTGACAAATTGAGATACAAGACATAGAATGAAGCCGGAACTAAATGGAGTGCTCTTCCCCGCTGCTCAGCATTCAGTGCTAGAGGGCAATATGTAGGCCATTGTGGAGAAAAGTCATCAACAATCTAGTCCAGCTATGAATGTTGTCTACTACCATACTGAATTGTTAGATTTGCCCATAGTGACAGAGCCGAAACAGGACAACTGCAGATGTAATGATTAGATCTGAGGCCCTACTATGGGAGGAAATGCAAGCTGGGAATTCCCAGCTTGGTCAAAAGCTCATGCCTAAAATTCCTTGAGCTCAGTGGAGTATTCAAACTTATGTCTTCTAAATGGACCTTTATTTTAGCTTGTTTTTAAATACTTTCATTGGCGTTAGTCTGAGAATCCTCTTTTATAAGTGAGTGGTGTTCAACGTAGTCTTAAAACTACTCAAAGCAAGAATAAGGGGCAGCCGAGTGCTCAGCTCTGAATGGGTATCTGTATCCCCCATTCTGAGGCTCAGGGGACACCAAAGAAAGGGCTAACAGGACTGGAGTAGCCAGAGTGTGGCCATTGCAAATCATGAGCACATAGAAGCTGTAAAGCCCCATAGAGTTCGAAGAAGCACAATAGGAGACACCGAAGTAGGTGCAGGGCTGATTGGGGAGAAGACAGTTAAGGTCTGTGGGAGTAGAAGAGAAAGTAATTGTAGAGCCAAATATGATCACTTAATATTGTGCCGAAGTCATAAATGGTCAAATATTTAAAAACATGTGGAATTGAGAAAAATAAAAATAATCTCAGTGTCAGTTACAGTCATTATTCATTCTAAAAATTTCATTTTTATCTGAAATATCCTAAATCCACTTGTATTTTTATTCATAACATGAACCTACATCTGCACTTAAGAAAAACCTTTACAAAGAATATTATTATTATTATTTGGTAATGAGCTTTCAAAATTCAACACAATCAGAGATTTTTACAAATTCAAATGTTATGAGATATATGGACTTGCATAAAACTACTTGAAAGTTGCAAAAAAAGAGGTGATGTGTACTTTTGTCATTATAAAACATAAACCACGCTCTGTCATATGTATGGGCAGATATTTCAAGCAGTAGATGGCGGTATTGTCGCACTTCTTATGGCTGTATCATTGAGCGATTGCTCAACTTTAGCCTTTGCCCAGCAGAGTTCATTACTTTCTACTGTTTTATAGGTCAATGTGGGAAGATACTGCAGTGTTAACTTGAAGGTTTTGAAAAAAAATAGTCAGGTGTGATTTGCCTTTCTCTCCATATAAGGAACTTCACTTGGGGAACCTACAGTGTGGGTGATAAAATGATCCTAAGTTTTTACATCTGGCTTATATCACTGAAGTCCAAGGTCAAGGGGTTCGAAAATAGTCGCCATGAGTTGCTACACACAGACACACTTATTCTCTTCCTTGGTTTCCTGAGTTCTCAACAGGCTTTCAAACATATATTTCATAATACCGATTCAGCCTTTAAAATTTATTTTTCTATTTGTTTCTTAACACCAGGTTAAATGCAATGTATCTATTTTCACATGCCTTGCTCTTTACTATCCCATAGGCAGTTAAAGAAGAGTTTTCAACAAATAAACAAATCTTGTTAAAGAGAGGAAATTGAAAGGTTCGCCTTCCAAAGAGTACCAAGTTGGTGATCACAAGAAATGTGTAAGGAAGTGCCCCAGTAAAGAGGTAACATAAAAGAAAGCTGTACACTTGGAAGAAGGAACACAAAGAAGGGGGGAATGAGCCCTTCTGGTAAATCATTGTGCATGCTTTTGGGTGTAAATGGAGCTACCTAATCAAATGTAATCATTCGTACTTGAGCAGCATTAGGAGTATGTTTTATACCAATACAGAAAACACATTCATTGCATCACAGAGTGAGTTCAGCTCTGTTTGTCTTATTTTTCAAGCACATATTACTTCCATGAAAACAAAATAAGAGGCAAAAATAATAATCCTTGAAAATTTTTACCTTTCTTTCTCTTTCATAAAAAGATCAAACCTCAATTGAAGTTGTAGCTGCAGTAAGGAAGCGTCGATTTTATCTCGTCACATTTTTGTGAGCATTTTCTGCTACAGGAAGGCAATATTAAGGTGTCACATTGATGTGTTATCAAAGCTTCATTTTTTGTATTTCAACATAATACAGCAGTTCTGTAATATACTATAAAGAGCAAGTAATGGTGAGGAAATTGAGTTTCCCTATACACCTTATTACTCAGTCAGCACCGTGAAAAAGTTTTCTTTTAAACTATCTAAATTTGAGTATATATTCTTAAATGGTCAGAATAAAAACTCTGGTTTGAGACTTAGGTTTTGTCTTTGCCTCCAATTTCAATACTTAACCCTAAGCAAGCAATGACAGTTCTCTCTTCTTACTCAATATTAATTTTAAAACTGTTGTGATTTGAATCATTTTCTATAGTCTTTATAATTTCATTCTAAAAGCCTCCTTTTAAGACAGTCGTGAAAGCTGTCGCAGTTTCACTAGTTTTGATTAATTCAAAAACTTTCAAATCAAATAAGAAGCAAATATCAGGGAACACAAAAGATAAATTACAGAAATCAATCTGAAAAAATTTACAGCTTAAAATGATGAGTCGCTACGATGAAATGATTTTTTTTTCTGAGTGGAAAATAATTATTTTCGTACAATACATTATGCTCATGGTTTCCTCTCCCCCCTCACCTCCCAGAGTATCCTCATGTCGCACCTATGCAATTTCCTAAATGCAGAGCAATGATTGAAAGCTGCTAGCTTATGTTTGGAAGCTCAGATAATATTTGAAGTGATCATTTGATTTACATTCAGATTATTATCATAATAAACAGTAATATCAATATATAAGATTTAAAGAACAGTTTACTTGCTCTTATAAATTGTTTCATGTCTAATTGTTGAAATTAGAATATTATATGAGTGTGCAGGACACTCTGGCCCTGGAGCATTCATTCATTGGACAGGACAGAAAATGTCTAATCAAAAATTAAAGACCATAAAAATGATCTTGCAGATATTCCTATAGTCTTTTCTCTGAGGCTACCATTGATCAGATTTTGTGTGAATTTCCATGTCTGCTTATGTTAGTCCTTGTGGAGGGGTTAATGGTTTTAGAAGAAGATCAGTTTCACCAGCACAATACTGACTGCCTAGAGCCTGCCCTAGTAGGTAACCCCTTTGCACCCAACTAGATAGTTGCAATCATACAGGAATGAGCATAGACTCTGTATGCAAAACGCTGGTTATACTCTGTGGCTTAGTTGTTGTGTCTATCCTCTGGGCATCTTGAAACATATGTCTCAGATAAGTGGGGGATAGTTTATCAGGTTGACTAAATTAACTGTATTTTTCTTATATTGTGACTTTTTTCTTCTTTGCATACTTTTCATTCTCTGACAGCTTCAAACACGTGTACAAAGAATTTCAGTCATTTTCGTCTCCCATTTTCTACTCTCTTCACACGCTATCAGTCTCCCTCTGCAACCCTTTTTTCCAACAAGTCTATTTTCCACTTTCATCATGTCTTTTTGTGTATGCTTCACTTAGTTTATTTAGAGTCACCCACACCAGGATGAGTTGGTGGGTAATTTCCTGGAGCATGGGCAACATTTCCATTGCAACAGGCACATGATACGACTCCATTCCTCAGTGAACAGTAACTGCATCCTCAAGGCAGGATGGTGACTAATGATTTCCCCTATGTCTGATGAAATGTCGAAGGGCCAGTGTTGTACAGATCTTGTGCATATGGTCACAACTTGGATCGAGAATGTTGTACTTATATTAAATACAAAAGTGAATTGTATTCAACTATAATAAAAATGAAACTATGAAATACTCAAGAAAATGTAGAATTTTTAATACTGAATATCAATTTTACCAAATGTTCACATTATACGTTTATTTAAATATGTTCTTTGCCTCCTTCCTCGGATTAAAATAGAATACTACACTCAATGTCACAGTTTGATGTAAGTAACCTTACATTACTGGAGGAAACAAGCATGGACAAATAAACATCCTTTTTGGATATTCATATACTTGATTTGCTAATTTTCACATTCTCTTGAGATCCTGAAGGGTTAAGTTTTCAGTTCCCCTCCCCCGGTTTTCATGGCACTTTTACCAACTTTTTCTTCAGGTGAATAATTGTATTTGTTTTTGTGAGTAATTGTATCTTTGTAAAATAAAAGTTGAAGGAGTCTGCCCATTCCTTGGAAATTCTACTTATATAGAATTGGTAATATTTTCCTTAATTTTTTTGTTTCTTTTCTTTTTTTTAAACATTTATTTATTTATTATGTATAGTGTTCTGCCTACATGCATGCTTGCAGGTCAGAAGAGGGCACCAGATCTCATTACAGATGGTTGTAAGCCATCATGTGGTTGCTGGGAATTGAACTCAGGACCTCTGGAAGAACAGCCAGTGCTCTTAACCACTGAGCCATCTCTCCAGCCCCTATTTTCCTTAATTTAATAGAATTTATCAATGAAGCAATGCAAGCAAAATGTTTAATTGCTGATGTGACATTCATTAATATTCAAATTTTAATATATGAATAATATTATATAAGTTATTTGCTTCTTAGTTGAGCAGAACATATTGGATAATCTAGTGGGAACTTGGACAACAGAAGTATTTAGAGTGGACTAACCATATTAGCAACTAGGCTGGAAACCATTTTTGTGCTATCATGACATAGAAGGTGGCTTCCTTCTAACCTCATCCTAAGAACTGTCCTATAGATAAATTGAAAAGTAATCTTTTAATTTATTTGTCTATAGAAATTTCAAGACAGAGTAATATTGTCTCTGTCACATGGTGTACAGTAATCAGTATTATGCATGTCTATAATAAAAAAAGAGTAAAGAGGGGAAAAGAATTTAAAAAAGGACACTTTGCAGAGAAAACAGAGCAATAGGAAATTTAGTTTTGGTGCAAAATTTGTGGTCATAGAGGTAAGGCAATCAAGGTAAAGCCTGATCTACATTGGGGTAAGAAAAGAGTTGACTTTAGGGCTATAGTCCAACCACTTAAACCTGGAATTAGTGAAAGAAAAAAGTTTAAGGAATTTTCTGCTCCTAAAAAGCAAATCAAAGCTCAAAGAAGTTATAAATAAGATTAAGTAGGCCAGGGTTCTCTGCTGTTTGGAAAAGATTAAGACTCATGGCTTTGTTGAAGGAGGTGTGTCACTGGGAATAATGGGCCTTGAGGTTCTGAAAGACTGGCATCTTTCCTGGTGTGTCCTGTCTTTGTCTTCTACTTGAGAATCAGCATATAAGCTCTTAGCTGTTCCTTTAGTCACATCTTTGCACTGCCATCATATACTCTAACGCTCTGAAACCATAAGCACAACTAAATGCTTTACTTTATAAGTGGCTGTAGTCATGGTACTTTGTAATAGCAATATAAATATAACAGAGTGAATTTAGTATCTTTTTGATGACCTTTACTACTTAGTTATCTATTTGTTTATGTTTTACCATAATTATGTGATGTCTGGAACCATGACTTTTCCTATTTCCCCCTTAATTTTTCATTTATACATTCTAAAATATTTACTCATGTCCATATACTTTCTATTCTTATGAAGCAATCTTGTGGCATTAAAAAAAAAATTGCCGGGTGGTGGTGGCACACGCCTTTAATCCCAGCACTTGGGAGGCAGAGGCAGGCAGATCTCTGTGAGTTCGAAGCCAGCCCGGTCTCCAATGCGAGTTCCAGGAAATGCGCAAAGCTACACAGAGAAACCCTGTCTTGAACCCCCCCCCCAAAAAAAAAAAAAAAAAAAAAAACAACTTTCCTTCTAAACAATATTTCTGGTTACAAAGCTCTTAGGTATTATAGTGTTGTATAACATTATCCCTGAGAAGACATGAACAAAAATACACTAATCTCAGATAGAGAACCAAAAGATAGACCCAAGTGAGTATACTGTGAAGGTTTCACTTGGTGAATAAGTGAGGGTTTTTTTTTTTGTTGTTGTTGTTGTTTTTTGCCTGCTTACAGGAATACGTGTGAGCAGTTACTAACGAAATGGCAGAAAAGCAACCGCATCACTAAAGCCTCATCCTAGCATGGGTAAATAGCTCATGAAAGCTGGAAAGTCTGAGGACACAGAACAACTTTCAGGCAACTTGACAGGTTGGAGACTTTTTCCGGTAACTGGCTTATCTGGTCTCTTCCAGTGTGCTTGGCTGTTTTCTGCTTCTTCTAGGCTGCCTATCTTAGCTGAGAGTATTCTTCACCAACCCTTACTGTTTACACATACATGAAGAGGGAGGGGATCAGTGAAGCTGATTAGTGTCTGGGTCTTCAAGAAGCCATGGAGGTTTATAGTTCCTTAGATTTTCTGTTGGCAACACAACATTTGTGCCTACATTTCTTCTTGAAATGCTTATATTTCTTACTAACACAGGTTTGCTTTGATATAATGGATGTGACACTTGCAATGTGAAGAGGTTATTAACCCAAGGTCACACAGAAGGCATATAACTCTAGTTAGTGTTTGAACCCAGGGAAATGTCTTGTAAAAATCATGGTCTTGGAAAATATAATATGCTGTCTCTAATATAATTATAGGGTTTTACCTTAGTAGATACAACTAAAATATTTATAGGCATCATTGTCACCTGTTATGCTTCCTGTAGAGTAATGTATGCAGTACTCTCAATATTTAAAGATCTGTACAGAATTAAGTAGTTGTTATGAGGGAAAACAGTTTTACCCTGAAATATTTACCCTTTCCTTTCTAGCCACTCTGAGCCTTAGACTGAAGTTTATGGGAGAATATAGAGTCCCAAATCACAGTGAAGCTTTCACAAACTGGTTTTTAAAATGACAGACAGAGGTTCCACACAACCATTCACTCACAAGAAGAAAAATAGCACTGATTGGAGGAGAAGTAAAAAGACTAATGCATTTTTATCCTTAAGGGTTAGAAGACAAATGGATCATTCAGCTCCACAAGTGAGCACAACAAGCAATCCAAAAGTATTATTTGTGCAAGGTAGTTTGTAGAATATGTTCCATTTGTCACCGGGAGTAGTCATCAAGGCCCAGAAAAATTTGAGATACAGCCGAGGTCCAGGATCTGTGGTCACATCTTAAGAGCTGAAGCGGAGGTTTAAAGGTTATTCACATCTTCAGAAGCACTCAAAAGAATCGTGTCCTTAACATTATCACTTCTCCAACTTGCAGGATGGGTTGAAAGCAGACAGATGTTGTTAACCAGGAGTGGAGAATAAATGAAATTATATAAACAATATTCTCCAATGCAATAACAAACTATGTTGTGGGCTGAATATCATTCGCAAGAAGTTTTTCTTTAAGGTATAATTGATGTTAATCTGGATGGTGACAAATGTCTTTTATTTGAATGTTATTTAATACCTAGGTATAGACTATCTCATAAATTATTTTCAAATAGAAGAGAAGAAAAGAGAACACACATATATTTATGATTTATATATCATTACTAATATCTGCAGTTATTACACATAAATTTTGATTGTATGGAAGTATCCAAAGAAGAGATATTTTTAAACATTATATATTTTCAAAGATTGCCACCCTCAAACACATGCTGTGATTCCAAGCTCTCAATTGGCCCATGTATTATTAGATATTGTTGTTCTATGTCAATTTAATTATTATGTCTTGGAAGTAATCAATAGAAAATATGAAATTAATTATTCTTGCCTAATATATTGAGAGGAAATACTCTGCAAAGAGAAAAGTGGATTTGTTAGTGGGAATAGTCTTCTCAAAGAATTGTGGGAGAGCATTTTGAACCTGAAGTTTTTCTTAATGGAAACCTGTTTCTGGAGCTTCAGTATTCTGGGGCCTCAACTGCAAAGCAGGCTTTGTTGCAGCTTTATGTTCTTATGGCATCCAACCATCTCACATGTTGCCTGCCCTGGGCAGCTTTCTGTAGCCTTGGTGCAACGCTCCATCCTGCACGCCTTCAAAATCAGGATTGTATCAAGCTCTGCTGGTAGTCTGAAAAGGGAAGGAATTATGGACAGATATGGCATGGGACTGCCCCCCCCAATAAACTGCTACCTGGAATTATGCTGCCCCTCCTGAAGTTTTAAGACTCTTCTAAAACAACACCAATATCTGGACACCATATACTTAATATGTGAACCTGTGAAGGACTTAGTACTCTGTTCATAATGTTATGAAGACAAAATGTGAATAATATTAATTTAAGTGAAATGGTTTAACTTAACTGTTCAAAATTATATTATTCAAGTTATTCAGTATTATTATATGAAATTATATACATATATATGCATACCATTGTTTCATCTAATTATTTTTATTCCCTAATATTTACATTCATTAGGCTACCCAAAATTCAAATTTTGGCTGCCATAGGAATGAAAATATAAAATATCAACTTTTAATGTATATCAGCAAGCAATATTAGGAATCCCAATTCTATCCTATTTGCATCAACTTCTGTTACTTTGAAGACTAAAAGGAAGTACTCAATGTCTTTGAATTGAATAATTAAAAGTAGTGAGCTGCAATTTAATGAGGAAGACCAATTAAAAATAACTTAAATGACATTTATTCCTTCCAGTAGATGCTTTGAAGAAAATTTCACTGATTCCTTTGAAAGCATAGTATAGGTTTAACATGATTATTTTTTTAAAAAAGGCTCCAGAATAATTAACAATTATTAGAAGGATTTGGAGAGCTACTAAGTCTCACTTGTCATTTGAACATTTGAGAATATTCTTCAGATACTTCCTACTCAAATCGTATGTCCTTTAAAAGAGACATAATTTTAAAATTATGCATACCATTGTTTCATCTAATTATTTTTATTCCCTAATAAATTCAATTCCCTAAACTCAAATTTTGGCTGCCATAGGAATGAAAATATAAAATATCAGCTTTTACTTCAATAGATTGCATTAAATAGTCTCTCAAATAAAGAAAGCTCTCCAGTAAAAGAAACCATTTGCAGTTTGAAAAGTAAGACTGTAAAATAGAAGCAATTATTTTTCCTTAAAATGATTAATATCAAGGGAATGGAAGGAACTAAAAATATTCAGTATATTTAGATATCATTCCAAACAAAAACCACATTGAGATTTCATTTTACCACTGTCACAATAGTAATCCTAAGATAAAAGATAAGGGGGTTGAAAAGATGGCTTATTGTTTAAGAGCACTGGCTGCCCCTTCAGAGGATACTGCCCTTTCAGGGGATACTTGTTAGATTCCCAGTACCCACATGGCAGTTTGCAACTGTATATATCTCTAGTCTCAAAAGGTTAGATGCGCTCTTCCAGCTTTCACAGGCATATGCTGACAAATATGCAGACAAAATGCTCATACAATTTTAAGTAAATATTTTTTTAAAAAGAAAATAGATAAATAACAAGGATTCAAGGTCAAAGAAAGCCTTACACTCTACAGTGCTGGTGAAAATACAATTAAATCTATCCACTATATAATGAAGCTATATCATTGTTAATATTGCAAGAAAGAAACACAGAACTGCAGTTGTAATAGTTAATAAGGGTTTAATCATTGTGGACAATAACATAGCTATTATTTGCTTGATTTTTGTCTCAGTGTGTTAGTTTAGAATAGTATGACAGAGCGCCACATATTGCACACTTGATAAACAGAAGCTTTTTATTATTTCTGTAGGCTGGAAATGTGTAATCACACTTTTTTTAAAAAAAATATTTTACAATATAATTTAGTTCTACATATCAGCCACGGATTCCCTTGTTCTCCCTGCATCCCGCCTCCCCCCTTCCCCCCGGCCCACTCCCCATTCCCACCTCCTCCAGGGCAAAAACTTCCCCGAGGATTGAGATCAACCTGGTAGACTCAGTCCAGGCAGGTCCAGTCCCCTCCTCCCAGACTGAGCCAAGCATCCCTGCATAAGCCCCAGGTTTCAAACAGCTAACTCATGCAATGAGGACAGGACCAGGTCCCACTGCCTGGATACCTCCCAAACAGATCAAGCCAATCAACTGTCTCACCTATTCAGAGGGCCTGATCCAGTTGGGGGCCCCTCAGCCTTTGGTTCATAGTTCATGTGTTTCCATTGGTTTGGCTATTTGTCCCTGTGCTTTATCCAACCTTGGTCTCAACAATTCTCACTCATATAAACCCTCCTCTTTCTCGCTAATTGGACTCCTGAAGCTCCACCAGGGGCCTAGCTGTGGATCTCTGCATGCAGTTACCTCAGTCATTGGATGGGGTTTCTAGCATGACAATTAGGGTGTTTGGCCATCCTATCACCAGAGTAGGTCAGTTCTGGCTGTCTCTCGACCATTTCCAGCAGTCTATTGTGGGGGTATTTTTGTGGATTTCTGTGGGTCTCTCTAGCACTTTGCTTCTTCCTATTCTCATGTGGTCTTCATTTACTATGGTCTCCTATTCCTTGTTCTCCCTCTCTGTTCTTGATCCAGCTGGGATCTCCCACTCCCCCAAGCTCTCTTTCCCTTGACCCTTGCCCTTCATTACTCCCACTCATGTCCAGGCTGTTCATGTAGATCTCATCCATTTCTCCATCATTGGGTGATCCCCATATCTTTCTTGGGGTCCTGTTTTCCAGGTAGCCTCCCTGGTGATGTGAGTAGCAGTCCAGTCATTCTTGTTCCACATCTAGTATCCTACTATGAGTGAGTACATACCATGTTTGTCTTTATCAAAATGCCCAACAGTCCAATTAAGAAATGGGCTATAGAACTAAACAGAGAATTCTCAACAGAGGAAACTCAAATGGCTGAAAGACATTTAAGGAATTGCTCAACATCCCTAACCATCAGGGAAATGCAAATCAAAACAACTCTGAGACACCACCTTACACCTGTCAGAATGGCTAAGATCAAAAACACTGAAGACACCTTATGCTGGAGAAGATGTGGAGCTAGGGGAACTCTCCTCCACTGCTGGTGGGAATGCAAGCTTGTAATCACACTTTTAACAATTGGATAGCAGCCCTGGTTAATAACTCCTTCATTGGGTTTACAGAATTCAGTTCCTTGTTCCTGCAGCCCTGTTCCTTATGTCTAGAGCCTCTTCCTGGCTCCTAGATCTCCCTTCTAGGTTTACAAAGCCCACTTCCTGATTCATATCATACTCATACTGATTCGCAGAGCCCTATTGCTGGTTCATAAGATAACCTTCTGGCTTTTTTTCCTGTTTTCTGGTACAGATAGGCTTTGCAGGGTTTCTATCACTAATCTCTTTCACTAAGGTAAAGACAGTATGTGTTCCTCATTGGCCAAGGACATTTACTTTTAGTATTATAGGATTGCTCATTTCACATCTGAATTACTGGACCCAAAGTCAATCTAATATTAAATTAATTTGATTATGCATAGTTGAAAAAAAAGACCTCATTGAAGAAGATAAAATATGTTCCCTCACAAAATATGGCCACCAATGCAATTGATCTAAGTCACACTGAATAAGACACACAAATTTGTCCATAAGGTTGTTTCAAGAAATGTAATGAACTAAATAATTTTAATAGCTTTAAGTAAGGCATCGATCTAACTGTGCTAAATTTAATAACACTGCACACCTGAGTTTATCTATTTGTAGTTTTATAGTCATTTGCTTTTCCAGTGTGGTATAAATTTTATAGGTACTTCATTTAGTAATCATATTTCAGAACAGTTTCTTCATTGAGAACTAGCAGTTGCCTTCTTCATGCATCTATTGCCCATTTGTGCAGTAGCCAGCTTAAATTACGCCCCATACTTTCTTTTGAAAATGTTTAATTTGGGGTACTTATACAAACATACTACCTTCTTTAGTGGGAAGTATATTCACTGGTGATAACTTATGTGTTATTTTTCTTATTTTTAAAAATTATTTCCTCAAATAAATTTATAGGCATGGTACTGAAGAAGTAGATGAGCGTTCTACATCCAGATCCACAGGCAGTAGGGAGAAAGAGGCATTTTTGCCTAGATTTGTATGGATTGATTACAGTATCTATCTCTTAATTAGAACCTGAATTTATAGATCTAATACTATATATCCTAGCCTTTTATTTTTTGCCCTTTGAAAATGTATAAGGTAGAGTGATAAATACAGATTGAAGTTTCATGTCACTATTGGAACTGTTATTGTAAGGCTGAAGATCCTAATGGTTTTCAAAGGTACTGTAAATTGTCTTTCTTTCTACTAGCCTGACTGACAGTGTTGACCACTGTCAAAAATGGAGGGAAATAAAAGCAGTTAGAAGCTTTTAAAAACCGTCTTACCTACTCACAATGTCTATCAGATACAGCAAAATGGTCTTAAGTGAGTAAATGAGGATTGAGTGCCCAGGTATAAACAAGACAACAACATCACCCACCCAATGCTTAGGGAGCATTGCAGGAGATGGGGAAGAAAGAATATAAGAGTGGGGTGATGAGTAGAAGGTTTATGGAATTATATTGTGTAGGCATGACTTCGCCACTCTAATCATGAACTCATAGGAGCTTTAGGTGCCTGCAATTGCTCTTCACAGAGTGAACCTCTCAACATTTAGTCATGGCCTGAATGAGGGACTCATGTGGTTTTGCTGCTTCTGGGTACTATTGGATATTGGCTTATGTTGGTTGCCATGGTAAGGAAGAACAGGCAATTTTTTTGTTCTAAGGTTAGTAAAAAAAAAAAATAATGACTAGCATTATCCATGTAGAAATGCTAATCATTCTTGAAATAAATGTGTATATTGTGTACAATTAGCTGGTCAGTGTTCCCATGACACAGATTTTGATTAAAGCCATAAAGTAAATATCCAATTAGCATCCTTAATTTTATACCCAATGATAATATGCACTTTACAGAAAATTAGTGTAAGAGAGACTAGTGTGCAGTGGATGTGGTAATGTGTTGATTATAATTGAAACAGCCAAGAATGGCCTTAATAAGCATAGGCAGAGAAATAATATAGGAGCACGACATGAGAATATTTTAGGAAATTGTTTGGTAGATGGAGAAAACTACAAATGCAAGCTGCATATGTGCAGTCCTGAGATATTTTGAGGGTTGTTGAAGGAGAATAGACAAGAGTTTGAATGAAGAACTGAGTTTCCATCCATATAAGACAGGATGGTTGGTATACCACTCAATGCCTTTTGTTTCTACTCTTAGAGTTATGAGATAGATTAATGACATTGGGATTTTGAATGAAAAAAATAGGCAGCTCTACATATGTAGTCAGTGCTTACCTAGTAAGAAATGTATTAATTAAAATCAAATACTAAAAATATAATCCATATTGGTCATTCTAATAACTTGCTCAGCGGAGGAGCATCTAGAGAATGTTTAAATGATTGAGATAACCAGTTTATAGCAGGACTATATAAATTCAAGCTTAAAATAATGCAAACTATAATATAGACTTCTCTCATGACTCAGATGTATAAATCAGTGGTCAAGTAAAGGGAAAAGAGAGAGAATAGGTGGGGAATAGAAATGATTTGCTTCACTGAGACATGTAGAATAATTCCAGGGGGGTACAGAGAAGGTGTAATCTATGGGATAAGGAAAGCTGATATTTCCCAAAAGGAATCTTGATTACTTTACAGTCATACCCCTTGTCTGTCACACAAATTACTTTGGAATAATGTCATTTTCAGTTTAAAAACCAGTAATACTGTCAAATATTTTATTTTTCTGTTTACTGTTCCTTCTTTGTTTTCTTTTATTTTGTTTGTTTTTCACACTTTCATGCATGCATATAATGCAATCAAATTATCCCACAGGATTTCAAATATCTTTGGCCCCTGGAGAGATCGCTAGTGAGTACAAAGCTGGAGACAGTGATTCACTCTTCCCCTTAATCTATCACCAGGAATGAGTTCAGCAGTGAGTGAGAACCTCCCCACCCTAACCCATTCTATATCCATGCCTGACTGCCACGGCCTCACTCTTGTGCACATTCATCCAGCATCCACGCGAAGACTCTAGAATACTTTTTTATTCCAACAGCCTGCATAGACCTTCGAGGATAATGAAAGATGTCAAGCATAGAGGAAGCTTCCAGCTCAGTATCAGTTAGGTTTCTCTATATTATGCAAAGAGAGTGTGGGATCTTCAGTAACATGCATTTTGTATTTTTTGTGCATTATTTTGGTTTTAAATAGTTAGAATGAATTAACTATATTTTGCATATCTTTCAACAAAATTTTCAGTGTAATTTTGTTATATGTGATTCTTACTAGGTTATAGCATCCTTGCTATAAGGAACAAAATAAAGATGTCAAATGTAAGATCTTATGACTTCTTGTAGTAATATTGAAAATATATTATTGTCATTTCATTTAATTTTATTGAATTGTGTATGCTTAAAAGTTTTACTTTATACTATGTAGTCTGTTGCTTTTGTTTCATTATAAAGAGTCATTAGTTTCAGTAATATAAATCATTAGTAGAAATATGCTCTGCTGATGTTTCTGACATTGAGTGCTATAGTTTATACCAATAAATTATTTCAGTAACTTATTTAATTAGTATTTACATCCACAACGTACAATGTTCCAACACAACCTTTCATAGCATAAAATCTTAAATATTTTGTCTACATTATCTCTTGCATTAATGTATTCCTCAGATTGTTTTTTGATAATTCTATCTGCTGTATTTTTCTGCCAACCCAATCTATGTATAACATAAATACTAAGTCAGTTCAATAGCCCTTAACAAAATTTCCCTCACTCCCTTGCCAGCATGAACACAAATGCTTCCATACTTGAATATGTTAAATCTATTTTGATTTTAATTTGTCTTGTGAATGGTTTCTCACAGTCTCTTTCATACTGAAAGGTAGATCATGAGATCATAGAGTGAAGGTCAATGAAGTAACTACTTTCAGAAGGAGCTAATGCTAAGGTCATAACCTTATTTACTATCACTAATATTAAGACAGACACTTATTATGGGATAAGATCATTCTTGATAGCCAGAAGGAGTGAATGCCAAATTATATTTGTTATACCGAGCGAGAGTGGCTATGCACGTTTTCAAAATATTCTAGTATAGTGATAATGTAAAATGTTTGTACTTAGCCAGGTGGTGGTGGTGCACACCTTTAATTCTAGCACTCAGAGAGGCAAAGGCAGGTGGATATCTGTGAGTTCGAGGTCAGGGTGTATTGTTTGTTTGTTTTCTTACTCTTTTGACTCTTTTGGGGCACTCATGACCCAGCTCCCAAATAAATCACACATAGAGGCTTATTCTTAATTATGAATGCCCAGTCTTTGGTTGGCTTGTTTCTTGTCAGCTTTCCTTAACTTATCCAATCTACCTTTTAACTCTGGGCTTTTCCCATTCTTTTACTTCTGTAAATCTTTCTCATACTCTGTGGCTTGCTCTGTAGCTGGCTGGCTGGCTCCTGGAGTCCTCCTCCTTTTCTGGCTACTTCTTTTCCTCTCAGATTTCTTTTTCTATTTATCCTTTCTGCCTGCCAGCCCCTCCTATTTCTCTCCCCTGACTCGATATTGGCCATTCAGATCTTTATTAGGATATCTGATCTTTTAAACAGACACAGTATCACAGCTGCACAGAGTTAAACAAATGCAACATAAACAAAAATAATATACCTTAAATAATATTCCCCAACAAGACTGGTCTACTTCTACAGAGTGAGTTCCAGGACATCCCAAGCTACACAGAGAAACAGTGTCTTGAAAAACAAAAACAGAAAAAAAAAGAGAGAGAAAAGGAAAAAAATGTTTGGACTTAAAACTCTATAAAATAAAACAGAATAGAGTGGATAAACCTACACATATAACATAGAATAGCATTTAAAAAGCTGATTGTATCAAGGCAGTGAAACAGAGGCTATGAACACCATTCTACTCTTGTATAATCCCCACACCGGCTGCTCACCATTTCTAGTAAATCTTATTTTCATTTTGAAAATCACTTGCCTGGTACATAAGACCCAGGTACAGATTCTGAAAGGCAGAGTCAACCTGATGGCCTTCTGCAAAGCTGATGTATGTCATGGGTCTCTGTGACTATCTTATTTCTCATCACTAAATAATGTGATGAGAGTAGGCAATGTCTTTTGACTTTTGTCCTACTAGAAAACCTAACAGAGCTTAATTGTGTTTACTTGAGAAAAAAAAGCATTTAAGTTTATATTAGTGAACATCTGAAGCCTAAAATGCTAATGTCCTCAGAAGAATTAAAGCAATCAGTAATCATTCATTGTTCTGACATCTTAGAAATAATAAGCAATATTTTTTTCTGCATCTTACAGCAGTTTGAATTGCACACAGGACCCCCATGATTTTCTGTGATCATAAAAGTGTAAGATTAGAAAGAAACAGATGAATGGCCAGTGGCAATAATACATATTAATTGAATTATTTCCTAAATTATTCTCACATATGAATTTATGATGACTTATTATGAAGAATGATGTTTCAGTCTTTTCTTTAAGAGGTAAAATATGGCACCCAGGGTTCTGTTTCCCCAGTATTGTCTCTAGAGGATATTAACAGAACAAAATAACAAGGAATTCCTCTGAACAAAATGAACTGCTGTGAATTTTCTCCTTGTGAGAGTTGAGATTTAAATGTTTTAGAATTTGTGGTCTGAACATCTACTCATTGTGAAAATATGGACACAACAATCCTTTCTCTTATCACTCAACTGTAATGGGAGTTGAACTTAGTAAATGACTATGTGTAGCAAAGGTATTTCTGATATATTGAACATCTTAAAACACCCTTTCTCTGTTTTATGCAAATAAACAATTTAGGTAAAAATTTAATTAGATACCTTAAATAAGAATACATATATATTTGATAACAAATTCTTCACCTTTGGAAACAAGCTGCTCTTGTTGCCTTGTAATCATTTGTTTTAGAATTATTTGTTTTTTCTCTGTCTCTAATAAGTGCTAAAATAGATGGAAGACAACTACTCCCAATGTTAGCAAAATACTTTCATTGGAATTCATAAAGCCATTTCTGTCTCTCCAGACTCCAGTCATATTTGTCAATGGTGAGAAGTAGCAATGCAATGTGTATATATTTTCCTGATTTTCTCATCCAGTGTACGGGTATCTTTCAATATAAGATTTCTTTAATCATAAGTTATTTTCTGCAAAGTATACCTCTACATCTATGTAATCCTTTGCTCTATTTATCTGATTCAGAGTATAAGGGTAGCAAGACATTGAACATTTTACCATGGGTTGCTGGACATTTACCTGTGATCATCCTATACCTTGTACACATTCTTGCAGATACTGCCTAGTGAGCCTCTCTAGTAATCACACTGTATTTGTGAATCTCACTTCTTATGAGGTAATGATTAATCCCTGCTCTGTCATGCAGTGACAAGTCATATGAAACATCTTAGGCATGACTTTTTATCATTTATCTTTTAATGAGGACACACACAATATGAAAGCGGCTGTGTAGAATAATAAGAAAACAATAGTCAATTTAGATGATTTCATTTTGCTTTTAATAATATATCAAACTAATACCCTTCTGTAAAGTCTCCTCAAACCAAATACATAGTTTTGAAAACCTCATTATTTCAAAGCCATCAGACTAACTCTTGCATAACTTATAATTTAATTTTGTTATTTTCTTTAATTTTTAGGTTCCATTTTCAGTTTCAAATATTAACCAAATGTACATTGGGTGTTAATTTTTGGTTATTACTTTAATACATGCTGTGTTATAGTAGGTAGAAAAGTCAAACAACCAAAAAACAAAACAAAACAAAAAACAACATAAAAAGAGCCCCGAACTCCCCTCTCCTCTAAGAGCTGACTTCTTAAAGCCAATTCATTTTGTTTCAGTGCTCTTTGGACACCGTTTTTTAATCTGAGTAGGAAAACACATAAATCTTCTTTTATCGATTTCATTTCATTGCATTACAATGTGTCTCAGTCACTTCATCAGTTCAGGCTACTGTAACAAATTATCATGGACTGGGTGGCTTAAGCAATGAACATTTATTTCTTTCAGTGCTGGAGGGTGAGAAGTCCAAGGATAACGAGTTGGCAGACATGTGTGGAACCTGACAAGGGTCTGTTCCTTGGCTCGCGGGTGGTCATCTGCCTGGTTATATTTTCTCATAGCAAAGCACAAGTAGTAGAAACAAGCTCTTTTGATTCTTTTCTCACAAATACATCATTCTTGTCATTAATAGTGCCACCATCACTCTTATCTTATCCCCAGGCCTTGGAACTACTTGTATCTACGCAGTAAAAGCCTTATGTGGAAGTTTAGAATGCTGATGTCATAGTGTATTCAGCCTGTTAGTTATGTCTCCCCATATTCACCAGGATTTTCTTGCTTGTGAAACTATATTTGCCAATGTATGATTTAAAAATCTGCTTAAAGTTTATCGCTCCTACTTACTAAAAAATGTTTAAAAGTGCACATGATATGCATCACTCAAAATAATATCTCTCTGGGTTTTCTTTGGGATGCCATAAGAAATGCAAGAGGTGGCATTCCCTGAGATGTGTGAATCTGGAATGGGTAATGACTGCCTCATTTTACCAAGTGTGTTCATTTCCACATGAACTTATAAAAGATTAGGGTATGATAAATATGATTGATTTTCATAGAAACTTTAACAAATTACTTAAAATAAGGAAAAACACAAGATGTATATATGGAAAAGTTTCTGAAAGAGAATGTGAGGTTTTAAAGATAAGCACTTTATATGAGATGATAAAGAAAAATCCCCCAGGTTGTTGTTAATTTCAAAGTAACACAACTTCAATCATACGTTGTTACATCATACTGGGGATTAAATGAGATCCCTCTTCTTCAAAAGTGTCTTCTGACAGTAAAAATTTATTTTCAAGTTTTAAACACATGAATATATTACATTTCTAAATCTTATAGGCATTAATGTAAATAAAGTTGGAATTAGTAGTAGCTGTGCAACCAGGAATCCAATATCAAATGTCCAACAGTAGTTGATTAAAAAACGTTTTATATTTAAGCTTAAAATAAATATCTTTAAAAAGAACCATTTTGGAAGATTAAAAAATATGAAACATCCATTACCATTATTACCCTTTGTGTGAAGTATATGCCATTCACAGAGGAACAATAAAGCAAAACCATTAAGGAATCATTAAAAAATCTTTTCAGATTGTTAGTGTGGTTTGTCAGAATAGGAACAACACTGGACACCACCTCGACTCTGATCCTTCCTTCCACTGTGAGCATCAAGGCACAGATCCTGAACATGCCCTCTCTTTACTCTAATGCCTGTGGTGAGAATGAAATAGCTACTTGACAGTGTTATTGATCTCCACCTGTGTGTGCAAATGCAGCCAGAATGACTGTGTGTCCTCAGCAATCTGTCTTCTGTGGCCACAGACTCTAAGGCATTAAACTGCTATGAGAAGTTTTGCTGAAGAATTTTTCTTAATCTTATATCAATGTGTGTGCTTTAACTTTTAGATTCCTGGGAGGATAAACTGCATTGTATAAAACTGCATTTATGTGTGTATTTATTTACTTAGGTATCTTGGAGTGACACTGCTATCAGTCTTTCCAAATTACTTCGGTAGAACTGATTAAACGTGTAATATTATCTAGCCTCATCGACATAAATGGCATCATTGTGTGTGTTAGTACACAACACTGGCATCTTCCTTCTATACTTCACTTCATACCATTTCTGCTGTGCTAACAACATATGCTTTGCATGAATAGTTATGCTGTAGAGGAATGCCAGGAAACAAAATGAAACAATCAGCAAGTCCGAGACTCAGATCCTTGGAGAAGTTGTTAATATAGACATGATTAAATGAGAATCCAATAGCATTTGCGTATCAACTTGTTTCTGTATCTAAGGGCATTGCAATCTTTTGAGATTATAATTTAATTACAATATTTTCATTCTTCCCTTTCCTCCCTCAAAACCCTCCCATACACCCCTCCCCACTCTCCTTAAAATCCATGGCTATGTTTTTTGTTAATTGTTATTGCATACATATATGTGTATATGAACTTTTATTTTTTAATGTAACCTGTTCACGCCATATAATATTTTCAGAGCTGACCACTTGTCACTGGGAAACCACTTTGTATACTTTCCTTGGGGAAGGTCACTTTTACTGCTCCCAACTTTACTCAGTTGACTACAGTTCTTTGTGTAGGTTCCAGGCCTCACAGGCTTCTCTCACCCCAGTTTGGCATGCTCACTGGGGTCAGCTGTGTTCAGCTCACATTTGTGATTCTTATGATATTCCTAGGAGACACAACTTCACAGCTGTTGAGCCTTAAGCGTGGGAATGTTTTGTAGGTGTATCCATTGGAACATGGCTCCACAACTCTGCATTTTGTTTGGTTGTGATTTCATGCAGTGGTTTCCATCTGTTGCCGAGAGAAATTTTCTTGATGAGGCATGCAGACTACACTTACCTGTGCATATAATGACAAATATTTTATAGACTATTGTTGTGGATTATGCTGATTTCATAAATTAAAGGATTTTAGATTCTCCTCCAATAATCATGATTTTGCTAGCACTGAGTCATTAACTACCATTGTAGCTTTTAAATGTTTGTTTGGTTGTTTGGAGTTAAATATATTTCCATGAGATTTGGAAAATTGAGTATTTTATGATTATAATTATTTCCTGTGAAATAATATCTTATGTTTCAATTCTGTCTTGATTCTTGATTTGTTTGCTCCTTTTGCTTTTATGTAAATTATCAAGATGGCAATGAAATTTCATGAGTTATATAATGGACCATAATTTGCACAAAGTTTTAAAGAATCAATTCCTTATTTTATATTGGGAGAAAATAGAGGTAGTGTAATTTTTTGCTTTATAACTTATTCTATCAAAATCATAATTTATCTTCCGAAATATGAATTAAAATTCTGCAGATTATTTATTACATCCTGTTAAATTTTGGATGGAGACGAACTTTGGGTTTAGAACAACATTTGTAATTCAATTTGAGCAAGAAATTCCTTGCAAAACTATTTTAAAGCTTACAGAAGAGTTACGTGTGAAATATATGGCTAATGATTTGATTTATTCTAAGTTTTATTTATTACAGTCTTAAGTTTAAACA
This sequence comes from Peromyscus leucopus, assembly GCF_004664715.2. Classification (NCBI taxonomy): domain Eukaryota; kingdom Metazoa; phylum Chordata; class Mammalia; order Rodentia; family Cricetidae; genus Peromyscus; species Peromyscus leucopus. The sequence continues at coordinate 14,628,088 of NC_051073.1, forward strand.
ATAAAACTACCATAGGAATAGTTACCCTCCAATAAATAAGGAGAGGATTCTTTCTATAATAAAAATGACTCAAGCCTTCAGGTTCTGATAAAAACTAATTTTCTCCAGATAAATTTTATAGAAAGTTGACCTCCTGGTAATGTGTGACAAAGGCATAATCCACTGCTGACACTGCTTTAGAGCACAGAGCTTCACAGTGTATATGAACATCATTTTTCTTTTGGGGGGAATTTGGAATCATTACGAAATAAACTTCTGTTATATAAACTAAATAAACACATCTGTGATGAGGAATTCCTAGATTAGGTCTGTTGAAGTGGGAAGAGCTAGACTAAATCTAAGTGGCACTGTATCCTGTGTTGGGCTCCTGGACTGCATATAATGGAGAAAGGAGTTAATCCATGGATTTGATCACTCTGCTTTCTGACCTCAGATGCACTGTGACAAGTTAACTCATGTTTTTGCAGTCATGCCTCATCAACCCCCATAGATTGTGTCCCCTAGAACTATAAACGGAATATGTATATTATATGTGTGTATACATGTTTGTGTGTGTGTGTGTATGTTTGTGTGTGTGTATGTATGTGTGTGCATGTTTGTGCGTGCGTATTTGCATGTTTGTGTGTATATGTGTTTGTGAATGTTTGTGTGTGTGTATGTTTGTGTGTGTGCATGTTTGTGTGTGTATGTGTGTGTGTGTGTTTGTGTGTGTATATATATGTGTGTGTGCATGTTTGTGTGTGTGTGCATGTTTGTGTGTGTATGTATGTGTGTGCATGTTTGTGTGTGCGTATTTGCATGTTTGTGTGTATATGTGTTTGTGCATGTTTGTGTGTGTATGTATGTGTGTGCATGTTTGTGTGTGTATGTATGTGTGTGCATGTTTGTGCGTGCGTATTTGCATGTTTGTGTGTATATGTGTTTGTGAATGTTTGTGTGTGTATGTATGTGTGTGCATGTTTGTGTGTGTATGTGTGTGTGTGTTTGTGTGTGTATATATATGTGTGTGTGCATGTTTGTGTGTGTGTGCATGTTTGTGTGTGTATGTATGTGTGTGTGTTTGTGTGTATATATATGTGTGTGTGCATGTTTGTGTGTGTATGTATGTGTGTGCATGTTTGTGTGTGCGTATTTGCATGTTTGTGTGTATATGTGTTTGTGCATGTTTGTGTGTGTATGTATGTGTGTGCATGTTTGTGTGTGTATGTATGTGTGTGTGTTTGTGTGTGTATATATATATGTGTGTGTGCATGTTTGTGTGTGTATGTATGTGTGTGTGTTTGTGTGTATATATATGTGTGTGCATGTTTGTGTATGTGTGTGTGCATGTTTGTGCGTGTGTGTGCATGTTTGTGTGTGTGTGCATGTTTGTGTGTGTATGTGTGCATGTTTGTGTGTGTATGTTCTCCTTTGTGTTGCCTTTGCCAGCTTTTTTCTTGCAGTGATGGGAAAAGTGATGAACACAATGTATTTCTGCTAAGACTGTGCTTGTGGGTACCATTAATTCCCCACTCTTCCTTGCCCATCAGCGAAGTGCCTGCTTAGATTCTTAACAGCTCTGGCTGGCATTATTTCATCCACCTGAAGTTTTGTGCACAGTGCACTCTTCTAGCTCTGCTCATTTGTGATCAGCATCATGAGCAGTCCACACTGTCACCTTTAATGAAATACTTTCAGGACATCGGCAAGTGTCACCAGTGCTAAAATGTAATGCTTTCTTTAGCCTGCAGTGGCAGCTATGTATATGATCAGATTCACTTTATGATGATGAAAATATTCCATGTTAGCAAGGCCGTATTAAATTAATTTATATTCTAGAAGAAGCATTATTATCACAGTCTATAATAACTATGGCTTATGTGTGTTCTCAGATAAGAGTGGAAAAACATTGGTTGATAAGGAATCACCCTAAAGCATCCTTGAACTCATTTTTCTAATATTTCAATGCCTTATCCGTTAGCCCTGCTGGAAATATTACCTGTAAAAGTGTATAAGTTACATCCTGTTTAATCTATGTATGACTGCCTTCACAAATTTGTTTTACTTGAGATAATATCTGTAGCTATTTACATTCTATTGCTTCTTGACTGCCATTAAGAGTGTATAACAAGGTATTTACTTTCAAAGGGGACAGAAATAAATCATAAAATAGAATGAACACAACTGTAAACTTTCGAACAGAAATAGAACCAAATCTACAATTTTAAGGATAACTTCAGATTTTAATGCAGGGTATTAAAATGTCAACATTCACATTATCAGTGTTGGTGGTTATATTGGCATTCAGAAGTTAGAGATGACTCCTTAGATTATCTAAACATATGAGTGCATACCAAACTGATATTTATATAAACTTATAGTTAGTTTGAAAGTACTGAGCACATGTAGTCTTTGGTAATGTGAACCACTTTAGGGACACAAAAGAGAGCTGATGAATCCAAAACATTACCAGTTCATTCATATATGCTGATATGTATGTCTAGTACTACAGGGGCTGCTGTCTTCACAAGCATTTTTTTAAAACATTAATTACTGCAACATATACAACTATGTTCTAGTATCTTATTTTATAGTAAATATGAGAAGGTCTATCGTCATACTGAGTGTATATGCAACTTAAGTCATCAATTAAAGTATAGAAGTGTGTTATTCTTAAGGATAAGACATACATTTTACACTGTAAGTTTAAATTCCAAAAACCTTAAGCATTCTTATTTTTCAGCAATTCGCCTCTCTCTTTCTCTCTCTCACACACAGAGAAACATACACATAAATATGCATCAAGACTTATCTACAAGTTGGTACAGTTTCTATGCATTTCAAAAATTGAAAATATGTTAGTCAAGAGCAATAAAATGAATAAAATATTCATAAAATTATACAAGATCATAAAGAACTAGATTACATGTCCTGTAAATTATATCATATAAAGAAGGGATCTGGAAAGGGTGATTCTTCAATTTGTTTTCTTTCTTTTAGGAAAATCCAATTATCTCATCATTTATTCTATGGGATCTTTTCTGAAACTAAGTAATAAATAAGAAATCATCTTCTAACAGCTCTAAAGCCTAGTATTAATCTATATCCCTTAGATAATATGTTATTTTATATTTTCAATCAATTTAGCAGGTTAGATCCAGGTAACAGCAGATTCAGGGTCTAGTATTGACTGTTATCTGCTTTCAATAAAGTCTGTTCTGTTTGCTGGAAGGTCAAGAGAAAATAAGAGAGACAGAAATGGGGGGACAAATACTAACAGCAAACTAACTGGCGTAATCCACTCATAGAGCCCTTGTAACCAATTCACTTAAATGTATCTCCACTTTCTGTGTGTGTGTGTGTGTGTGTGTGTGTGTGTGTGTGTGTGTGTGTGTAAACACACATCTGTGCACATTTATGCAAGTTTACATGGAAGTCAGATGTAAACCCTCAGATATGTTTACTCAGGGATCATATTTTGCTTTTGAAACCCAGTAGAATGGGCTGGCTAGGGATTCACCTATCTGCACTTCCCCAGTGCATAGATTGCAAGCACATTTCAGCACACTTAGATTTTTTTTATTATTATTATCATTTTATTTTTTAAACTGAGATTCGGTTTTCAAACCCAAGTCCTAATGCTTGCAAACAAAACACTGCTTTACCGTTGAGTCATATACCCAGCTCATATGTAAATACAGAACATTTAATGGCAATAATTTTTGACATGAACTTTAGAGAAGATAAATATTCAAACTGGAGCAAAATGTTACTTTCAATTGTTTTGGTTTGTAGAACACACACACACACACACACACACACACACACACACACACACACACACTTTCAATGAATGTTCCTCTCTTTTGAATCTTCTTGTGTTTCCCCATTACTATCTGTGTATAGAGTATTGACAACTAACTTTAAGGTTAGACAAAGCAAGTCATTTCCAAGCACAGGCTATGGCATCCATCTTCCTCTCCTCCATTTACTTCACTCTGTTCTGTGCTGTCTCTAAACACTCTGGTGCCATTCTGTGTTTCCCTTAGCATTTTCAATATGAGTGCACCATTTGTTTAAGCGTTAGGTATCCTAATGCATTTAGAAAGAAATGCTCTGTTTTCCATGCTCAAAAGCTAAGCACATGCTCATCAACATCCCTTAAGCAACATTTATCTAATGATATTTTGGTTCAAGACATTGTCTTTCATTCCATTTAGCAAGCTGGAATCTTAACAGAGACTTTATTTTGTGTCTTCCCCCACTTGTAGCATATAAACATTTCTTGCAGAATTAACTTGGAATTCTTAACACCTTCCAGCGTCCTATTCTTTGCCATCTGTTCAATCCATCGCTTTCTCATTTCATATCCCTCCTGTTTTAAGCAATCATCTTCATCACAACAAATAACTTGGGGTGTTTTATACTCAATACTTTAACCTTGGGCCATCATATCCACAGTCCCAACACAAGCTTACTCATGCAGAGTTCTGTTCTTAGAAATCCATTCCCTGCCTAGCCTGGAAGAGGCTGTAAAAATAATCAAGCATCTGCCTTTTTGGGAGTACACATTTTTCTAATGAAATTCTGAGCCTGTCCTGAGAGAGTAGTACTGCTATTCTTATAAGAATGCCTCAAATGCATGTCATTAAACAACAATGGCTTATATTTCCAGTCAGCTCAAGATAGAAAACTACAAGTTTCAGTCTTACTCAATGCTGACTCACTCATGGCCTTCTCCTAAGGTGCCTAAATGATTATTAGTGACTAATAGTAACTTTCTGAACATTTTCTAGCTATGATCACACCCAGAGTCCCAAACAAATTTTCAACAGTATGGATCTGCTAGCACCACTTTGCCAGATGATTATGATTCCTTTAATCAGATGAACATGATTCCTTACAACATTCTAAATCTTATCTTTATACCCACAGATAAGTGACACAATCACACCTCAATGTTGAAGCCACTCTTTATAGTCAGTGTAGATTATTACAGGAAACCACAACATGATACAATGGGAATCAAAAGATCATGGCTAGCCCAACCTCAGCAGATATACCTGCATCACGATTCCTTCATCCATGCCTTGAGGAATGTTGTGAAAGAAGGAGGAAGTCTTCTGTGAAACAGTCTCTTCTAGGAATGACTGAGCAAATGAGACCAGAACAATGGCAATAGCAATGGACATATTAACATGAAGGAGGTCAATTTCACTTACACTGAAACAAAGAACTGCAGGGAACTAATGACTGCTGACAAAAGAATTAGCCTCTTTAAGGGACGAGTTTCCTTATTGATTGCCCAGTGAAGTATGGCAAGAGTTGAAATAACATATACCGCATGAACAAAAATCGACTCACCAGGTTGCATTTATATATATTTGTGCCCATTCATGCATACACACATGTCATCATGCATATAAATGTGTGCATGCAAAACAACAATAATCAAAGAAAAAGAAGCTATCAACTTGAGAGTGGATGGATCATGGGAGAGGCTTCAGGAAGGGTATTTGGAAAAGAATAGAAGGAGGAAACTGGAGTGGGGACAGAAATGATAAAAAAAAAATCCAATTAAAATATATTAAAAACACTAAATACTTTCCTGTAATTAAGGTGATTTTAATCAAGAATCAGAATTTAAATAAATCTAAAATCTAAGTGGTTGCCCCAGTCTCCTAATTTCAGATATTTTGAGTGTTTTTGTCACCCAAGATTATAATTAGTTTAATTATATTTAAATGTCTTCTGCATTTTGATTGTATTACAAAATGGAATTATCTAAAAGTTACTCCATGACTATCTCAAGTATGGAGTAGAATGATGCCCTTATAAAGGAATACTTATTGCACATTTCACTGTCCATTATCACAAATAGTACTATATCTTAGAGTGTAGAACCTGTCTTAGTAAATGTGGCAGCATCTTGACGTGGACTTAGATAATACAGAACTCTGAGCTGTAAGCTTTTGTTTTGCTTGAACTATAGAGGGAAAGACACTTGGGTAGGAGAATGAGTGTGGTTACTGTTCAGAAGAGCCCAGTGTCCTGTCTTATCACAGAACACCTGAGGCTCCAGATTAATAAGGACAATATTACAACATTGGTGAAGGAAACTTAAGTATATTCCAATGTACAAAGGATGGGATTTAGCTGTTTCTAATCCTCTGTTGGGATCTGGTGAGTTGAGTCTCTGATTCATCTGTGTCCATCATTATGGCCAATCATGGCCTTGAATCAGAGGATGAAATCAGCCTCCACACATGGCCTCTGTGCCAAGAGACAACACTGCTTCTGCGCTGGCATCCCACCGAGGCTTTCCTTTTGACAGCTCTAGGAAACACTACCCAGAGTACCAGCTCTCTGTGAGGTGATAGCAAGGTTTTTACTTTATCTATTTATAGTTTAATTTGCTGTCTACTGTCACTAACCAAATATATTTACTGAATATTTGATTTGGTGTTTGGTTGGAGCTATTGTGATAAGGATGCACTCTCTACAAGTTACTATTTTGGAGCTAGGCACAAAGTATCAACTCAACAACACTTCTGTTTATTCTATTAAGTTTTAGTCTGGTCATTGTTCACTGACTTGCATTTTGTTAATTTTCCCTCATCATTTGTGGAGTCTATCAGTTGTAGTTTTACAAACATGTATTTATTTTCCTAGTAGGATAATGTCTTGATGTTTTTATTGATTCCTACTCTGTGGCTCATGAGATAGGCTCAGAGTTATGATTCTTTTAGGCCCTTGACATTCAGCTAATTTTTTTCTAAAGTATATTAGCTCTCATAAGCAAGCAGACATATATGGGATGGAGGTGGAGGGAGGAAAGGGAAGTGGGGAGTGTTATGTTTATATTATAACGTCAAAATAAAAAAAATAAAAGTAAGAAACATTTCCAGACATACATAATAAAATACATTTCAAAAAACAATAAAACTAAGTATGAAAACATTAAGAACTCTGCTTTCTTCCCTGAAGTCATGGATGAAATGATTTGTTTGACAGACAGTTGAATAAATGAATGTATCAAACAATACCATGCTCAGGTGACTATTTCAAACAATACCATATTCAGAGCACATAAGTAAAGTTTTTTTTCCTCAAAGGGATTTATTCATAACAAATCAAATGCTGCTACACAAAGAAAGTCTATAGGGCAGTAGACTTAAGGGATGGCTCTTTTTGCATCTAGATAGTTTCTTATTCTCTATGATAACCTGGAAAGTTTTTCATTAATCTTCTCTACTGCTAGATCACTCTTAGACTGATATCTGAGATGGATGTAGTAATATGGTTGTATTTTATTTATTCTTGCAATAGGATATTTCATATCACTAAGTACATGCACATGAAGAAAAAATAATACTCTTTCTTTCTCCTATAGTCTTCTTCAAACTGAGAGACATGTCCATGAAGTATCTGAGGCTTCTGCTGCCAGTCATACTTCTTTGGTCACAGTAGGGTTATTGTTGAAACTCACACAAATTCCAAGGTATTGTGGTTTGTTCTACAGTCAATTATCTCATTACTTTTAACTTTTTCTAATGTATAATGGAGATAGAAGGAGTAGACTTGTGATTACCTAAAATATGAGGAGTGAAAATGTCAAGTACATTTAATATTTATACAAACCCTAATGCATAGATCATCTTCACACAATTTTATATTTCTTCAAGAAATTGTAAGTCTTGTTTCAATTAAAATTTACTTTGAAAAAACAAACATTTTCAAAAAGAAATAGAAATTAGTCCCATTTTCATTAAGGATACCATCACTACTAAAGTGTGATAACATTAAGTATAGTATATTTGATGTATATGTGTACATATGGAAGAGTAAATAAGGAAAGAATCTGGAGAAAATCCTGAATGTATTTTAAGAAAATGAACAGAAGTTGCTCAAACAAAAAGAGAAGCATACGTGTTACCAGTTGCTCTTATTGCCTGGGATTGCTTCACCAGAGACAAGCACTCATGTGAGAACGTGTCAAGTAGCTGTTGCTGGAAGATGCTGAGAATAGTTATGTGTGATATTGAGAAAGCAGATGCTTACCTCCAAGATGACCTGAACCCACAGACACTCTAACATGAAAGGAGGAAGTCTCATGGGGTCCTAACACTACATAGATAACTAAAGACAACTAAGGAATGTTGAGAGTAGAAGAAAATGTCCTTCTCCAGGGAACAGAACATCACATGTTATCCAATGCCAGTGGTCAATCCTGAATTCATTTACATACAAGTAACATTATATGAACTGAGCAGACTGTAGACACACACAAACATATATATACAGTGTGTGTAATTATATATAAATCATATCAATAACCATATACATATATCCATAATAACAAAAGTAGGAAATTTGAGAGAGTGAACAAGGGAGAGTGTACATGAGAGGAGCTTGGAGGGGGGAAGTTAAAGGAGAAAATTATGTAATTATATTTAATTTCAAAAAACAATAAAATTTAAAAAAGAAGCACAAACAATGGGTATAAGCAAAGCATCAACCATCATCTGCTCAAAAATAAGGTAATAGCAAAACTTGGAACTAAATTGAAACTCAGCCATGACAGGCCATTTGGAAGAAAACACAATGAAATGACTTTGGCCTTTTTAGGGAATCCAACCTGATGCATGTAAACTCCTGTACCTGAGTTTCATTTGGAAATGGCAAAGGATGTAGACATTGCAATTTAGATAACTCTGATAATTAAACAGTACTCCTGGAATTATTGATGTATGATTTCAGTATGTACACTGTTGAATTCTTCCCTGACTGTCCTATCTCTGTCATAGATGCCCTGTCTCAGAAACTTGTCTGTGTTTCGATCTTAGATTCAGCCCTTAGCAGTTTCCTACCAGGAGATGGTTGTTAGACTTCCCCATTACTTGTTTTTCTTAACTGCAAAATAGAAATAATAATGATGGGTGGAATGAATCTTATATCACATGTATTTCTGCCTTTGCTTACAGTTAATGAATTCTTAGAACTTTTACTCTTCTTGTTTGTATACAAAAATAATATAATATTTAATAATCTCTTTAAACAACCTAGCATCTACACAAAATGAGATTGCTGTTCCTAAACAAATGTAAATACAAGTAATGTCCAGTGCTTCATATATTGCTACAGTATGTTTTGTATCCTCACATTGAGTTACTGTGTATATGTGATCTTTGGTGAATACTTATATAACATGACATTTTCCATGCTGTATCACATGTGGTGTTAATATTATGAACCAATAAGAGCAGTATCCAAGGAACATGTAGGAGAGATCTGTAATTTGTCATGTACCAAGAGGTAACACAGGGTATAACTGAAACAAAACATGTAGGAATATAGATCACTCATGGAACAATCTTTTCTATTAAAAATGCTCAAATTCAAGAGCTCTTGGATAGACATACTACCAGAGAAATTGAAAAAAAAAGGAAATACTTAAATACATCAAAAACATATACAAGTTTTAACTAATATGAAATGAATCGAAATCAACTTAATAATTATTTGGAAATATCCCTTTATGCTTTCAAGAGGTAGCAACTCATAATACAAGCCCTCCTATGTTTATAAACTTTACCTGTAAACTTACTATAACATTTGTAAGAGTTTCATCTCTAAAAATGTTAATTTTGTTAAATCAATAATTCATCTCTATGTGCTTATTACGTTCAATGAAAGTATACCCAATTGAAAAAATCTCCTGGGCATAGGCTTAGCAGTGGAGTTTATAAAAAAAATAAGGTGACTCTATATTTATATTTTGAGAAATAATGATGTTGTTTTCTATAGTGGTTGAACAAAAGTATGTTTCTCAACAACATAAAATAATTTTACTTTCTGCAAGTTGGTTCTCTGTCTGTCTGTCTTCCTCTCTCATTCTCTCTCTCTTCTGTATGTGTGTGTGTGTGTGTGTGTGTGCGTGCGCACGCACGTGCACGTATGCATGCACTTACGATTATATCTAAACTTTTTTCCATATTATCATAACAAATCAAATAAATTAAGCTGAAATTAAATAATTAAACAAATTAAATAAATGTAGCTGAAGTACTTGTTCTTTTTTCTTTACTTTTATATTAGTTATTGACTCTCTTTCCAATAGCTGTTATAACTGAACTGATCAGATATCTCATCATGGTTTGAATGCCTATTTCATGATTATTGATGTTTAGTTTTTTTTATACATTTTTCTGTTATTTTGTTATCTTTTACTGAGTTTGTCTAGTCAGTTATTTTGATCATTTGAAATTCACACTGTGTTGTGTTTTGTTCTGTTTTATTTCAGCTGTTATTTGACTTTACTCAATGTCTGACTCTGTAAATAACCAGCTGTAGGCTAGGTTATGTATGTATAATATTGCAGCCGAAGTCTCATAGCCTCAAAGGAGGTGAAGAAAAAGTTGGAGTGCATTATCAACACATGCAATGATGATCCTAGTTAAAAGTAACTTATCCCCTATTTCAAATTTGCTAGAATATTCTCATAACTGAAATATTACAAATGTTTGGGAAAATGTATATGAATGTATATGAATACTTTTTTGAGTTGCTCACTACAACACAGAAATATTAAACATCACAATGAAGAACAGTCAATTTTCCTCAGAAAAGTGACTACCTGTAGGTTGTCTGTACTACAGTGGATGGTTTCGTAATCATACTTGTGGTTAGAACTATGTTGACACTGTGGGATATTAAAATATAAGATAAAAATGAAATACAAGGATCTTAGAGGAAAATCTGGTAGAGGGATATCAAGGAACTGGGTGGAGGAAAAAAGAGACTGGATGTGATCTTAATACATTGCGTACAATTATAAAATTATCAAAGAATATTTTTAAAAAATCATGCTTGGGTGTTATGAGGCTTGGTGATGCATACCTCTAATCCTTGGGAGTTAGAGGTAGGGATATTATCAGAGTTCCTGGAGATCCAGTGAGACTAACAGCCTTCCTATATTTAACTACTGACTTCTAGTAGAAAAGTTTTATATCTTTATTCTTTGAGAATTTCATATATCTGTACAAGTAAATATGACCATATATCCCATGATGTCCATTCTCTTCCTCCAAGTCACCCTATATGACTCTCTACATATCCCCTTTGTAAATTCACATCTATTGATAGCTTCTGCAAAAGGAAAAAATAATTCTTTTGGAGGGTGCATCTACTGTAGATTTCTCATTATCTAGTGAATGGCCCCACAACCATTTCTACATGGGCAGCATTAAGTGGACCTCAATGTATTATAAAACTTTGAATTTTACCCATACATGGGTTTTTGAACAAGATTACAGTGAAAGATATGAATCCCTCCTTTGGACTGAGATTTAAATATAGCTAGAATGTGCTTAGCTGCTCCTTAATATATGTGTAAATAATGTATCACTAGGCATATTTTACCTAGGAAGTCACTATTGCAATATGCAGGGACCACTGTTGCATATGACCTTTGGTATTTTTTCTCTCCAGTTGGTCTTTTTAGCACCTTTCAGATGTATAAAAGCTACTCAGAATAAAGAAAGCTTCCTAGTTTCTCGAATGTGAATGTTTATTTTGGCCATGCAGCCAAAGTGGGTTGTGCCTTCTTTGGATCTTATCACCATGCAATTTTGGTGGGTAATCAAGTGTGGTGATAAAAATATGAATTGCTTTGGAGACCTCTAGCACCTTGGTGACCAATAACCAATAGGGGATATCCCATGCCATATAATAAAATTTTTCTTTAATACTCCATGACTTTCAGGAACTTCATTCTCTACCCATGCAAGGCACAGTCATTTGAACATTTTATTTTTAAAATTTTATCTTTTGATTATATTACTAGTTAATGCATTTCTATAAGGTTTTTTTTTCTTAGTACATCTGTAGTTTTAGTTAACCCATCCACCAAACCCACCTCTCTCTTATCCCTCAACTTTCATCCCTGTTTAATCCTTTAGTTCTCAGTATCTACGCCCCTTCTTTTATTTTGAATGTGTTCCACTATCCCTTCAATTATATCTTTGTGAGATAAAGGGTACTAGAATCAAACTTGGATCATATGGAAGAGCAACCAGTGCTCTTAACATAAGAACTATCTTTCACTCCACCCCAATTGTATTTTTACTTGGATGTGAAATACATTTCAATATGCCGTTTCCTACACTCTTCTATGAGTTACCATTACCCCAACCTTCTGATTTCACCCATACTTAGACTTCCCTCCATGTTTACATCTCTCTCTAATACTCCACCTCCCTATTTTAATTTTACCTATTATCTTCAATCTATTTAATAGTACTCCTGTCTTCAACATCTGCTCTAAATAAAACTCTTTCATATTCTCAATAAAAATAGAAGACTCATATTATTTATCATATTTTTAGTTAAGAAAGTCATCAGTCTGGACAATAGTACAGAAAGTATTTATTTTGAGTCCTAAGAATATAAATATTTCTTAAATACCACAAAACTCATTTCACTAACATCCAATAAAATACACTAATTCAATAAATTATAATCAAACTTGCTAGTGGAAAAACAAAATATGTACATACATGATTTTTGTTTTAAACAGTTTGTTAATTCATTGAATATTTCAGATTATATGCTTTTTATAGAAATCTGACTTAAAATGTGTAGTATATTAGTCTATGTAATATTTTAAATTAGTATATCAGTAATTTATTAATGGTCCTATCATTTGTAAAAGCAGATATAAATATAGAACATTTAACTTGTCAAAATTAAAGTCAAATAAAAAAATTGTTGTAAAATTTTTATCTAACTATAAATACTAGTTTTCTTCTGTATTTCCTTTAAATATATGCTACATTTTCCCAAGTAAGGAATTATTTGCCAGCTAATAGCCTTCTGACATTAAAAATCTTTAAGATGTATGTGATACTGGCCTTATATTAGATTTGAGTGGAATATTTAGAGAAATTCTCATTTCTTCATTTCTTAAGTATTACTGATTTACTGTGATATGATTGCCTAAATCAAACACATCAAAGCCTTTCCAATGTATGTTCTGTGTTTATTCATACAATGAACATTTACTACATTGAAATTCTTAACTTGTGTATTGAATTCTAAAGTTTAACTGTGGTCAGGAATTAATGTATCTAATGATATGCAAATATATAGTGTTTTATTGTGCATTGCATTGCATATAAAATAATTGGTAAATGCATATTGGACATATAAGAGTGTGTTATTTTTCTCTAAATATATGATGAACACATACATATTCATACTTTTTGTCTTTTTAATTTGCTTTGAAATTCATAGCCTCTTTTTTCATTAATTGTTGTGTTGCACATGCGTGTGTGTGTGTGTGTGTGTGTGTGTGTGTGTATGCCTATATATATATATATATATATATATATATATATATATATATATTGCTACATATATAAACGTAACCTGCTCACTGTAAGATGTAACTTGTATATAAATATTTTCAAGTATTGGTGTTGGGCAACCAATTGATGTGTTCTTCCTTGGGGATGACTATTTCTCTTGCTCTCAACATTTATTAGTAGTTCTTTGTTTATGAGCTGTCTGCTGTCATATTGCTATGTCTATCATTATTATCCTTGCCAATCTCATGCTTAGACAGCCATGTTGGTGAGACTTTATGAGTGTAGCTTCTGACACTCCTACATGACACAGCCTCACAGCAAAATTCTTTGTCTTGTGTCTCTTACAATCTTCTGCCTCCTCCGCTGCAATGTTTCATAAGCCTTAGGTGAAGGGCTGTTAGGTAAATGCAGCCATTAGGACTGGTCTCCACAATCTTGCAATGTTTTCCACCTACTGCAAAGAGAAATTTTCTTGATGAGTAGAGAGGGCTACACTTATTTGTGTTTGTAAGGACTAGTAGACCTTAGTTAGGGATTACACTGACTTAGTAAAGTGGCCTTTGCATGTCTCCTCCAAGATTCATGACTTCATTAGCCCTGGGTAGTCAGCTATGTTCTCTTTACCAGGCATCATTTCCCTCTTGCCGGGTGTGTCTTCAGTCCAATGGAAGAGGTGTTTGTTGCTACCAGTGTATTCATTCCACTTTTGTGCCCTTAGGATTATCATGACATGCTGGTCATTGTTGTGGTTCACAGGCCCTCCAGGCCACCTGCCTATGTTTCACAAGTCAATAGCATCTTTTATTTTATTACTTTTCTTATATATACACTTATATGTGTATGTATGTACAATATATAAATACAACCTACTGAATCCACTTTTGCTACTTGTGTGCATATACCACTTCATGTATATGTACAACTTTGCCTTTATCATACCAGTTTTATATTTAAAGTTTCTAGCAATTTTCACCTTCATAATCCCCATTTCTATTACTTAGCTAACTTAACAAATGTCACTATGGCTCTATCATTTTTAGTGACACTTATAAAATATATAGCTACTATATCTAAATTAGATCTCTTTAGAAAACTTGACACAAAGCATATATACATATATATATAAATGTGTGTGTGTGTGTTTGTGTGTGTACGTATTCTTCTCTCATATATTACATCCTGAATGCAGTTTCTCCTCCCCCTTTCCTCCAAGTCCCACCCTACCACCCCCCTCTTCCCCAGAAGCACTCCTTCCCCCTTTCCCTTCAGAAAGTTGCAGGCCTCCCTAGAATACCAACCAAATGTGATGTATCAAGTTACAATAATACTAGGCACCTCACCTCATATTAAGGCTGTACAAGGCAACCCAGCAGGAGGAAATATTTAACTGTTGTAAGTAGAAGAGATGCCTATTTTATTCAGTGAAGTATTACTAATATTTAAGGAAGTATGATAAGAGTATATTTAGTCTGGATTTTTCTCCATTGCTTGTTGTAAATTCTCTTTTAAAAGAAGACCCTAGAATCATGTAATGTGTAATTCCCACCAAACTACCAGGTGAACTTTAGAATCAGGCTGAAAAGTGATCAGAATGAGAAGTGCATATTAAGTGTATTCTTTGACAAAGAGATAGAAAAATAGTAATTTCATTTTCCAAGAAAGTAGGTGTTCTAGTTTCATTTCAGTTGCTGTGAAAAAATATCTGCTAGAAAAGGAGCTTGGGGGATAAAAGGTTCATTTGACTGAAAGTTCCATCAATGAGAGAAAAAGCAAGGCTGGAAATGGAGCAGCTAGCCACCTTACATAGACAGGCAAGAGCAGAGGGATATAAATGCATGTTTTCCTACTTCCTTGTTCCCTTGCTTGTCTTTACCAGCCTTCTCTCCTCCTGTTCTGTAAAAGACCCCCTGCCAGGGCACAATCTTATTTATCAGCCAACAGTCAAGTCAATCCACTGTGTGCCTACAGGCAACCTGACTTAGCTTTTTCCTTTACTAAAACTCCTTTCCGAGTGATTTTAGTTTGTGCCAAGTTGGCAGTTAAAACTCACCAGCACAGCTATGGTGAACCCGAACTTGTTTGAGAGAACTGGATGTTTTGCCCCAAGTGCCTGTCTACCTACACTCACTTCCACCAGCATTTTCCATGGTTCAACAACAGTGTTGTAACAAAAGTGTAAGTCCAGGAATCCATCCACATTCAGAGAGTCAAGGCTCTTGACTCCAACTGTGGAGACCCGAGTTCAAGTCAGAGAAAACTATGTGAAAGTACACGGAGAAAATCAGCTACAGAAAGTTATTCCTTTGCCTCTGTGAACACACCTTGGAATGCATCTTTCCTCATCTCTCTCTCTCTCTCTCTCTCTCTCTCTCTCTCTCTCTCTCTCTCTCTCTCTCTCACACACACACACACACACACACACACACACACACATACACACAAATGCAAGCATATACAAACACATAAACATACACCACCTAAAGAGACCAAGAGAGAAACAGACAGACAGAGGCTAGACAAAGAGACAGAAAGACAGGAAGAATATAAATAACTTTTTTTTAAGGGAACATGAGCCAAGTTTGTTTAAACTGTATACTTGTACAGAGTGGTCTGCTGTTATTTTCAAGTTCTATTTAAAAGATTTTCCAGTAAGTTTCCAGAAAGAAGGACTTGTAGCCAGATAATTTATTTATATAAACTATGCTCATTTGAGATGTTTCAATGCCATACTGAGAAATATATTCTTCCAGAATCCAAAGTCTACTCATGCTAGAGAGAATCCAGAGTCGAGTCCTCCACATCTAGGACATACTTTAATTGCCATGTCCATCAATGTTAGTGCAATCATGTTTATACAATCATTTCTGAATTCAGGATAATATCACCCAAATAGGCCAAAGCATCAGAGGACACTTGTTCTCTTATTTTGCAACAAATATTGAAATATGAAGTGTGACAGTTGCTTTACTGAATATAACATCAGAAGAATAGATGTATATTTGATAGTGCATGATTAACTGCAGCAGCAGTATTTCCCTCTGAAAATCTGAGCAAACCAGAGCTCCATATAAACTCCAGTGATAACCAGCAAGAGCAGATATTTTTCTAACAGATAAAGCGTGCAAAATAATTACAAGATATTAGCATCAGCTTATTTGTAAGAAGTCTCGGCCATCTTGATTCAAAAATACATTCTGATTTTTCCAAGACAGTGTTTCTATTTAAGGTGGTTTTCAATTGGTGTTTATGAGAAGAATTATTTTTGAGTGGGCACATTTAACTTGAAGAATCATTCATGTGGAAATAGGACCAGCTGAAAGAAAACAAATCTAGCTTTAATCACACATTGAGGCAAGGACAAAAAGCACAGATCCTAATTGCTTTGCTTGAGAAAGACTCTCAGGCTCATTCACATCCGTCATAGGAAGTGGACAATCAGGGCATGCTATGGACTCTTTGAGGACTTCACAGAGTAACATTCCCACATAATTTTATTCACTCTGTTGTCTCAGAAAAATAAAATGCTGGATGCTGAATTATTTTTGCTGAATATAAAAAAATCATGACATTATGTTTTGTGTGCTATGCAATTATGCTATAAATTAAAGCTATGTAGTGCTTGTAAGTATATGCATATTCAGTATTCAATTATAGAATATTATTTCTTAAAGTGTATGGCTATGTGACATTAAGTACATTCATTTTTAAATTTTTTACAGTTTTTATTAATTTTTTTTCATTTTATTATATACCAACTACAGTTCCCCTGCCTAGCCTTTTCCTACTCCCTGCCCACCTATCCCTACCCAACCCCCATCTGTCCTCATAGTGGGTAAGGACTCCCTTGCCGAGTCAACACAGGCTAGTATACCAAGTTGGGGCAGGACCAAACCCCTCCTTACTCCATCAAGGCTGAGCAAGTCATCCCACCACAGGAAATGGGCTCTACATTCACATTTTTGTGAGCTCATTACTGACTGCCTTTCTAGGATCACTTATCTTCTTGTGCTAAAAAGTCTGTCTAGGAAGCATTAATTATATTAATCTGTACAAAGCACTCTACAAAGATTTTATTCATGTCTTAATTTTTTCAGGTTTACAATATATGTGTATTTATTTATATCTTTACCCCAATGTAATATTAATAAATACAATCTATTTACATCAGGCTCAATGTAATGTTACTTAGAACCTTCTTGACAAATGAGTTCTTTGACAGAAATTATTCACATCCACATGTTAAAAAGACAGTATGAAATTTGGTGGGTCTCAGAGAAGCAAATTAAAGAACATAGGTTCCAATATACAATTAAGAATTCACTTTCTTTTCTTTCTTTTTTTTTTTAATGGTTTTTCGAGACAGGGTTTCTCTGTGTAGCTTTGCGCCTTCCGAGAACTTGCTTTGTAGATCAGGCTGCCCGCGAACTCACAGAGATCTGCCCTGCTCTGCCTTCCGAGTGCTGGGATTAAAGGCATGTGCCACCACTGCCCAACAAGAATTCACTTTCAAAGAAGATGATCTATATAAATAAAAGCTGGAAAAGTTAGTTTCTTTCTGGGAGGATGTCTTAATTTTATATAAATATTATTTCTATATTTGGATTTGAGGAATTATTTCAATATAAAAGATATTTTATAATAAAAACATGTTTTTAAAATGTTGAAGTATATTTTAAAATAGCAATAAAATGACCACTTATACAGTGCTCTAGGTATTGACTGGAAGTTTGGAGACTACCACAGAAACTAAACAAGGGGCTGAAACTTCTGAAACGTTTCCCATTAGTCTCTGTATTATTCAAAATTCAACTGCTTTATTTGGCTATAACTTTTAAAATCCTGTTCCAACAAATGATTAATAAGCTTAAGTTTCTAATATTTCATCTGGGATTAAGACATCTAGGCAAGGAAAATCTACACGGTAGGTAAATTATGTTTAATATTTCTTCTTATTATTTATCATTGTTATCACTATTATATCTATCCCAGCAAAACAATTTTCCCATTGTAAATCACCCAAATTATCTGCTTCAGTATTTTTGTCAATAAGAGATTCTATCAGAAACAATATGGATAGAATTCAGCCTCTGTAAGATCCCAGGGAAAATTACATAACAATACAGGAAAAATATCAATATATAGTTTGAATGCTAGTCAGTGTGGATGATGCTACTATTTGGGCACCAATTCAACTTCTTTGTGTCCAGTGACATAAATAAATGTACTCAGCAATAGAGCCTTACTCTCAGGTTGTGAAGAGCAAACAATAGTCTTGGTAGTAGCCTATTAATTTTCGAGGAAAAGTGTTTATGTGACTCATCTAGCCAATGACTCAACAAGTTGTAACCTATTCCTGGTCCTTTAGATGTTAGTTCATGTCACAAGATATCTAAATGGGACAGTGTCTCTCCCTCATCCTATGGTGACTTTATCAAAATTCTTTCATATATGCATACATCAGAGAGTCAACTTGAAACAAGGTACAGTCATCAGAGAAGAGGGAGCCTCAGTTAAGAAAATGTGTCCAGAAGATCAGGGTGTAGGCAAGTCTGTAGAGCATTTTCCTAACTAGTTAGCCATGAGATGGATAGGTCCTTTGGCTGGTGGTTCTGAGTCCTATAAAAATCAGGTTGAGCAAGCAATGTGGAACAAAACAATAAGTATCACTCCTAAATGGCCTCTGAGTCAGTGCTTACCTCCAAGTTCATTCCTTATTTGAGTTTCTATCCTAATTCCTTCAATGATGAACTGTGATGTGGAAGAATAACCAAAATAAACCCTTTCCTCCCCAAACTGCTTTTCGTCATGACATTTCATCATAGCAATAGTAATCCTATCTAAGACAGAAATTGATATCAGGATAGTAGGGGCATTGCTGTGACAATGTGACCATGTGTTTGAGAAGAATTTTGGAAGGACTTTGGATCTTAAAGCTAGGAAAGCCATTGAGTATTGAGAGCTCAGTGTACTGTTCTACCAGAGCTTAGAATGAGAAAGTTGAGAGTCCTGAAGATGATGCAGGCCTGGCTTGTGAAGTTTCAGAGGAAGCAAAGACTCTGCCAAGTCATTTGTGTAAAGAATCTGTGGAATGTGATTAATAAGAAACCAGAATTACTAAAGTAAAACCTTTGCTTGCTGAAACAATTGATGCTGGTCAGCTAGAGCTAGGTGATTAAGATGAGACCAGCATCACACAGGTGAAACTTTGGGGATTGTTTCTTCTGAGTCAACACACAGAAGCTGTGTTCCAGAAGTGGCCAAGGTTGTCCATCGTGCTGGCATCATAAGTTAGTAGTATAGGAATCCTGCAAGTCATACTAGTTTTGCAGATATAAAGGAGACATGGAGAACACCAAGAGACCAGGAAGGCCATTAGTGAAGTTGCAACCATAGTAACAGTTGAAGCCCCAGGATTGAAGTGGTCATGGAGAAAAATAAAGGTTTGCACCATAAAGAGGGACCAGGAATAACTATTGGTGAAGGTGCAACCCATCTGCAATAGAAGAACCAGAATTATGGAGATGACAATATGTTGCTGGAGGGCTTCTCTCCAGGTTCCCCAAGCCCCGCAGTCCCACAATTCACTTATAAAATAATCACTCAGACGCTTATATCACTTATAAACTGTATGGCCATGGCAGGCTTCTTGCTAACTGTTCTTATATCTTAAATTAACCCATTTTTTTTTTTTTTTGGTTTTTTGAGACAGGGTTTCTCTGTGTAGCTTTGTGCCTTTCCTGGAACTCACTTGGTAGCCCAGGCTGGCCTCGAACTCACAGAGATCCGCCTGCCTCTGCCACCCGAGTGCTGGGATTAAAGGCGTGCGCCACCACTGCCCGGCTCAAATTAACCCATTTTTATAAATCTATACCTTGCCACGTGGCTGGTGGCTTACCTGTTTTAAATAAAAATATTGAGTTTTTTTTGTTTTGTTTTTTGTTTTTTTTTCTCTCCCACACCAGAGGGCTCTTCTGATTTGGGACACAAGAATCTTCTTAACCATTTTTTTTTTTTTAAGCAATATGTCTGGGTTTAGAGGGGGAGTGAGCCAATTCCACCTCCAAAACCAGCTTGGTCTATTTGGGAATTTGGGCATAGCATCTCTTACTACTTCCTGCTGGAGGGGGGTGCTGTATCTTACGGGGATGCAAAGAAAATTTTAGGCCTATGGGGTAGTCCTTGAGGCTGTATTGTGTGAACCAGTTGCCTTGAAACCGCTCTGGATGTTGGATCATCTGGGCCATGGTGTCATCAGAGACCTTTCAGGGGGTCTTGGCTGGTGAAACCTGATGTATCTTAATCTGGAACAAATCCACAGCCTCTGGCTTTCTGTGGAAACAAAAGCAGAACCTCTTTTCCAAAGCAACATATCCATAAATCTAAATTTTGAAGTCAAGGTACCTTTAAAATATACATATTGGTTTAATTCAACATCTTTTCTGATCAAATGTTTTTTTGCAGTTAAAAATCCCAAAGACAACACAATCCAGATTGTATGTGTAATATTCATCTTTATGTGGCTTTTTTATATTAATTTATCTTTTTTTTTTTTTTTTTTTTTTTTTTTTTTTTTTTTTTTTTTTTTTTTTTTTTTTTTTGTCTCTTTCAAGCCTACGTATTGTGAATCTGTTGCTTTAAACTGCACCATTCTAAGACTGAAACAGGGCTGTGGCTGCTGGCTCTACCCATTTCAGCTTACCAACATGGCGTTTTCTGCCAGTTCTGTGAGTCATCAAGTCTCAGAAAAAGTGGGTCTAAGCTTTTATCAAAGTAGCGTGTAGCCCAGAAACCTTTGTTTTTTTTAATTTTTTTTTTTAATACTAGTAAAGACTAAATCTACCACACAGCTTAATGTGCCACTGGCAGATGCCTCATTTCCGCCATACTGCCAGTCAAACGCACACGCCAGGAACCCGCCAGTGTTCAAACCTGCGTTTTGCGGCATCTAGCTGCTGGTATGAGACATGAAGCAGGAACCTGGTTTTGGCTCTGTTTAGAATTGGTTATTAAATATTCTCAGGTTTAAGGTGGAAACTCGAGCCGATGGGCGCCATTTGTTGCTGGAGGGCTTCTCTCCAGGTTCCCCAAGCCCCACAGTCCCACAATCCACTTATAAAATAATCACTCAGACACTTATATCACTTATAAACTGTATGGCCATGGCAGGCTTCTTGCTAACTGTTCTTATATCTTAAATTAACCCATTTTTATAAATCTATACCTTGCCACGTGGCTGGTGGCTTACCAGAGTCTTTATATGCTGCTTGTCCTGGCGGTGGCTGCAGTGTCTCTCCCTTCAGCCTTCTGCTTCCCAGAACAATACAATGGGATGACTACTGAGAACACCAGCAGCAATGAAGTGCAGCCTGCCTGAGCTTAGAAGATGAGCTGTGTTTGCTGCCGAGGACAGAACCAGTGAAGCTACCCAAGTCTTTGGACAATCCCAGAGGATTCTATATGCAATAAGAACAATTATCAGGCAAGAATTACATTCACAAAGTCCATTCCATTTGCATTTGACAGTTTCAGGGAAAATACTCTATTAACTATCTTGTCTTGGTGAGTCCAAAGTTTTATACCTAAACCACTTTCTGTCATTGCTCGTGTTACCAAGCTAAAAACTTAAGTTTTTATATTTCTCAACCTTTATTAATGTTTCATTTCTTTCGTGATTTTCTTTTCTGAATGTGATAATAAGGAAAACTATAAACTATAACTATCTTGTCTTCAACCCCATCAGAGAAATGAGAAAAATAAATATTACCTGACTAAACAGGAAGTATAGCGCACACAACTTCCAAACCTATAGAAATGACAAAAACAGCTGGCTTACTGGACAGTCACCCTAGGTTCCTCTGCAACATTGGATTATTTATCTTTTGTGGACAGGTCCAGAATATCTGACAGACTTTTCTGTGAAGCAAGAATTTTTAAGGATTGGCCTAACTTGTCTTGGGAAAGTTCGAGAGTAAACTTCCTTTGTATCCTGCTTGTTCAATTTGAACATCATAATGTCAGGAGGTGAGGCAAGGGGCATTTCTTTCCTAGTGGGTGACTTTGTCACAAATGAAAGCAAACTCCATATGGGGGGTGTTTGATGCCCATCATCTTCTTTGAAGTAGATTGGTGCTACTAGAACCAGACCATTGAAAATGTACCTAACATGACTACAGGTTTGATTGCTATAGGTGGCTACTAACCTGCATTTCTTAACTATCCTAAACATTTGTACTAGTAGCTTTCAAGGACTAGAACTTTACATTACATTTATAAATGAGCTGCATATAAATGAGTGCATTACCTTAAATAAGAATAAAAACATGTATACAGTATGATGTAATGAAAAAAACCTTAAATTTGTATCAATATACAAAAAAATGCATACCTTGGTAAAATATTTGAGACTAGTAGTTGCTGTTTAGTGTAAAGGTAGATTCACTAATATACCATTTATCTTATTATTCCTATATCCCCCTTTCTTTTTATTTCTTCTTCTATTCCCTCTTTTCCTCCCAACACTAGATAGGAGAAAAAGAAGGATAAAGGAAAGAAAAAAAAGAAAGAAAGCAATCTCTCAATATAACCTCCTTTGCTTAGTTTCCTTCCTGACCATGGCCAATAAAAACTTGCATTCAACTACCCTAAATGATGACAAACATCCATAACCCACTGAATGATCAAAGACCATTCACCCCACTTTTCAAGAATGCAGACATCATTTTCTTGATTTCGCTTCCTGTTTTCTGGGAAAGACAACATCTTTAGAGGACCCTAAAAAATTGGGATAATGGTCAAATCCTTGGGGAACTAACTGTATCAGTTGTTGTCTAGTCTCTGTGTGATTGGAAAGTATAGGACTTAACTGAAGTTTTGGCTGATGTAGTCTCTGAGACTGGACCATTTTAACTACCTGCTTTGAAGTTATCCTGGATGCAGATTGTTGAGCAAATGGCAACAGAGGCATTCTGAGAGGTTGAATAAACAGGACTACTTGTCTTCATTGGTATCTGTTCCTTTTGTTCTGAAAATACAAAAACCTACAATTGGTGCCAAATGTATTGGGTCTTTGGACCATCAGCTCCTGAATGCTGACAATGAGACTTTTTATTAATCATGAAAGGTTGGCATTAGCTTTTTTCCCAACTTGATCTTAAAACTTAAATTAACCCTTTTATATTATTCTATAATCTGGTACATGGCTCTTTACCTCTCCTCAGTATTATGTGTCTGACTTCCTCTCCATCTGGATGGTGAATTTCCTGTGCCTCAGATTCTTTCCCAGAGTTCCAATCTCTCTATGGAAGTCCCATATATCCTCTCCTGTCCAATGATTGTCCATTCAACTATTTATAAAACCACCTGAAGGTACCTTAGGCAGGTTAGGAGGGACAGAAACAAATATTCACACAGTATACAAAAAGATTATCCTAACAGTTTGTTTTTGCTTTGATGTAATTGTGATTGTGCCCTGATTCTTCCCTTTTGAAGAAAAAAAATGTATGTTTGATTTTAAAATTTACAATTTTAAACTGTGAGCCTACAGTTTAGATATGTAAAACTTATAAAGAGATTTTGGAGCTTTACAAAGACTGGTTTCTAAAAGAAAGTTTGAGTACTTTGAAGAGAATTTGGAATTTACATGTTTGAAGTTTTAAAGACTGTGTGACCTTTAATTTTTAGGATGATTTATATTGTTATGTTCATATTAATGTTAGCATATGATCTTGGGGATGAACAAGAAAGAAAAATTAGTGTACCAATGTGACAAAGGGTTGTTTTACTTGCTAGCTTTGTGTCAACTTGACACAAGGAACATTGGAGGGGAAGGAACCTTAGTTGAAAAAATACTTCCATAATTAGAGGCTGTAGGAAAGAGGTCCTAGGTTCTGTAAAAATGCAACCTGAACCAATTATGAAGAGCAAGCTAGTAAGCAGCACCATTCCCCATGGCCTCTGCATCAATTTCTGCCTCCAGGTCTCTTTTCTATTTGAGTTTCTGCTCTGAATTCCTTCAAAGTTGAGCAATGATGTGGAAGAATAATCCAAATAAACCCTTTGCTCACCAAGAGTCTTTTGGTGATGATGTTTCACCACAGCAATAGTAACTCTAAGACACACATGATGCTTCCACACTAGTAAATAAATTTATTTTACATTTCAATAACCATACAATTAAAACAAGATGACAGACATTCTATTTCACCAATTTTTTGCATTGTTCAGTGTTTTCCAAATTATATAAAACTATAATATTGACTTTATTAATCAGAAAATCAAATAGAAATTAAGGAATAATCTTACCTACATATTGTTATTTCAAAGGGTAGAATAGCATTCATCTCCAGACAAGAACTTCCTAAACCTAAGAACAGAGGCAGCAACTTTTCCTGGATTGTATATTATATAATACTATTCATTATATAAATTCAATTATGTAATCATATATTTCATAAAATGATGTAGTATATTAAGGCTTCCTGAGATTAGGAACTGTTAGGCGGTAAGAGCAACAAAATTAGGTCTTTGCTCCACAGACCCTCAACCTCTGCAGCAGCTCTGTTATCCTTTGCCTTCACTTTCCCAAAGGGCCTTTGATTAAGATAGAATTTGCTTTTCAACTGAGCTCTTGCAGCTCAAAAATTCTGCTGTAATTGCTACCTTAACACTCTGCTGGGAATCTTCATTAACTGTTAACCCAGAGGAGAAATAAAAGACCAGACAATTTCAGAACTGAATCAATGAATATCTCAGACTTTAAAATAACCTCTGACTATGGTGCCATTTTGATAATGTTGCAGTAGAAGTATATGCATGATTTTGAAAAGAAAATGAAGGAAAAATTGTCTCCATTATATTAAGGATTTGGTACATTTTAGGTTACAAATGAATGAGTAATTCTAATAATGGTTAATGTGCACTGAATGGTCATTATAGGACAGACACTGCTGTAAAAAATTTAGCTATGTTAGTGTATTTAATTCTGTCTGGTAGCTTGAATAAGGCCTAGCCAACTTATATAAATTAACTAGCTTCTAAAATATATAAATGATTAAATCCGTGTAGCTAAAAAAAGTATATCACTCACATTCTAGGGGAAAGTAATTCAGTAATTTATTTAAAATTTTTGGAAATAATCATCCCAGAAATGCTAACCATTAATTAAATTTCCAGGGCTTGAATACTTCCTTGTGGATTTCCAATTTAGATTTTTATTTTTCTGCAGTTATGAATTCAAAATAAGGTGATTGTCATATTATGAATAAATCATCAACAACATCCTCATCCTGCAGTCCTAACAGTTTTCAGTATAGAATATTCTAAATAATTGATAGATTAATGTAAATAAATTATCTGTATGTCCCTGGCCTGTCTAGTCTTGGGTTCTCAAACACCAAAGTGCTGTCGAGGAAGGCTTTCATCTCATGGAGTGCACCTTAAATCCAATCAGGTATTGGTTGATTAGCTCCATAAGTTTTGTGCCACTATTCTATTAGTATAACATGAACCTAAGTCACTATTGTAGATTGAAGTAGTTGAGTTGGTGTTTACCTTTCTCCTGTGGTATTATGTGATATACCTTCCAGTATCATTGAACCTAATCAGTGGGGGTAAGGGTCCTAGATAGGCATTATCTCAAATTATCCATGTCCAATGTATTGTGTAAAAATTGCTTTCTGCAATAAGGCTTTATCATCAGTGTGTGGAAAGCAACTAATAGCCTTGACAATTGTCTGTGCTGCTTATGGGTTCCCATTGGATCCCTTTAACCAACAGATCAATTATACAGAACCCATTTCTGGACCTGGTGTCTTCATTTGATGAGGAGCAATGTCTAGCTGGGCTTCTGTCTCGGTAGCAACAAAATGACTCCTAAGGACTTTGTGCTGTACTCATAGATCAGCGTCTTGCTCAGTTATCATTTGGAAGTCATCCTTCTGCAGCAGCTGGAAATAAACATAGAGATCCACAGCTGGACAATGTACACAGAGTGAGTAATCTTGGAATACTCATCCCAATGGGATGTCTTCATCCATTCTCTCATCTCAGGATTTAGGGAACCCTGTACAAGAGGAAGAGGAAAGACTTTAAGAGCCAGATAGGATACAAAATACCAAGGAAATAAAGCCTTCCAAAACACAGCAAGACTGATGAACATATGTACTGAAATAGATTATGGCAGCATGCACAGGTCCTCCACAGATCCCAAGGCTGAGAGTGGAGATGAACACAAGCCAACATCCATAACTCCATATATATCTACCTGAAAGTAAAACATTAGTTTTCTCCAATGTATTCTCACTGGGCACAAAAACTGTTCTTAAGGCCAGGCCCCATGCCAAGCAGTAGATGGCCAACATAAAACAAGCTCAGAGGTATGTTTGGATTTCTTTTTTCTTATAATGCTGTGTCTGGAATTTTATTTTTCTAATTTATCACCCTACAAGTCTTTTACTTCTGTATTATGGTTTCTGATTTTGTGTTTTTAGGGAATTTCTGTGTTTATTTGTGTTGCTCAGAACAGGCATTCTTATTTGTGACAGCTGCATTTATATTCCTATGTAAATGCTTGAATTTATTGTTTCATATTCAAATGAAAATTCATAGTAAAATTGTACAAAATTTTATTTCACTCAGTGTTGAATACTTTCCTTTTTATTAATGCTCGTGTGTGTGTGTGTGTGTGTGTGTGTGTGTGTGTGTGTGTGTGTAAGAATGTATGCCACATGTTTTCAGGTGACTTTTGACATCAAAAGAATGAATCCGATTTCCTATGGAGAAATTCTGTATTGTGTAGTCTTCAAGCATTGTCCATTTGTGTTTTAATCCCTCACTCTCCCTCTCGGTTACTTTCTTACGTGTGAAATACTGTCAAGTACATTTAGAGATACATTTGCATTGTATGAATAATGGATTACCTGTTCTTACTAGTAAGTGTAACTGTTGGTTTTCTTGAGCTCTGGTTACTATATTATTACAGTGATCATTTTGATGAAAGGGCAGCGACAGAGAAATATTTAAGATTCTTGATGGAAGCCTGATGTGATAGTGTGCATGGATGATTGCAGCAGTCAGGTTACTGAGACAGGATGATTGTAATTTGTAAACTATAAAGACCAGTTTGGAGTACATAGTGAGATTTAGGCTAGCCCGAGTCACATAGTGAAACATGGCAATCAAAATAAGTAAGTAGAAAATACAAACAAATGAATAAATAAAACTTTGTAAAGCCCTGGAACAACAACATTATTATCACACAACCAGTATAAGAATGGAGTACAATCAAGTAAAGATAAGATGTAAGCAGGAAACCCAGTTTCCCACCCTGAGATAACAATCCCATAAGGATGAAGATATATTTTAGACAATTTACATAAGGTTGTACATAGTCATTCCACATTGCTTGTTTTATTGTTGTATCTATACAACTATAGCAATATGTTAACAAGGGTTCACATGCTACCATGGCCAGGCAGCAAGAAATAAAGCACAGTGTAATTATCCATCACTTATTTTACCTACAAGTTGACATCACTGTGACTTCCCCATAGCACAAAGGGCACATTACTTATAACTTCTGCCACAGTTAGTGACATATTTAATATAGACTTTTCTTTGTTTGCAGTCCCCAAACTGTAATCACTACTCTGATTCACATAAACAAACAATTTCTTCACTTACAGTGCTTCTCTAATCAATGATATTCACACTTTGATAACTATAACTAGGTCAGAATGTATAGCCTTAGAGATTAATGAGACTTGTCATGCAGATAATTTTAGAATAATGTTCTCATGAAGCATGTATATTAGTAAGAGGAAAATAGGAACAGATTTCATGTTTTCAAGTTTAAAAAAGTATCTGAACATATATCTTTGGAGTATTAGGCCAAATAGCAGATGTTTGCAACTGTTAGCCAAATTCATGAGCTTAGATAGATTGAGTTACACATTTAATTCTATGGTAATTTGTAGTGGGTAGCTGTTCCAGCTTTGACCATGAAGCACTGCCCCAGTGAGGTAGCCAGTAACTGCCACATCTACCTAGGACCTGCCCCTGGGGCATGGCTGGGACAGGACCCCTTAAGACCTGAGATCCATTGGTGCTGGCCCTCTTGGTTCCACATGATCCTGGATGTTGGATGGCAGACAGAGTCAGAGTTCTCCAGAGAACCCCACTGGACTGCAACACCACCTCTCTTGGATCCTGTAACCAACTCTTTTACTGGCTGTAAGATACCCCCAAATAAACCTCCTTTTAACTATGTTGAGTTTCCTTGTTAAACCCCCACATTAGTAATTTCATTCAGGAGAAAGTACATTTATTATTCAGGAAATAATTGAAGAATAAATCATTTCTATCATGTCTCATTAACAGGTTACTATAGTTGATTTTTTTTTTTTTTTTTGGAGTGGTAGGTTGGAAAGATCCAATCATCAATATAATCTGACACTAATAAAATAACAAGTTCATTTAAAAGGTAACCTGTCTATATAAATATAAGAAAAACAGAATGATTTGCCTCTATTGTCTCAACTGGTGAAATAAAAAATGTGCAGAGAATATTGTCTTTAATGATAGATGTCACTTAGCAGCTAATGCAGAGGATTTATAAAATAAATCTAAGAATGGCCTCATATTAAGGATATTTTGATCAACAATTATAGAAAGAGTAAAAATATATACACGTTGAACAGACAAGGAAGAAAATGAGGAGGGAAGAAAACCGTGATAAGGGGAAAAGGGTGAAAAGTGATAGCGTGAACATCAGTATTTAGTGGGGGTCTTTGTCCAACACAGTGAAGAACGACTTGTTATGACATGACCCCATTGGATTATTACAACGATTTGGCCTTGCTTCATAATAATTTAATTTGAGGTTTGGCATAGTTTCCTCAGAAGCCTCAATTTCATGTTCTCTGTTAGAAAATGCTTCTAATTCTGTCAAATTCGGTATCTCACAAAAAAGCTACTGGTTATGAATCTCAGTATTGACTTCCAGGAGTGTTATTAATGAGTTTGTTAACAGTACATGATCACATTGCTTAGAAGAATCTCCAGATCAAATTGGTTCTACAGCTTTTGCTATAAATGTAACCTCATGATTAAAGATTATAAAAAAGTTATTTAGTCAGTTTCTTTGGGAAGATAAATAAAACCTTTTAATGATGCAGGTACAATATAAATGCCCTTTGTACCATTTGGCTTAGTCTGTGTGTAGCAGGGAATATTCTAATATCTGAGAAAGATAATCACAAAATACAAGTTTCTTCCAGTTCTGAGCTCATGGAGATATAATTCCAGAGGAAATTGATATAAAGATGAGAGTAGAATTATTGACAATGAATTCTCAGAATTTATTAATTCTTGCATATTCTAATATGTAGAATTCACTAATTTATCCTCCCTGGAACATTCTGAATAGTAAATTCAGTTTAATTTGTTGTATGGTCGTGTCCACATATAATTATTTTTCAATAGTCGCTTAATATGTGTGCCTTAACCTCTTTATATAAAAATTTGTGTACTCTATGTCTAGAAACATGAAATCTTTTAACATCTCAGCAGTTGGAAGAATTGTACTTATTCAGATATCTTCAATTCATTCTGGAAATAGGAGAATGATTCAGATGTAGTCATGACTTGCAGGGGAGAAAAGCTGGTTATATTTTCTTTGGAGATATAAACATAATGAGTGGTGCTTTAGTTCTACTTGAGAAACACCTTCCAAGTTGTACACAATCATATGTTTGAAGTTTCAAACATAACTTGAAGATAAGAATCTGGTTGGTTTAGGAGTATGTTAATTTAGCACTAACTTGGTTTTGCCATTCCTATTAGAAATTGCATGAATAAATCTAGATGAGAGCAGCTTTAAATACTTTGATACTATCAAGAAGATTATAGTAATATATAAGATGATCCAGTGAAATATTTTCCCCATTTCTCTTTTACCCAAAGCATTTGCTAAACATTGCTATTTTATAATAATCTCACCATATCACAACAGTGATTCATCTTTTCAGTTTGTAATTATGAACTTACCTGGTCTAAGACTATTGTTTTGTATCCTAACATTGATAGAGCTCTTGTTCAGTATCCATATCCTTTCTTTTTATATATTTTTGCATTGCTTTTAACTTTTTAATAAGCAGCAAGTAGAAGTTAATCTACATTTTTTTAGTCTATGCTTTCTAACTTGTTATCCCAGGGGAAGAAATAAACATCTGTTGACTAGCTTAACAAGAACAGATTCAAACAAAAGCGTGGGTTTTTTTTTTTTTTTTTTTTAGTTGTTTGTTTGTTTTTTTCCTTTCATTTTATTTTACAATACCATTCAGTTCTACATATCAGCCATGGATTCCCTTGTTCTCCGCCCTCCTGACCCCCCTTACCCCAAACCCACACTCCATTCCCACCTCCTCCAGAGCAAAGACTTCCCCAAGGACTGAGATTGACCTGGTAGACTCAGTCCAAGCAGGTCCAGTCCCCTCCTCCCAGGCTGAGCCAAGAGACCCTGCATAAGCCCCAGGTTTCAAACAGCTAACTCATGCAATGAGCAGAGGACCCGGTCCCACTGCCTAGATGCCTCCCAAACAGATCAAGCCAATCAACTGTTTCACCTGTTCAGAGGGCCTGATCTAGTTGGGGGCCCCTCAGCCTTTGGTTCATAGTTCATATGTTTCCATTCGTTTGGCTATTTGTCCCTGTGTTTTATCCAACCTTGGCTTCAACAATTCTCACTCATATAAACCCTCCTCTTTCTTGCTAATTGGACTCCCGGAGCTCCACCCGGAGCCTAGCCGTGGAAGTCTGCTTCCAGATTCATCAGTCCTTGGATGGGGTTTCTGGCACGACTATTAGGATGTTTGGCCATCCCATCACCAGAGTAGGTCAGTTCTGGCTGTCTCTCAACCATTGCCAGCAGTCTATTGTGGGGGTATCTTTGTGGATTTCTGTGGGCCTCTCTAGCACTTTGTTTCTTCTTTTTCTCATGTGGTCTTCATTTACCATGGTCTCCTATTCCTTGTTCTCCCTCTCTGTTCTTAATCCAGCTGGGATCTCCTGCTCCCACAGGCTCTCTTTCCCTTGACCCTCGCCCTACATTACTCCCACTCATGTCCAGGTTGTTCATGTAGATCTCAGCCATTTCTTCATCATTGGATGATCCTCGTGTCTTTCTTGGGGTCCTATTTTCCAGGTAGCTTCCCTGGCGGTGTGAGTAGCAGTCCAGTCATCCTTGTTCCACCTCTAGTATCCTCCTATGAATGAGTATATACCATATTTGTCTTTCTGAGTCTGGGTTACCTCACTCAGGATGATTTTTTTTTTCTAGATCCATCCATTTGCCTGCAAACCTCAGGATGTCATTGTTTTTCTCTGCTGAGTAGTATTCCATTGTGTATATGTGCCAAAATTTATTCATCCATTCTTCAGTTGAAGGGCATCTAGGTTTTTCCAGGTTTTGGGTATTGCAAACAATGCTGATATGAACATAGCTGAGCAAGTGCTCTTGTGGTATGATTGAGCATTTCTTAGGTATATGCCCAAGAGTGGTATAGCTAGATCTTGGGGGAGATAGATTCCCAATTTTCTAAGAAAGCACCATATTGATTTCCAAAGTGATTGTATAAGCTTGCATTCCCACCAGCAGTGGAGGATAGTTCCCCGAGTTCCACATCCTCTCCACCATAAAGTGTCTTCAGTGTTTTTGATCTTAGCCATTCTGACAGGCATAAGGTGGTATCTCAGAGTTGTTTTGATTTGCATTTCCCTGATGAATAGGGATGTTGAGCAATTCCTTAAATGTCTTTCAGCCATTTGAGTTTCCTCTGTTGAGAATTCTCTGTTTAGTTCTAAAGCCCATTTCTCAATTGGACTGTTGGTCGTTTTGATGTCTAATTTCTTGAGTTCCTTATATATTCTGGATATCAGTCCTCTGTCAGATGTGGGTTTGGTGAAGATCTTTTCCCATTCTGTAGGCTGTCGCTTTGCCTTGTTGACCGTATCCTTTGCTCTACAAAAGCTTCTCAGTTTCAAGAGGTCCCATTGATTGATTGTTTGTCTCAGTGTCTGCACTACTGGTGTTATATTTAGGAAGTGATCTCCTATGCCAATGCGTTCAAGACTACTTCCTACTTTCTCTTCTAGCAGGTTCAGAGTAGCTGGATTTATGTTGAGGTCTTTGATCAACTTGGACTTAAGTTTTGTGCACGGTGACAGATATGGATCTATTTGCAGCCTTCTATATGTTGACATCCAGTTATGCCAGCACCATTTGTTGAAGATGCTTTCTTTTTTCCATTGTACACTTTTGGCTTCTTTGTCAAAAATTATATGTTCATAGGTGTGCTGGTTAATGTCAGGGTCTTCAATTTGAATCCATTGGTCCACATGTCGTTTTTTATGACACTACCAAGCTGTTTTTATTACTGTGGCTCTATAGTAGAGCTTGAAGTCAGGGATTGTGATGCCTCCAGAGGTTGTTTTATTGTACAAGATTCTTTTGGCTATCCTGGGTTTTTTGTTTTTCCATATGAAGTTGAGTGTTATTCTTTCCAGGTCTGTGAAGAATTGTGTTGGTATTTTGATGGGGATTGCATTGAATCTGTAGATTGCTTGTGATAAAATTGCCATTTTTACTATGTTGGTCCTGCCTATCCATGAGCATGGGGGATCTCTCCATTTTCTGACATCTTCAATTTCTTTTTTCAGGGACTTAAAGTTCTTGTCATATAGGTCCTTTCCTTGCTTGGTTAGTGTTACCCCAAGGTATTTTATGTCATTTGTGGCTATTATAAAGGGTGATGTATCTCTGATTTCCTTTTCAGCTTCCTTGTCCATTGTATATAGGAGGGCTACTGACTTTTTTGAATTGATCTTGTATCTTGCTATGTTGCTGAAGGTGTTTATAAGCTTTATCAGTTCCTGGGTGGAATCTTTGGGGTCACTCAAGTATACTATCATGTCATCTGCAAATAGAGAAAACTTGATTTCTTCCTTTCCAATTTGTATCCCCTTAATCTCCTTATGTTGTCTTATTGCTCTGGCTAGAACTACAAGTACTATATTGAATAAGTATGGGGAGAGTGGACAGCCTTGCCTTGTTCCTGATTTTAGTGGAAATGCTTTGAGTTTCTCTCCATTTAATTTGATGTTGGCTGTTGGCTTGCTGCAAATTCCTTTATTATATTTAGGTATGTTCCCTGTATTCCTGATCGCTCCA
This sequence comes from Peromyscus leucopus, assembly GCF_004664715.2. Lineage (NCBI taxonomy): Eukaryota > Metazoa > Chordata > Mammalia > Rodentia > Cricetidae > Peromyscus > Peromyscus leucopus. Next base: position 14,661,658 of record NC_051073.1, read on the forward strand.
AGACTTTTATCATGAAGGGGTATTGGATTTTGTCAAATGCTTTTTCTGCATCTAGTGAGATGATCATGTGTTTTTTTTTTTTTTTTTTTGAGTTTGTTTATATGGTGTATTACATTGACGGACTTTCGTATGTTGAATCACCCTTGCATCCCTGGGATGAAGCCTATTTGATCATGGTGGATAATTGTTTTGATGTGTTCTTGGAGTCTGTTTGCCAGTATTTTATTGAGTATTTTTGCATCAATGTTCATGAGGGAGATCGGCCTGTATTTCTCTTTCTTTGTTGTATCCTTGTTTGGTTTAGGAATCAGGGTAATTGTAACATCATAGAAGGAGTTTGGTAATGTTCCTTCTGTTTCTATTGTGTGGAACAATTTAGAGAGTATTGCTATTAACTCTTCTTTGAATATCTGGTAGAATTCTGCACTGAAACCATCTGGTCCTGGGCTTTTTTTGGTTGGGAGACTTTTAATGACTGTTTCTATTTCCTTAGGGGTTATTGGACTATTTAAATAGTTTATCTGGTCTTGATTTAACTTAGGTATGTGGTATCCATCCAGAAAATTATCTATTTCTTTTAGACTTTTCAGTTTTGTGGAGTAGAGGTTTTTTGAAATATGACCTGATAATTCTCTGGATTTCCTCAATGTCTGGTTTTTTTTTGTCCCCCTTTTTATTTCTGATTTTGTTGATTTGGATTTTCTCTCTCTGTCTTTTGGTTAGTTTGGATAAGGGCTTGTCTATCTGGTTGATTTTCTCAAAGAACCAACTCTTTGTTTCATTAATTTTTTGTGTTGTTCTCTTAGTTTCTATTTTATTTATTTCACCTCTCACTTTGATAATTTCCTGGCATCTATTCTTCCTGGGAGACTTTGCTTCTTCTTGTTCTAGAGCTTTCAGGTGTGCTGTTAAGTCACTAGTGTGAGATTTCTCCAACTTCTTTATGTGGGCATTTAGTGCTATGAATATCCCTCTTTGTACTGCTTTCATAGTGTCCCATAAGTTTGGGTATGTGGTGTCTTCATTTTTGTTGATCTCTAGGAAGTCTTTATTTTCTTTCTTTATTTCTTCCTTAACCCATTGGTGATTCAGTTGGGCATTATTAAGTTTCCATGAGATTGTAGGTTTTCTGTAGTTTTTGTTGTTGAAATCTAACTTTAAACCATGGTGGTCTGATAGAACACAGGAGGTTATTCCAATTGTTTTGTATCTGTTCAGATTTGCTTTGTGGCCAAGTATGTGATCGATTTTAGAGAAAGTTCCATGGGGTGCTGAGAAGAAGGTATATTCTTTCTTGTTATGATGGAATGTTCTGTAGATATCTATTAGGTCCAATTGGGTCATGACATCAGTTAAGTCCTTTATTTCTCTGTTAAGTTTCGATTTGGGAGATCTGTCCAATGGTGAGAGTGGGGTGTTGAGATCTCCCACTATTAATGTGTGGGGTTTTATATGTGGTTTAAGCTTTAGTAATGTTCCTTTTACATATGTGGGTGCCCTTGTGTTTGGGGCATAAATGTTCAGAATTGAAACTTCATCTTGGTGGATCTTTCCTGTGATGATGATGTAATGCCCTTCTTGATCTCTTTTGATTGATTTTAGTTTGAAGTCTATTTTGCTGTATATCAGGATAGCTACACCCACTTGTTTCTTAAGACCGTTTGATTGGAAAGTCTTTTCCCAGCCTTTTATTCGTAGGTAGTATTTGTCTTTGAATTTGAGATATGTTTTTTTTTATGCAACAGAAAGATGGGTCCTGCTTTCGTATCCATTCTGTAAGCCTATATCTTTTTATATGTGAATTATGTCCATTGATATTAAGGGATATTAATGACCAGTGATTGTTCATCCCTGTTATTTTTGGTGGTAATGTGTGTGTATTTGTCTTCTTTGGGGTTTACTGCTGTGGCTTTATCTATTGCCTGTGTTTTCAAGTGTGTATCTGACTTTCTTCTGTTGGAATTTTCGTTCTAGTGCTTTCTGTAGGGCTGGGTTTGTGGATAAGTATTGTTTAAATCTGGCTTTGTCTTGGATTGTCTTGTTCATTCTGTCTATGATGATTGAAACTTTTGCTGGGTATATTAGTCTGGGCTGACATCCATGGTCTCTTAGTGTCTGCATTACATCTGTCCAGGTCCTTCTGGCTTTCAAAGTCTCCATTGAGAAATCTGGTGTTATTCTGATGGGTTTGCCTTTATAGTTCACTTGGCCTTTTTCCTTGGCTGCTCTTAATATTCTTTCTTTATTCTGCACATTTAGTTGTTTAATTATTATGTTGCAAGAGGACTTTTTTTAGGGGTCTAGTTTGTTTGGTGTTCTATAGGCTTCTTGTATCTTCATAGGCATTTCCTTCTTTAATTTGGGAAAGTTTTCTTCTATGATTTTGTTGAATATATTTTCTGTGCCTTTGAGTTGGTATTCTTCACCTTCTTCTATGCCTATTATTCGTAGGTTTGGTCTTTTTCATGGTGTCCCAAATTTCTTGGCCATTTTGGTTCATGACTTTGTAGGCTTTAGTGTTTTCTTTGACTGATGAATCTATTTCTTCTACTGTATCTTCAAGGCCCATGATCCTCTCTTCCATCTCTTGCATTCTGTTGGTTATAATTGCATCTGAAGTTCCTGACAGCTTACTCAGATTTTCTATTTCCAGCATTCCCTCTGTTTGTGTCTTCTTCATTTCTTCTATTTCCCTTTTCAGGTCTTGGACTGTTTTCTTTATTTGTTTCATTGCTTTTTCATGATTTTCTTTCAGTACTTTATTGTTTTCTTCCAGGACTTTATTGTTTTCTTCCAGGACTTTATTGTTTGCCCTTTCCTCTAGTTGTCTATAGCATTCTTCCCATTTTTTTGTGTTTTCCTCTACACAAGCCTCTACTTTCTTCATGATTTATTCATAAGGCTGTTTTCTTCTGCTTCTTCCAATTTTTGATGTTCAGTTCTAGATGTTGGAGGAGGGCTAGGTTCTGGTGATGCTATATCGCTCTTCATTTTGTTGTATGTACTTCTGCCTTGACGTCTGCCCATCTCCTTGTGGTTAGTTCTTGGTCTTATCCATGCACTTGGTTCAGACAGAGCTGACAGATTCAGTAAGTCTCTCTCTCTCTTGTCCATATGGATACTCTCTTGTCCAAATGGGAACTCCAGGGCAGGATGGGAGCTCTTGTCCAGACAGAATGTCCAGGGCAGGATGGGAGCTCTTGTCCAGAAGGGAAGTTCGGGGCAGGATGGGAGCTGGGTGCCGGTCTCTAAGTCTCAGGAAGTGGCTGGGGTCTCAGGCAGATGGGTGTGGGGGCAGGGCGTGGAGATTGCAGGGTCTGCCAGGGGTCTTGGAGAAGGGGATCCTTCCTGGTGGGGCTAGAAGGGAACCTGCCTGATGGCCAGAACCTGGGACCAAGTTGGGCAGGTCTTTCCCAGAGTGGCTGGTGCACAGGGATGGGGTCCAGGCTGAGCCAGGACACTCAGCTGTGGTCCTGAAGGGAAGTCCGGGGCAGGATGGGAGCTGCGTGCCAGTCTCTAAAATGTGTGTGTGTGTGTGTGTGTGTGTGTGTGTGTGTGTGTGAGTTTTACATCTTTATTCTACGACATTTCATATGTCATTAAGCAGTAGTATATACAATTCTTTCTGCCATGTAGTTTGATTTACCTCAGGTATAGGACTTCTTAAATAATGAGGTTTTGTGAATGACAGTGTATCCTCTGTGTTAAGCTCTGCATTTGAGATGTGATCCCTTAACAAACAATACTAGGTCAGAATTCTCAATGGAAATAATTAAAAAATCTGAGAAATAAAAAGTCCTTCTTTAAAGTTACTAAGACAGTAATGAAGATGTATTTCAGGGGAGGTCCAGAGAAGCAGGATACAAAGTGAAAATAGTAATGTTTAAAAAAGACAATAGATTCCATTAAGAGATTAACTCGCTGCCTTGCAAATATAGTCTTTTCTCTCAGTAGTGATCATTATACCTCATGAAAAAATACAAGTCACTGAGGATTACAGTCTTAAATGCACCACTGGATGTCCCTATACCCATACACAGAACAATATAGGTCGAAGAATGTAACTAGTAAACTTTAAAAATCAACTTTCATGAGTAGAATATGAATCAGAGATAGTGACTGCAACATTTTATTTTCATTACAGTAAACCAGAATGAGGTTAAAGATTCATTAGTAATTCTTAATCTCAATATTTTAAAATACTTTATTATAACATCTCCATGTTTACAAATAATATATGCCCAGTATTTTAAAACTATAATGCACAATAGTGTAGGAGTAACCAACCGTTTTATTAAATAAGAAACACAGAACCAATGTAAAAGAGAAAGCCAAGAGGTCAGAGCTCAGAGCTAAAATCTCACCCTTCCTCCTGCCGTGGTTCCAGCTTCCCGAAAGAGAGCTATTTCCCGGTGTGTAAGTCATTTCATAGTCATCCTGCCTTCTCATTGGTTGTAAACCCAAAATCGTGACTGCCTTGTCACTATCTGTATGTACAGCCCCCCAGGTCTTAAAGGCATATGTCTCCAATGCTGGCTGTATCCCTGAACACACAGAGAACTATGGGATTAAAGGCGTGCACCACCACTGCCCCACTCTGTCTATGGCTCTAATAGCTCTGACACCCGAGCAACTTTATTTATTAACATACAATCAAAATCACATTTCAGTACAATTAGAATACCACCACATTTCCCCTCTTCTATTTTAATAAAAAGAAAAAAAAGCAAAAGGTTATAACTAACATAAGAAAAACTAGGTATTTATTACTTGTATATATTGTATATAGTTATTGTACTTTTGTATATAAACAGGTATTTGACAAATCGGAGAAAATAATTCCATTATCTATCCTATCTTGGTAAATCCAAGATGTATCTATTGCATTTTCTATCTTAATTAATTTTCAACTATAACTAACTAATCTTCAACTCCCTCAGAGACCCAAGAAGGGAATAATATTACCTAACAAAAATAAAAACAGGAAATGCATGCAAGCAACTTCCAAAAAAATTGTGTGTTGACAGAAACAGCCAGCTGCCTGGGCAGTCACCTGAGATTTCTCCCCAGTGTTGGGGCATCATCTTCAGCCTACAGGCTTAGCGTATCTGACAGACTCATTTGTGAAGTAGGATGTACATAAGGTCAACAGTTCAACCTCACATTGGTTGAGAACAGTCCATGTACCAGAAACACCTGAATTCCACTAGTGTCCTGTCATGATTCAGGATTTTAAATTCTGGAAATTGTTGACAGTTTTTTAATTCAGCTGTCCATTCTTCTTGGTTGTGTATATATGGCTTCATCTCAGCATCCCCTTCTTCTCCACATCCCTCTATTAAATGCCAGTCTACTATCGAGAGGCATGAGCTTTCAGCTGCTGTTCCATTGCACAACAGAAGCCATCCTCCCTCTGCCTGTTAAGCTGCCTTCGAGGAAAAGGGCACTGTACCTTTTCCAGATTGTGAAGGCCACTTCAGGGATGGGGCCATATTGTCCTGGCCTCAGAAGATGCCTTTTGATTAAGCCATAACCACACTTGTTTTGGCAAGAATCAGTAGTCCTTTGTTTCGTGTTCTGTCTGTTCATTTTGTCCTGTTGATTCGAGGATACTTTGTTGTCCAGTGGCTAACTTTTGCCACAATGAAAGTTGACTCCATATGCAGTTTCTTCAATGCCCATATTTTCTCTGAAGTAGATTGGTACTGCCAGGAGCCGACATGTCTCAAGGAGAGAGGAGAATTCTGGGAAGCAGAAGGCTGAAGGGAGAGACACTGCCAGCTGCCGCCATGACCAGCAGCATGTGAAGACGCCGGTAAGCCACCAGCCACGTGGCAAGGTATAAATTTATGGAAATGGATTAATTTAAGCTATAAGAACAGTTAGCAAGAAGCCTGCCACGGCCATACAGTTTGTAAGCAATATAAGTGTCTGTGTTTACTTGTTTGGGTCTGAGCAGCTGTGGGACTGGTGGGTGACAAAGATTTGTCCTGACTGTGGGCAAGGCAGGAAAACTCTAGCTACATAATAGTATAAAATCAGAGCAAACATTAATATAATTTTGAAATACAAGTAATAAATTTTATAAAGTCATCTACCATGAAGAATCTCTCAAAAACTTGAACCTACACTGTGCTTCATGGTGACAGTTTTATTGTATTGGCCTTGTTGCTAAAGAATGTGTTGTATATATTTGTTAAGGACAAACCATTCATAAAGATGAATGATAGCAAAATAGAAAAATAGTCATGACATAAACTGCAGATATTCTACAAAGAACTGTAGGTATTTTACTTATTACTGCAATTATTAGATGTCTGTAAGATATTTTTCATATGCAAAAAATTGCTGAATAGTGGTGTTTTCAAACAACCACAATCATGATAAGTTAAAATCACACATATGAAAACTTATATTGAGATAATAAATTCAGAGTCATTCTTTAACCTTAGGTAAAGCAAAAATATTAAACTTTTTTTTTTCTTTGTCAATTTTGTTCTGTACATTTTCATAGTGGTATGCAGAATACCCGACTTCCCTAAAATTTCATTGTTATTGCTCAAAAGAGGGCTGTTTATCTTTACAAATGTACAAAATTATGAAAATCACCCAACAGTTTTCATACTATATTATCATGCAAATATTGAATGAAAATGAATTTCACTAAAGAGACACCATATGAAGACATCACTTAGTTGCTGTGCCTTTGAAGATGATCATTAATTTTTCTTTAATTTGTCTTAAAATCATGTAAAGTTAAATGCATCAACATGTATGAAATACTGTACTGCAGACAATGATTCATGATTAAATTCTAAAACAAAGGAAATCTCCATAAAATCTTTAAAAAATGGACAACAGAATTAAAGTATTTGTGAAATTTTACTGTATTTAAGACATTGGATTAATTTTAAATGGAGTCTGGGAACAACTTATGTACTTCCTGGCCTATTATCACTGTTCTTAACCTTACAAATTGTGATTTAAGAAAAAATGAATCTTTCTTAAAATGCTATAAGCAACTTCTGAAAAAAAATTCCCATGATGATGAAATCAGTATTTATAATAATATAAGCATCCTTTAATTCTGAGTTGTAGTAAGTGAAATCAGTTCTTTTCATGTTACTTATAGTATTCAGTGAGAATATAATGAAATAAATATATTTACATATAGAAATATTTACATATAGAAATATTCATTTATCTTTTTAAGGATTTTATTTTGAGGGGGAAAGGCATGGCTGCAACCAAAGTTTATTACGAAGAGTTGCTTAGCCAGCTTTACAAAGGAGATTGACTCTCTTAAAACTGATGTTTTGACTGACTTTCCTGCCATGGACTCTTGGATTGATGCTCCTACACATGACTCTTGTGGTGCTTAGACCTGTGAGAACCACAAATAGAGTTTCAGTGAAGAACACAGCTCCTAAGCAACCATGCTCAGAGAAATGCATACATCTACATCCCTACCAAAACTTAATTTGCTTTCTCTTCTTGCTTGTGTTTCTTTTTCTGGCTTGTAATATAAAATATAAATTATTTATTGTATGTGTTTTTCCTTTTCTCATATAGTTTAAAGTTACAAATTTTTCTTTAAGCATAATTTATGTTGTATCACAAAAATGTTTAGTTGTGTCATACCTTATATAGTACCATATCTTAAAATTTTATTTTCTTGGGTCCTTTTTACTTGATCTTTATAATATTTAAAAATATCACATATGTGTGATCCCACTACCTATTCTTCAGTATTTTTTTCAGAAGAAATAAAGAATATGTAATTGCTTTCTGATTTTATTTATTCATTTAAGAACTGAGAACACATATTTTGTATTCTTTTTAAAAATTAAAATATACTCACATACTTCCTTCTTTCCCTTTCTCCCCTCCAACCCTTCCCATGTTGCCTCCTTCCAACTTCTTCCATGCCTTCTAGTTTCTCTAAAATTGATGGTTTGTTTTGAGTATTACTCTTTACACACACACACACAACACACACACACACACACACACACACACACACACACACACAGACACACAGACACACACACACAGATACAACTTGCTGAGTCTGCTTAGGGTGCCTCAGGTTTATATGATTTCTGGGCTGATCACTCTTGAGTTGGATAACTACATATGGATATTATCCCTGAGAATGGCTAATTCTCCTCTCAGCATCCACGGGGAGTACGCAATTCTTATCTTTGGGTGGAGGCCCTGTGAGGTTTCTGCCTTCCATGATAGCATGTATGCTTCTGTTATACTTTGTTACATATTGTTTAGACAGTCATAGTGTTGAAGTATCATGCATGTAGCTTCCTTATCATTTCTCACAGCAGACATCTTGGTATGCTGGCTCTTGCTGTCTTTATATGTCACGTTCTGCAATATTCTATGAGCCCATTTGCAGGAGTTGTGTTGTAGATGTATCTGCTGGGTCTGGATTCTACACCAATCTATTGATCTCTGGATCATGACCACTTCTGTGTGTTTGTAACTTTTTAGATTTTTTTTTTTCAGTAAAGAGGAGATTCTTTGATTGGGGATGAGCTATACTTATCTCTGGGTATAAGGATATGTTTTACAGTGCAGTTAAGTATTATGTTGGTTTAATACAGTGATGGTAGTAGGTTCTTTTCTAAGATCGATGGCCTTCCTAGCCTGGAGTAAATGTCTAGGTTCCTAGTAGGAGGTATGATTTCCATATTTAGTGGGCCACTTGTCTGATTAGTTAGCTGATGGGTACTGCCAAGATATCAGTACCACCACTGCACCTTTCAAAACATCTTTCCACGCTGGTCAATGTTGTAGTCAGTAGGCATCATAGTTGGGTGGCATTGTTGATTGCTTCCCTCCATTAGCAGCTTACATAATACTATCTGAAACTGTGAAGGCAGACTGCAGGAACAAGGCTTTCAAAATCAGATTCAGCTCTAATATTCCATGTCCTGTATCTGAAGTGTGTGGTTTCTTCAGCAATAGAGACTTACCTTCAAGTGCTGGGAGACAACTAAGAGCAGTAGCAAAAGCCCCTATTATTTGGAGAATTATTTGGACTACCCAGACCAACAACATGTTAAAGCTGCATTATGAATTCCCAGTTATCAATGATACCTCATAATCAATGAATTCTGTGTTCTTTGAAATATATAGAAACAAAAAAAATCTCTATATGTTCTAAGGTTACAAAAAGTTCCCTCCAGTTTTCTTATGGAGTTTACAGTTTTATATTTTTATTTTTGTCTTTAATTCCTTGTAAATTAAGTTTAGTACGGTGTATATAAACACGTTAGACTTTTATTCTTTCTGTGAACCCACCCTAATGTGTCTAGGTCATTTATTGAAAGCTAACTTTCCCCTATTCAATTACACTGCCTTTTATAAACTTTCATTGATTTTTTTGCAGACTTCACATGATGCATCCCGATCCCACCCATCTCCCCGACCCCCCTCCATATCTGCTCTCTGCTCTTGCAACCTTCTTGCCAAAACACAACAAAATTTAAAAGAAAAAAATAAAAAGCAGACAAAGAAAAAACAACAAAACAAAACGAGAGAGAGAAAGAGAAAGAGAGAGAGAGAGAGAGAGAGAGAGAGAGAGAGAGAGAGAGAGAGAGAGAGAGAGAGAGAGAGAGAGATGAATCTCACCACAGAAGCTGGGAAGCTGTAGTGTGGCCTGTTGAGTAACCCAGCTAACCCTTTAGTCCTTTTATCTTCTCTGAAAAGTGTCCACTGCCATGAGTCCATGCTCTGGTACACCACTGATAATGGGCTCTCACTGGGTCACCTCTGGGATATCCTGTTGTTGTTCTGGGTCATGGTGATCCTGCATTTTTGGATCTGTAGGTTTGTCCCCTTCGCATGCTCCAACCGTTCATAGATGAAGTGGGTGTTGGGGTGGGGCTAACTCATAGCCCTGGTTCTGGGTCCGGGTGGTAGCTGGGCTGGTCACCCTGCTGGCTCTTCCCCATTGTCACCACCCAGGTGAGCTCTCCTGCACTGCACCCAATGCAGACTGCAGCAAGGAGCAGGGTCAGTTCTCTCACTCTCAGGCCCTTCAGTCTGGCTCACCCCTACACACCCCACCAGGACCAGCTCCACAGTCTTGCCCAGGCAAGATGCAGAGACTTCTCTCTTGGTTGCTATATTGTAGTACAATGAAATATCACCACACTCTATGGCGCATACAAGAGGGGGTGGGTTCAGCTTTCCTCCTCTCCTGCCTTAAGTGTGGCTCACATGTGAACCAGCTATAGTGTGCTGCTCTGGTGGGATAAAGGGTCTGCTCCCCTTGTGTGCTGTGGCTGGTGAGGGGCAGGGCTAGTTCTCCCATTCTTAAGGACCCGGGGGCCAGCTCTCTTGCCTGCTGCTGGTAGCAGGGTGGGCGATGAGGAGGGCATCTTTCCCTGACCCATGCTACCACATGGCGATGGGGCAATTATTTCTCCTGCTCTCCTGCCCTCAGTTCTGGCTCATCTCCAGCACCACCAACAAGGTCAACTCTAGTGTACTGTTCAGATAGGGTGCAGGGCATGCTCTCCTGTTCTCCTGTGTGTTGCAGCCAATGAAGGACAAGGCTAATTTTCCATCTCTGGTGATCCCAGGACCATCCCTCTTGTCTGCTGCATGGGTAGCAAGGGGTGGGAGAGGGAGGGAATCTTTCCTTCTCCCATGCCACCACATGGCAGATGAGGGGCTGCAGGGTCAGTTATACTGGTATACTGTTCTCACACTCTTGGAGCCAGCTCACCTGCATTCTAGACAACAAGGTCAGCTCTAGTGTGCTGAGGTGAGTTGCATGCTTGTGTTGAGGAGCAGGACTACCTTTCCTGATTTTGGGGCCAGCTCTGCTGCTCCAGTATAGAGTGAGGATCAGGGCTAGCTATCACAAGGCTAGTGAGGGCTGAGGAGAGCTCAGCAGGGCCCTCAAATTTCGACATGCCTATTTCCTATGACCCTGGTGGTAACATGCGTCATGAACATCAACACAGACCCCAGCTGCAGCAGGGTCCCGGAACCAGACATGGCCCATGGGAACAGCCTGGGCCTGCACATTACCAAGGTCCTAAGCAACAGCATAGAATACTCAGACCAGCATGGTCCTGACGGCAGCATGAGAGCTATTGCTGTCGTTGTGTCCATGCTGAGACACTACATGGGCTTCCTAATAGTAGATCAATTGGCTGCGTACTTGGCATTGTTTCTGGAGCCACTGCTCTGTTCCATTTGTAATAAGCCACTTCAATTGCCATAAGTTTAAATATACTAAATCTGTCACTTGTAAATGATGTCACATACTTTGTGTACATCAACACTTTCCCTATCCTTAAAAAAAATAATATTTTTGGTTGTGAGCCTAGCCTTTAACGGCTGAGCTATATTGCCGGGCGGTGGTGGCACACGCCTTTAATCCCAGCACTCGGGAGGCAGAGGCAGGCGGATCTTTGTGAGTTCGAGGCCAACCTGGGCTACCAAGTGAGTTTCAGGAAAAGCACAAAGCTACACAGAGAAACCCTGTCTCGAAAAAAAAAAAAAAAACCATAAAAGCATAATATTCCACACTATTTCTGGCATTTCAACATAAATTGAAATATATATATATATATATATATATATATATATATATATATATATATACACACTCTGAAGAGAACTTGAAATCTCCATCCATTACAATAAAGTAAAATTTAAGTTTTATTTCTTTCTTGAAAAGAATATATATGATAACACATAACAATACTATGACAAAAGCAACTCTGGGGAGGAAATATTTATTTGCCTTACATCTTTTTTTTTTTTTTTTTTTTTAATTTTCTGGACAAGGTTTCTCTGCATAGCTTTGCACCATTCCTGGAACTCTGTAGCCCAGGCTGGCCTTGAACTCACAGAGATCCTCCTGCCTCTGTCTCCCAAGTACTGGGATTAAAGACTTGTGCCCAGCTTGCCTTACATCTTTAAGGCAAGTCAGACAGAAACTGAAACAAAAACTTGAACCCAAAACCATCAAGGAGTGCTTTTTTCTACCTTGCTCATAGAGTCTTGCTTACATAGTGTTCATATATAGCCCAAGACCACCTGCCCAGGGAATAGTTCTGCCCACAGTGCACAATCCAATGCCAATCAATATCCAAAAAATCCCCCAAAGACATATCCATGGGCCAATTTTATCTGGACAATTTTTCACATGAGACACCCTTCTCAGGTGACTCAATAAGAACTAGTGTTTTTATTGCAAAATTTCCTTTCTCTTTCTGAAAATTCTCCTTGCTGTTCATTCAGTTTTGTTTTTTTATTGATATACATACTCTAGATATTTTTATGTTTGGTTGAATGCTCAGTGTTATATATGTAAGCTGTATCAGTCTTCATATTAAAGTAGGTTTCTGACAGGAGGTGTAAAGTAATATCTCTGTTTTATAAGCTCAGTCTTGGATATATGTTTTATGTGGGTCACTAATTAAAATAATTACTTAGAAAAAATTTGCACTAATATTTAACTAGAAAAATATACTATGTTTGTAACATTTTAATTCCTTTACTGGTTGTTCAATTTAGTATCCATTTTCTTCCTTTGTTGCTTTAAATCAAATATCACATTTGCCTACACTTTATATTTTTGTTAGAATGCCAAATAAGCTTGTTTAAAATTTAGTAGTTTCCCTAGAATCTCATATACAACTTATGTAGCTATTTCTAAAACAAAACAAAAGAAAACAAAAAAGAGTGTTTTTCAGATAACAGTTACCATCAAAGGATATTTGTGGGTACTTCCTCCATCCCATAATATTGTACCCATTTTTTTTGTATATCTAAATACTATTTTCACTTAATGTTCTTGAATTCATTTTAAATGACATTTTATCAATATATAGGTTAATAATATAAAATCTTTTCTTTCTCTCTTAATTTCTTCTTTCTCCAATGACCTTCTTTAAATATGCAAACAAGTTCCTGATGTAGATACTTCCCCTCTACCTAAAATGAGTGGCTTACTGTTTATTATACTGTCATCTGCTGTTCATGTATTACCTCAATCTTTGTTAGGAAGATTCTTCCCCTTTGGATGTTAAAGAAAAATATCATCTTATATAAAAGTTTTGATTTTTTAATGTATCATTTCAAATATTTTACACTGGTCTCCTTTGTTGGCATGCTGCCTGACCGCTGTTCTGATGCTATTACTCTTGTCCATTTCTAGATGCTCTAATGTCCTCCCCATCTTGCTGCCTTGAATACTTGCAAAAATTACTAATTTAATGGTGTGACTTTAAGGCACACCTTATCTTGTTAGAGATTCAAACATGGGATAATTATAATGAAGCTAAGAAACCACATCCATAATCCATAATCACACACACACACACACACACACACACACACACACACACACACACATATTCGTTTTCCTCATTGTGTGAAAACAATAATAAATCTACTCATAATGTCATTGTTATACTCTGTATGCAGTATATTAAATCTTTTGAGTATTTCATATCATGGATCTACTCTTTTTTTAGACTTTAACCTATATCTTTTTGTTTTCTGTTGACTCATGATACTACTAAATACTTGAATAATGCTGTTTGCAAATTTGACATTTTACAAATAATTTCAATTTTCAAATTCAATAATTTTCTTCGAAATTCAGTTTCATATTTTCACTATTCATTCATGAACACCTGGCCTGGTTCTGTTCAAGTTATTGTAAATATAACAACTGTGAACTTGATTGAGAACATATCTCTGTAGTAAGTAATAGAGTCCTTTGGGTATTTGCCTAGGACTGGTATAGTTGGTTCACATGAGAAATGTATTTCTAGTCTTTCTTAGGAACCACCATGCAGAACTCTATAATACCATTCCAGAGACCTGCATTCAGTAGACAAACCACCAGAGGTGTTTTGTGTGTGCATACTCAGCTAGATATCTGGATATAGGACAAGGACCTTTGGGCCTTGCAATCCCTGCCAACATACTTATGATGAATCTCTACACTCTGAGTACAAAAGCTGCCATTCTCTGAGATATGGATTGAGAAACCATTACTCAGTGGCTTCAGATCCTTGAATTGTGCAGGTGGTGCTTCCCTTTTCTGAGTTATGGGTCCAGATACTACTACCCAACTTATGAAGATTTTATTAACTGTCAATCATACTGACATAAAGAATCTGTGGATGTGACCCCAATTCAACGGTTAAGTCTTTATATTAATATATTATCAAAGTTGGAGCTATTTGTTTTCATGCTTATATCTGAGTGTTTTGCTTTAAAATTATTTTTAGAGTTTCTTTCAGTGTTGCCTTCTTGTAGATAATAAGATTAATGAGAAACTCAAAAATTATATTTTTAAACTCTCTTTAATAAAAATGGTGTGCACATGTTTGACTCTAGCAAAGAGCAGTTGAAAGCGTAAATTTTAATACAATAAACGTGTGGAATGTGATAGCTCAAAAATGAAAAACAAATAAAGTATTTTAAAATAAAAACCATATAAAGGTATATCCACAAAGAAATCTAATTTCTTTGTTGTTATGGTGACCCCTTATTGGGCTGTTAACTTTCAAAATGCTTAAGGTGGCAGAATTGGAAGTGATTTACTGGTTTGTCAACTTACTCTGCATGGTTTCCCTGAATAGCTGCACGAGCCTGCCTGTTCCCTGTGGTCTAAATTAACTTCTTATTTCCAGAACATTTATTCTCACCTCCCTTGACCTTTGCAGAGTCTCCTCTAGTGATCTGAAGTTTCTTTCTAGACAATGAGCTCTGGGAGATGGCATCCTATGGTAACATAACTATAACATCTTTCAGTCTCAATCTATAGTATAAGTTTAATGAAATCTGGACCCTGTCCTTCCCCCTCTCAGAAAGGATTTGTTTGACCATCTTTCTTTTCTACTGCCTAGACAAAGAGAGGCCATTGGGGAAGCCCTTCTATTGATCTAGTAAACTCCTAGCTTTCCCCATGCTTTGCAAACACCCTGCAGGTGAATGGTTTTGCTTTCAGAGCGTTACTCCTTGAAGGTCTGGACAGGGCAAAGAACCAAACCACGCTGGCTGCTTATTTTTCTGCAAAATAAGAAATTGCTCCTGACCAGTGAGTCATCACACATCTGTAACATCTGATATTCAGGAAGCCAAAGCAGGAGAATCATTTTACTGACAAGCCCAGGTCATCTATGGAGATCTTGTCCTAAAACAAAGGTCAAAGGCTTAGCAAGTGAGCTTAGAGGTATGTGCCTAGCGTGAGTTAAAGCTGCAGTACCACAAAACAAAACAAAACAAAAAAATCAACTCTATAAACACATATTTCCTGACAAAATATAAACATAGGTATAAATTTAGCCTGGGGTTACAGAGATAAAACGGTTTTCTTCCTCTTCTGGTACCACACCACACTCCCCCAGATACTTGCACATTGTATTTGAAAGAGTTCTCTAGACTTTTTTTTTTTTTTTTAAATTTCTTACATCACCCTAGTATGTAAAATATATTATGATTTCCACCCATAGATTTTGTGAGATAATATATGAATTATTAAGGTATTACATTATTATAACAATAAATAATTTGTGCTTCTTCCTTCCAAATTATTTTGGTGAGTTGAAATAAAAATTCATTACCTTGACTCACACAGTTGTAAAATAACATCCTAATCTATCGTTCAATCCTGTTTCTATCTACTTTTTATAGTATTTTTATTTAATAGAGAAATCATACAGTTACTGTTTTACTAGTGAATTGTTCTTTCAGAGATGTTTTTTGGAAGTTAGCAATGATTTTAAGGAAGTAGGGGCAGATTTCATATGCTCATGTATTGACTTACAATCCTGTTCTATTGTTCAAGTCATGTTAAATTGATTCACAGAAAAGAAATAGTCAAATTAAGTCCTGAAAAAATCCTAATGTAACACACTTCTCTTTACCACATTATCAGTTTGTAATATCTTGTAATACATAAGATCTTGCTAAATTAGGTTGGAATCTTTGAAACTTGGAGGGTTTTTTTCCTACATATGTTTGATTTCACAAAAATGTGTATCATATTTTTAGGAGTGAAGCCATGAACCAACTTTTCAAAGAGGAGTGAAAATTATTCTTTCAAGTGATATTAATAGCATTTGGTTTTGAAAATATTTCACATTCTATATAAATACAAATGAATAGGCATAGCATTACAAATACCTGTAAGTCAATGAATTTTAATTTATTAATCTCTGAGCTCTAAATTCCTGTGGAATTTATCCTGAAGCCTATTTTAGCAATTACATTCCGTTTGTGTTTCATTTGTGTTCACCTCTCTCATCTCTATACAAAATGTGTGTCTTCTGACACTTACTGCTAATTAACAGCACAAACAAATAATGGATAGTTGCTCATGTTTATATTTATATGGTCAGCTTTCATAATTACTTTAACAATATAATAAGTTCAAAGTTTAAAGGATTATGTTTAAATGACTATCCTTTTCTATACCTGCAAATGCAAAACCCACAGATAAGCTTCATCAGTTCCACATTGCCACAGTTCAAAGATGCATCAAGTTTTGTGTGGAAACAGAAAACATGGATTTGTCTAAAAAGAAGTCTTTCTAAATGAATAATATCGCAGACACTGATGAGAATAGTTTAAAAATCAAAATTTGCAGCAATATGGGTTAAGATCAGTTTCTGTTCTACCAATTCAGTAGATAAAACTATTTTCATATGAAAAGGAATCTTAGTATGTAGACTCTTTGTTTCCTATTAGCCCAGGAATATTGCTATTGGTCTTTCATGTTTCTTGTAAGGGTATACAGATTTTTTTAAAAAATCAAGGGCTACTTTAATTGAGAAAAAAGAAACTTAAAATATAATGTATTTAATTTATGCTTGTGTGGCATTATTTTATAGTTAACTGAAAATGAAGATAGATGCATTTAAGTATGTCCAATGAGAAATTAAGTAAAGCAAAGTAGATAAATAAATGGAAAGTAATATGAATATTCTTACTATGTGACACATATAATGATAACAAAACATAATAATCTAAAATAATCACTGAATTATCTCTAAGTTATGATTTATATGTTCAATGATTATATTTTATCACTAAAGTAAATTTATTGGAGTAATATTCATTTGGTTTAGATACATTTGAATAAAATGCAGGGAAATATCTGTTTATAAAACATTCACAGTCTTCAACTGCTGCTTTCTGTTATGGCAATCTATAACTCCTATAAAAAGGCAGAATATTAGTGGAGCACTGATTTCTCTCAATTGTTTTCCTGAGGCAGTAATCATTGGAATCTGCAGACGAGCCACCAAGGAGCAACATGCCAAAATAGAGTCACTGCTGATTGTCTTTATTCCTGTGTGCATCTGCTTGTCTCATTATTTGTTCATTTCCTTTGATTTGTTGCAAATTTTTATCAGATTTTCTGCAAGCTCTCATAAGGTTATTAACAAAACATCTACTTGTTTGTTTTGACTAAACTGCAAAATCTAATGGAAAAACAGCTGAAGGAAAGTAAAATAGATCTTATTCATATTCATTTATTGCCTTTGTTACCTGCTTATCAGGGAAAGAGAATTCTGCTCTTGGTGTATTAAAAAGTATACAGGAATGCAATTTTCAAAGAAAATACAGACAACTTGGTTCTTTCTTACTCATTAGAATCACTTATTCTGAACTTTTATTTCAACAGTATACCATAAGTTCCATTTGGAGATGATATGACTTACTTATAAGTCATACATTCCATTTTAAAAGATAGCATTAATATATGAAGAGAAAATTTACTTTACATAGTTAGATCAGCTGTTATAGGTCGAACAATGAGTAATTTGCAGAGGACAAAATTATAACAAAAGTAAAAGTTTAAATTTTTCTGTTTGTTAGTCTTTGTTTCCAATACTGAAGCCGACAAGTTTCCAGATCTTCCATTCCAGAAGTGGAATTTGCAGAGACAGGAAATGAACCACTTCCGTGACTCATATATTTTTCTAAGACAAGGGGCTATATTTTATTTTTTTGAATATGTATGTTGCAACAATAAGCTTCATGGTAATTATATTTAGAGCAAAAACCTAATCAATAAAGTTTTTTTTTTTTTAAAGAAGAAATTCTGTACATCCATGTGTAAAATAAAGGCTGTGTGTAAAGACGAAGACACCTGTCAATCCAGAAAGAGGACATGGGAGAGTCAAAGTCCATTGGTGTCTCAATCAAAACCTTCTAGCCTCCCAAATTTGAGAAAAACAATTTTATGTATTGTTAGCCATCTGTTGTATTTTATTTTGGGGCAGACTGAGCAAACTAACTGATCCTAATGCAATCTCTGCATAAGAAGCATGTTTATTAGGACTCTAAGATTTCTAGCAAAAATTGAGATGACAGAAAAAAAAAAGACTGCTTGTCCAATTGCATAACCTGGACAAAACAAGCAAACAAAGGCAAGAACTTGATTTCTAATACTTTTCTAAGGTATCCTAATTGGAATAAATCAAACTTCTGAAAAGTGAGAAAATGTAGTTGAGAAAGGCACCATACACGATGGACTTGTAGAATCCTTTTATTTTATAGTTTCTGTTTTACTTTATGTATATTTATTCCATGCATTAATGAAAACATTTATATTGTATTATATTTATTATATTATCCCTCAATCGCTGCTTTTGCTGAACTGTTTTCCACACAGCACTTTATGTCCATCTCCCAACTTTCAATCGTCTTTCCTCTTGACTCCTCCTCCTCTTTTTCCTTATATATATATACATATATATATAATTTTTTATTCAAAAAAGATTTTTTCCCTTTTACATACCAACCCAATTTCCCCTTCCCTCCTCTTCTCCTGCTCTCTACACCTACCCCCATACCAACCCCATCCCATCCTCATAGAGAGTAAGGCCTTCAAGATCCTGGAGTTCAGTTGAAGAGAGGGAGAAAGTATTATAAGAGCAAAGGGGGGTGGGTGTCAGAGTCATGATGGGAGAAACCACAGAAATAGCTGACCCAAGCTAATGGGAGCTCATGGACTCTGGACTGACAGCTGGGGAGCCTGCATGGGACTGAACTAGGCCCTCTGAATGTGGGTGAAAGTTGCTGTGGTTTGATGTGTTAATGGGTCCCCTGGCAATGGGACCAGGGCTTACCCTGGTTCCACAAACTGGCTTTTTAGACCCCATTCCCTATGGTTCAATGCCTTACTCAGCTTGATGCAGGAGGGAGGGGCTAGGACTGGCCCCAACATGGTATAACAGCCTATCTTTTTTTCTCTTATTGAAAAAAGATTTTTTTCTTTCATAAAATACAGTCTGATTATGGTTCCTCTTACCCAGTTCCTCCTAGAGATCTTGTTTATATAGTTGATTGTTGAAATATCATGGGGGTATCTTCCTTGTCATTTCTAGAAGATACGATCTCACAGCAGATTTTCTGATTCTATCACTCCTATGAACTTCTGCCCCATCTTCCTTTAAGTTTCCTGAAATTTAGGCATAGGTGTCTTATTTAGATGCAACTGTTGGAGCTGGGAATGCCATGATCAGTTCATTACTTGGTTATGGACCATTGTGCTGGTTGTTGTTTGTTGGATTAATTGCTTTTTGTAATGATCACCATTTGCTATAAAGCCATGTTTGATGAATACGTCACTCCTTCCCTCCACCTGCAGCCATATCCATACTCACAGGCTTAGATTCACACTCTAAACCAAAAACCCTGCTTCGTTCCCAAGCTGTGTTTGCCTCAGATGGAGCTTCTCCATTCTCCCACTAATCCCTGCACCCGCTTTCATCTTGACGCCTACAGACTCATGTTCTAAGAACCTCTACTTTGCCTGGTAAGTCACTCCTCTACTTTCCCATTCACCCCCTCTCCATCTCCAATTCCTCAGGCCCAACTCCAGGACAAGGTTCCTATACTA
This sequence comes from Peromyscus leucopus, assembly GCF_004664715.2. Taxonomy (NCBI): domain Eukaryota; kingdom Metazoa; phylum Chordata; class Mammalia; order Rodentia; family Cricetidae; genus Peromyscus; species Peromyscus leucopus. The sequence continues at coordinate 14,681,567 of NC_051073.1, forward strand.
GCTTTGCCTAAGCTCGTCCAATCATACAGTTCTCAATTCAGCTTTGCCTGGCTTGGTGCTGGGGACGCTGCTCCTACACAGATGTAGCCATTTTTGATGTAGGAAAGCTACTGTCTCTCACCCAAAAGTCTTGTTTCCTCCACTAGACTGTAGAACATTGACCGTTTAGCTTAATACTTGCAGGGACATATAAATCTTAGGACTGGTTTCTGTGTTTCCTATTTTGTGTGTTATTAAACGTTTCAGCTGGGCAGATTTGAAATTCCAAAAGTTGAAATTTGTCTCTTGTCATGACTTAAAATTCTTTATTTTTTTTTTATTTTTTTCAATCTGCCCATCTCACAAACAAAATGAAATTCCTTCCACAATTTTAGAGTAATTTTCCACCTGATGCACTTAGATAATTATCCCCTTTCATTTTAAAAATGAAAAAAAGGAAACCTATTATAATTCATTGCTTCTGGATCCTGTAGAGAATATAAATAAGTTTTTCGCTGTGTGCATGTGGTTTTCTGTTACTCTTCTTGGAGGAATAAAACACTTGAGGAGACTGTTTTATACTGTCACATTGTAACCACCTAGTTCTTACTTTTGCTTCATCTATTATGTTTCAGAAAATGATTTGAAGGGAACTATGGGTTTAAGAGTTTTTGCATGGCAGTCTCTTGCTGCAGAGCTCATCGTCACATAAAAGCAGTTGTGCTGTTCATAATCTAGGTCTTAGTGGTATGCCTCTGATGTAGCTACTGAGATGGATTCTGTCTCTTAAGAGGCTCACATTAGTGAAACCCAAAACTGAGATTAAAAACAGTCTATTTACTGAATTTTAAGTAACAGTGAAAAATCTATGAAAATAAACACATTTTTATTTATCATATAAACAATACTGTAAAGTATGTCTCATCAGAAGTTTCTTTAGGGAAGATGCTTGCAGATTTACATTTTTTTCTATAACTTCTATTGACATCTGGCTGTCACTAGTGTTTAACACCTCCATCCGTAATGACAATGTATGTTTGGTAAAAGACTCCTACAATGAGAAGGGTACATATTTCAAGCATCTGGATAATTTGAAAATATTGTGTTTAAGATCTAAGTCTTATATTTCCATTTTGTGTTTAGACATCCTATATTGTAAATAGTTAAATTATACTTAAGGTTATAGATGTTGACTTATCAATGTTTAGTTTTGTGTCTGAAATCAAATCATTCCCTATAATTTCTATAATTTCTCTGGATGTCACTGTTTCTTACGATGAAGAGAATATTCACTGTTACGTGGCTTATGTAAACTACTGAGGCATCAGAGACAAATTAATCTTCATGGTCTCAGTAATTTGATTATTTTAAAGCTAGTAGTGTCTAACTATGAAATAGAAGTCTCAAAGTTTGGGGAGTTATTCCTTTAATTGAGGTTTCTTGTGACACTTTCAGATCATCTGAAGGATCCTAGACTAGAGTTTTCAGTAAGGTTGAAAGGTGAGCATAGCTTACCTGTCACTTCCAAGAAGGATGTATGAAGCAATTCTATTGATTTTATTTCTACCTTTCAGAACAAAGCAATAAGGAGGCCAAAGGGCCCTGTAAGCTTTGAGGAAATGGTGTAATAAATAATTGAGTTACATACCCTGGGAGGAAATTCTTCCAACTTTCTTTTTATGAATCTGTTTATTAGTACTTTCTTTGAATTTTCTTTAATATAAACACTGTTTAATTCTAAGTAAATTAGAGGAATGACTAAGATTCTAAACAAATGTGTTGACTGTGCTAGAGGGTACAAAACTAAGGAGATATTAGGATCTTGCTCCCACTGCCTATGTGTTTGAAAATATCTATGAAGTAAATTTATTCTCAATTTTGAATTTTTTACAGTAGACTATTTTACAGTTTCAGTGTAAGAATTGCAGAAAAATGGCATCATGAAATATCATAATTTAATATGATATTTATTTTGGATTTTTGAAACTGTAAAGAAGCAGCTGACAGACTTTGATTAAATCATTTTTGCTCTTTTGCTTTTCTCAACAGAGACTCAAGCAAGAAACAGATCCCATAATGGCAGTGGGTAGGTGGGCACAAAATTGTCCATTAACTGAGGAGCTATGGACATTAGTGGCTGCTGTGAGAGGAGAAGTCAGCTTCTTGTTCTTCTTCTTGTTCTTGTTCTTCTTGTTCTTGTTCTTCTTGTTCTTGTTCTTCTTGTTCTTGTTCTTGTTCTTCTTGTTCTTGTTCTTGTTCTTGTTCTTCTTCTTCTTCTTTTCCTTTTATTTTATTTTACAATACCATTCAGTTCTACATATCAGCCACATATTCCCTTGTTCTCTCCCCACTCCTGCCCCCCTCCCCTTCCCCCCAGCCCACCCCCCATTCCCACCTCCTCCAGGGCAAAGCCTCCCCTGAGGACTGAGATCAACCTGGTAGACTCAGTCCAGGCAGATCCAGTCCCCTCCTCCCAGGCTGAGCCAAGAATCCCTGCATAAGCCCCCAGGTTTCAAACAGCCAACTCATGCAATGAGCACAGTTTTTTTTGGGGGGGGGAGGGAGAGGGGGACAGGGTTTCTCTGTGTCATTTTGGTGCCAGTCCTGGCCTCGAACCCACAGAGATCCGCCTGGCTCTGCCTCCGGAGTGCTGGGATTAAAGGAGCACCACACCACCGCCCGGCTGTCAGCTTCTTTTAATAACATGATACCTGTAGTTTTACTCACCACACTGCAGGGAAGTGCTCCTCCAAAGAGTATTTGGGTCACAAAAACTGGATTCTGAAGGTAGGAAAAAGGAAATAAAAGAAAACTAAACTTGAAGTTAGGTGAGCAGTGAGGTAAAGGAGGAGAAGGTAGAATAGGGGGAGTTAGTGGGGTAAGTATGATAAAAACTATAGTGTATGAACTTCTCAAAGAATAAAGACATCTTTTTATTTTATTTTATTTTTATTTTACAATACTATTCAGTTCTACATAATAGCCACAGATTCCCTTGTTCTCTCCCTTCCTTCCCCCTCCCCATCCCCCCAGACCACCCCCCATTCCCACCTCCTCCAGATCAAGGTCTCCCCCCGAGGACTGGGATTGACCTGATAGACTCAGTCCAGGCAGGTCCAGTCCCCTCCTCCCAGACTGAGCCAAGCATCCCTGCATAAGTCCCAGGTTTCAACAGCTAACTCATGCAATGAGCCCAGGACCTGGTACCACTGCCTAGATGCCTCCCAAATGGATCAAGCCAATCGACTGTCTCACCTATTCAGAGGGCCTGATCCAGTTGGGGGCCCCTCAGCCTTTGGTTCATAGTTCATGTGTTTCCATTTGTTTGGTTATTTGTCCCTGTGCTTTATCCAACCTTGGTTTCAACAATTCTCACTCATATAAACCCTCCTCTTTCTCACTAATTAGACTCCCAGCACTCTACCCGGGGCCTAGCCGTGGATGTCTGCATCCAGATTCCTTAGTCCTTGGATGGGGTTTCTGGCCCAACTAGTAGGGTGTTTGGCCATTCCATCACCAGAGTAGGTCAGTCCCGGCTCTCTCTCGACCAATGCCAGCAGTCTTTTGTGGGGATATCTTTGTGGATTTCTGTGGGCCTCTTTAGCTCTTTGTTTCTTCCTTCCACTGGACTCCTGATGCTTGATGCTTGGCTGTGGATCTCTGTATCTGCTTCCATCAGTTACTGGATGGAGGCTTTATAATGACAGTTAGGGTATTCACCAATCTGATTATAGGAGTAAGCTTGTTCAGGCACCCTCTCCACTGTTGCTAGTAGTCAAAGGGAGGGGGGTGTCATAATTGTGAATTCCTGGGAACTTCCCTAGCACTCTATTTCTCCCTGTTCCCTTTCATTTCTTTATTTATAAGTCTGAACTTTTGAAGTTACCATCACGTTAACATTTTTATGAAAGAGAGGTAAAACATTCTCTGTATTTTAAGTTTATTGAACTAATTGCTTGGGTATTTTTTTTGTTTGTTTTGTGTTTTTTTTTTTTTGCATCCCAAACCCAAAATATATCAAGCAGATGATTTTTCAATAAAAAATTAACATGGTGAAAATGTTAAAATACTTAAGCTTTGCATGTAAATGATATATAGAATTTGACACAGAAAAAGCAAGATCATTTTTGAGGTTTTTCTGAAAAACTCTTTAAATTATCCTGCCCTAAGAACTCACAGGACTACATAAGAGGATTCATACATTACACATTGAAGGAGCCAGGGGGGAAAACAGAAACATTAGATATTTTTTCATTTGATGGTAACCATTTTTTTACAGCTGTGGTAGATTTACATGAATACATTGACTCAAAGTTTGAATGATTTAAATGCTGTTTCACCGACATTTTTCTAAATTTATGATGGGCTTACATGTTTTGAAAAATGATACATTGCAAATTAAAGAAGATAGCTGGGTTTGTTGTTGTTGTTGTTGTTCCTTATACTACTTTTCTTCATCTATTTGCCTGGGGTGTTACACTGAGATGCATAAAGTTATGCCAGAAAAATGCATTGTCCTCTTTCTACCTCTCAGATGCAAACTATTAGGACAAGTTTAGGTAGGCAGCCTGATACTTTTATCTGTGCCCATCAAGTGTGAGCCTGTGAAGGACGATTAAACACTAGGGCTCGATCTTTTGCCATTCTGTTTTCAGATACACCACTCAGATTCAACAGAGACAGCGAGTAACAGGAACATAGGAGAGATCTGTTTAGATACACTAGAAATAGGATAATGCAGGCCATGTCTCTTAATGATCCATTAGTCTGTAAGTAAACTAACCTGGTTTGAAGTACCCCATCAAGGATGGACATCAGGATGTTTTAGTGCTGTAGCATGAATCTTAAAAGGTCTTATTAATAAAAACAAACCCAGAGCCAGGTATTGGGGTGAGCACTGAAAGATCAGAGAAACAGAACAAGCCACATCCAACCTCACCTTGTTAGGATTAAAGGCGTGTGCTACCACTGTCTAAACCTATGTTTAATATAGTGGATGTTCTGTTCTCTGACCCCCAGATAAGTTTATTTGGGTGCACAATATATCAACCACATAGTGCCATTTTTAATATAAAGTGTGGAGGTGCCAGCACACACATACATTTATGTATTTGTGTAGTCTCATCACACTAATATTAACAATATATATGTATATACATTGTGTTATATATGCATGCATTATATATATATATTATGACACACATATGTACATGCACAAACACACACTCACACACAGAGGCATCAAATATGTTATATATGTATATAATTCTGTGTTTTTCTTCCATTTATTATCTTTAAATATTGTCTTATATTGTTTTTTCTAATTTATCAGTAAAACTCCTCAGATAATGTCTGATGATTCTTATAACTTATTTTCCACAAAATTTAATGCACCTGCATCCTCCCTTTTATCAGTAAAGTATAACTATGGTGACATAGCATGATAAATATAGATAAAACAGTATGAAATTTCACTTATAAAAGAATGACTTAGTAATAATTGCAAAAGGAAAGTAAAGTGTCATGATGGTTCATACAGGATTATTGAAGATCTATGATAAAATGAGATGCATAATATTATTCTCTTTAGAATTCTGCATTATGCAATTAATTTGCCAAATTATGTTGTAACAAAGTAGTAGAGTTAGCTGCTTGATTTAGGATGAATAGCACTAAATATAGATGAAGAAATTTGAAGATAATAGATAAGTAGACTTACACTAAGGACTTACTATTTCAACAATGCAACTAAACATGCATTTCTGAACATATTTGAAATAAAAATTGTATTTTTTCTATCATATGTTATATAGTTAAAGCATTCTTGAGTAGAACAAACAATAATGTTACTTCATTATCATCTTAGGTTTAAAATAAATGATGAAATATCACACATTTGTTGAAATGCTCTCTGTTTTGTTTTTCTCATATTTATTAAAAATTTTGTAGATCCAAAACATAGCCTGGGGCAACTTGATGCAGTGTTTGTAATGGTAATTTTAACGCCTGGCTCTTTAATGTCTCAATTTCACACTACGAATTTATCATTCATCCCTAGAGTGTGAATATTGTCTATGTCCACTTGTATCTGTTAGGGCTTCCAAAGTCCAGGACCAGGAGAGTATAGGGCACAAGGGGTTTTAGCATCCCATGCCCTGGAAGAAGAGATCAAGAATTCCCAGAGCCCTTCTCCAGGGTCTGAAATCCTCCCCAGCAGCCACACAACCTCCCTTTGAATGCAGGGGATGGTTTCTCCTGTTATATGTGCTTGTTGAAAGAGATCGGTTCACAGTTACACATTTTGCTTTTCTTGGAAGGAGCTGGTTGTTTTCTGGAAGACGGGTGGGAAGAGGAAAGATATCACTTGGGAAGTCATTAGCAAGGGTAGGAAGTGTCTTCTTTGGGGAGATGCTGTGGCCAAACTCCCCAGACTTGGAGTATGAACTTGAGAAAGCAGGACTCATGGGACTACAGCCTGAAGTGGCAGTGGCCCCAGCTCCTAGCTTATAGTGCCGTTCTTATATGATACGTACAGTGTTGTTCTTCAGTGTCTGTGTGTGACTGAAGTGACATTTTATTCCTGCATTAAAGCCTTTTGGAAATCTCTCATTATTGAATCCAATTCTATTCTTCCTTTATCCTGGCTTGTAGCAATAGGGTTCAAAAAACTCTCTTGGAACAGCCATGTCTTAGAATGTATGCCATCTGCTGTTTTTTCCAGGGCTCATGTATCTGTTTCTTTCCTGTTCTTGGAAAACATTACAGCCTTAAATACCTTACCTTCTTGGAAATCTCTTCATAAATTATGGCTAAACTTAATGCAATTTTCAATAGGCAGCATTGGCCCAGAGGCCTTTACCTTGTGAATTCTGTACAATATCTTTTTTCAATGTAATAAATTTGTGTGTATAAATTTATTAAGTTGTACAGTTAATTATGCATGTCCAGTAACACTATGGGTCTAAACCTTAAGCCATAAGTCATAAATGACACCTGAACACAAGTAGTTCCCCAAGGTCCCTGAGCACCAGGGCATAGCTCACACCGCATGATTCTTCTGAGAGTATAAAGAATCTTACAGGTGACTTGTATTGAGTTATTTTTAACAAGTGTGACAGAATGCCAGCTTTTAGACAAACACATTTCAAAGACACTTTTTGATAGAATAAAAGCATCTCTACACCATCCCCTTTAAGTTGCAAGCACATGCTGCTCCTCCAAGCTGTATCTGATACAATGAACCACATCTGCTCCTTAAGGACTATAGACACGGAACAGCCTACTCTCTGCCTAATGTGACTATATTGGAATATGGTCTTAATTGAGCTATGGACAAATAATATTTACATTATCCATGAGGTACTCTCATTGCCTCTTGATTCAAACTCCAGATAGTTGTCCATGGCAATAATAAAGTTTGTTCTCCATTTGGAAGGGGTTCTTGGCTATCAGTTAAAACACATGTTCATGTGCCTGCACACACACATTCATATATTTGTGCAATATCATAGCATTAATAATAACAAGTCTCTTTTGATTTAAATAAAATATTTTGGTTTATAGCAATATGTCCTCAGTGAGGGTGATGAAAAGTATTTTTACTTTAAAGTAAATTTAGGTTTTACTAAGCCATGAAAGTTTCACTCTTGTATCAAGTAGAACAGTCAATTAAGCTCCAAAATAGTGATTTTGCCTTCTGTAGTCATGAAATTGTAGAGACACACATATAACAAAGAATTCAGAACAATATTGAGAGTATTTGCACATATTGAGTCCAAGAAATTCATCCAAGTAGTAACTAGGAAGTAAATTTGTTTTTTCAAGTTTTGTCTTGTTACTAGAATTTCATACATATGCACAATGAAATATGATCATACCTACCCCACATCTTCATCTTTTAACTCTCTCCATATCCTGCTACCAGCCTGACCTCTTAACTTTTATTTGACAAACCACTGAGACCAGTTAATATTATTCATATGTAAATGAGTGTCGGGTCAAGTTTCTTGAATACCAATGGATAGCACTCTATACCTCCTAGACTTGGCACTACCATACATATACTACATGACAGTAGAGAGCTCCTTTTATGAAAACATTCTTTGTGCCTCAGTTTTCAGTTTTAAGGCAAAGGCAAAATAGCTTCACCAAGGCAGAAAGAAACAACTGAAAGAATGAAGAAAAATACGGCAGTAATAAAATTACTGTGTCTAGTAAAGAAAAGAATTTCGCACAGCACGTTATCTCCACAAAGTGGGAAGGAATTTAAAAGTAAAGGATCATTCTCCTGCAAAATAGAAAAGAAATGGAACAATGGATAATGATATTATCTCCAGGTACATCCTGAAAAATGACATGACTTTATTAATCCTTATGCTTGAAAATGTGCCATTGTGTTTATATTAAATATTTTATTTGATATTCCTCTGTTGTTGAATATCTAGGATGTTCCTTTAATTTAGAACTATGAGTAATTCTTTAATATTTATGTGCAAGTCTCTCTGTGATGTGTTAGCTTGGATTCCTTTGATAAGTACCCAGAAGTGGCATAGCTAGATCATTTGGCTTATTTATTGTTTGAGTTTTAAGAACCTCCATACTGATTTTCTTAGTGACTGTACTAGCTTTTATCCCTACCAGCAATACATATGGGTTCTCTTAACTACATCTTTACCTGAACTTTTTAATTATTGCCATTTTGACTTAGTTCAAATGGAATCTCAATGTAGTTTTAATCAACATTTCTATGATCATTTATGAAGTTAAACAGTTTTTTATGTGTTGTTTGGAAAATTATATTTTGTATTTCGGTAAATGTGTATAAATCATATTACTCCATTTATAAACTGAGAAAGAAGTTGGAGGAACAGTCCCACTTGCAATTGCCTCTGAAAATATTTTAGGATAAGCCTGACCAAGGAAGTAAAGACCTTTACAGAGAAAATGTCATGAAATTTGAAGGCAAATGGATAGAACTAGAAAAAAATTAGCCTGAGTGAGGCAATCCAGAAGTAAAAAGACAAATATGGCATGTATTTACTTACATGTGGGTGTTACCTGTTAACTCGGTGATAAACAAATTGCAATCCATAGAACCTCTGGTTAGGTAGAGTAAGGAACTAGGTGGAAGGAATGACTCTTGCTAGAAAGGGCAAAGGGGATCCTATGGATGGGGATGGAGGCTGGAACATGGGGACCATGTGGGGAGGCAGAGGGAGGAGGTAGAAAAAAAGAGTATGGGCAAAGGAAACTAAAAATAGGGGCATCTAAGGGTTTTTTTTTCTTTTGAAAACTAAGCTGCTAAAAGCTTTGCAAACTATCTATCTATTTATATACATATACACACACATACACACACACACACATATATATGTATATATATATATATGGAAATCTAAATGAAATTGTGAAATAATGGGCGAGACAGAGCCTCATCTGGACACCTCTCAACACCAAATGAAGCTTCTTGTACTGGGAATGGTTACATATAACTGAGTTGTTGGCCAAATGAGTCACAAGGAACTTTCAAATAACACTGGTTGTTCCCAAGACTGTAGATTGCTCTCCACAAAGTGATGCAATGTTCTTTTGCTAGACACAACACCTCCATGACACATTAAACAAAGAAAGGTTGAGATGGTGACTACCTAAAAGCTGATGTTCTTGGGACAGAAATGGCTACATGCTACCAAAAAGAAATGGCAAACACCAAACTGTTTACAAACCCTGCAATCTACAATAATAGCCTCCCTGCAAGCTATGGTGGTGCAATAGTGGCCCAAAGATTGCAGGATTAACCAACAAATATCTAATTGTACTTAAGGTTTACTCTGCAAGATGAAATATCCAGTGGTCCTGTGTGACCAAAGAACTTGAGGTTAGATAGTAAAGGCTTCTAGGGGAAAACTAAATACTATTGTTTTACTCAAGGAAAGAAGAAATAACATTGACTGCTAATGCCATTCTGCTATACTCATAGATTGGTGCCTTATACAACCATCACCGGAATGGCTCTGCCTGTAGCAGGTGGGTACAAATACAGAGACCCACATCTACACAATATGCAGAGAGTGAGACACCTCGGAACACTCAGCCCTAAATGGCAAATCTCCACCAAATCACTCCCCTCTGGGCTCATAGTGTTAGAAACAATGTAAGATCCAGAAGGAATGAAAGACATCAAAGAATCAAAATCTTCTATACACAGCAGGACCGACATAATATGAACTCACAGAGACTATGGCAAAGCTTAGGTTTGTACTAGGTGGAGTCCTATAAATGCAGGAGATGTGGACAAATGTCCCTATCCATAACGCAGAAGCTATATCTGATTGATAATCACTTATAAATAGAAAAAATTAACTTTATTCAAGGGAGTTTCAGTGGGTAAAGAAACTATTTGTCAGGGTAGACTCTGTTTACAGTAGTAGATGGCCAACAGAAAACTAAGTGGCATGTTTTGGAGGATCTTTGTCTCATAATGGTGTGATGGGACAATATTTTCATTTTATTTAATTTATTTTCATTTTGTTACTTCTTTTTCACCTTACAGGTCCTTGGAGAATATATCATGGCTTCTGGTTTTGTGTTTTTTATGGGATTCTTGTAGATGCAAATTTTGTGCCTCTTTGTCTTGTAGATGCAAATTGTGTGCCTCTTTGTCTGTGTTTTGTGCTTTTTCTTTGTACTTTTCCTTATGTTTGTTTGTTTTGTCCTATTGTGATTGGTTTGTCATTACTTAATATGATTTTAATTTATTTCATTATTATTTCTTGGCTGACTGTTTGTTTTTTAAAAAAGAGATAGAAATAGGTGGATCAGGTGGCAGGAGAGGTCTGGAGATGGGGGACAAAGCTGGGAAGAATCAGGGGAGGGAAAACCATAATTAGACCATAATATATGAAAAAGATCTTTTTTCAACAAAACAAAAAGAGAGAAGTATTAATGGGAAAAAGAATGAAGAAGAGAGCCAAAAAAGAAAGCAGACATGAGAATTTCCTAAGCTCATTAAATATGAAGAATTAATATTGGGAAAATAGCTGTGATAGCAAAACAACATACTTATTTGTTAGAATTTCAATCAAAGTTGCAATGATATTCTTCACAGAAATTTTAAAAGTGTTAAACTTTATGTGGGAGCACAAAAGCTCTGGATAGACAAAGCCTCCCAGAAATGATGATGATAATGAAGAAGAAGGAGAAGAAGGAGAAGAAGAAGACGAAGAAGAAGAAGAAGAAGAAGAAGAAGAAGAAGAAGAAGAAGAAGAAGAAGAAGAAGAAGAAGAAGAAGAAGAAGAAGAAGGAGAAGAAGAAGAAGGAGAAGAAGAAAATGGTGAATGAGGGATTACCATGGGTTATCATAGATTAGAAAACCAAAAATAAACAAGCAAAAATGTAACCCCACAAACAAAAATGTTATAAAAGTGTAATAGATTAAAAAATAGTCTAGTCAATGAATGATGCTGAGAAAATTAGAGATTCATGTATAAATACATGAAATAGATTCCTATTAGCCACAATTTATAAAAATCTACTTTTAATAGATCACCAAGTTTTAATAAGAGCAGAAAACATTGTGTGTACAGTAAAAATACTGAAATCCATAATAAAGAGTAGTCTCACATCTGAACCAAGACTTTTAACATATATGTGGTGATGTTGCATGGTGTGATGATATGCACAGTGCAATCTGTAATGTGTGTTTATGTGTAAGGCTGCAGTGAAATCATGTGAGGCTACACAGATGAGGCCTGTTGGAAACTTTAAATTTATAGTTTTTATGTTGAATTAATTATTTGGCATCATATAGTCAGATATGTTTTACCACTTTCTAAGTATTACAACCCCATACTGATTTTGTAATATCATCTGGGTCAGTGAGCCATGACTTAAAAAGCTGTGATACTCAACTTGTCAACTGCTGTAATTTCTCCCTTATCCTAATCACTGATCTAGATCTGGATGCTGACTCCTATAGGGACAATGATTCTGAAGTGTAAACTGTCATGTGCTATGGCCCAGAAAGTGCAACAGTATATAAAGAAAAGTTTTATATCTTTAAACCAGATTTTATTATGTATGATTATGTTTACATGCTCTATGATATACGCAGTACATAAGAATTTCTAGTTTCTTTATTTTTCTTCTTGATATGTTTTTTTATTGGGATGAAATAAAGTAAGTAAAAAAAATCAGAAGCATGTCTTTAGATATTTTACAGCCAAGTTTTACTAAGGCAATATCCAAATGTATTAAGCCATTCACAAAGCAGGAGAGAGATGGTGTTTACATAGAGAAGGACGTATGAGGAGTCCTACAATGCACGCTGGCAGTGCACATGCAGGGTCATGCTTTGATCTCTTTTTTATTTATTTTTTATTCATTTCTATCCTTTATTTTTGAGAATGCAATTTAGTTGCATTTCTCCCTTTCCTTTTCTCCTTCTAAATCCTTCCATTAATTATATATGTGTTTATTTGAGAAACTATTTGGATATTTTAAGAACTATTATATAATAATTTCTTGTAAATCAAGTTGTTTTGTATAGCATAAAGTTTAACTATTAAATATTTATTCAACATTTTTCTTAATTTTAAAAGATGCAAAAGGATTCTTGTTCTTTTCATCTAGAACATCATTATGTGAGGTATTGTTAGCAGGTAAAGATGATTGCACTAACCATGATGGCCTGAAATCCATCCCAGGGACATACGTCATAGGGAGAACCTATGTCAGCATGGTTTTCTACCAGCACACGTAAGTCATGGCTCATGTCTGCTTCCTCTCTAGCATAAACTAATGACAAATTGTAACATTTTTTAAAAAAGAAAAACTTCTTAATGTACAATTGCAGTAAGTCAGAAGGTGGCTGTGAATTTATGAGAAATTAAAATTGAAAATACAAAAGCACTTTTAGTAGTTAAGCTTGAAAGTACACTTCTGGCTTGAATTTAATGCAGTTTTGTTGGTAAAGTTAAGTGGCAGTACCTGAAAAGATATTTTAAAAAAGGTAGTCGTCATCTCAACAATTAAATTATTACAGTTTTAATAATTTTTGCCTTAAGATATAAAATGTCAACACCAATTATTAAAACCATAATAATTAAATTGTTCAAATGACCACTACATTTTGTCAACTTGACACAATCTCTGGTGACCAGGGAAGAAGAAACTTCAACCTTGAACTTGAAATTCCTCTATCAAATTGGTGTCTAAACAAAACTGTCAGGCATTTTCATCAGATGATTGATGTGGGGGGACTGAGCACTCTGTGGGCTGTAACAGCACTGGAAAGGTGCTTCTGGGTTGTATGAGAAAGCAAACTGAGCCAGCCATTAAAACAAGCCAATAAGCAGTGTTCCTCCATGGCTTCTGACTCAATTCCTGCCCCAGTGAATGGATCCCTTGGCTTCTGTCAGTGATGGACTGTGATTAGATGTCTATGCTAAACAAACTCTTCCTTCTCCAGATTTATTTTGGTCATGATGTTTATCACAGCAATACAAAGTAAACTAAGACAATTATCAACTAAATATCTTGATGCACATATAGATATCATATGTACATACTCTTTAAAAGATGAAAAATATAATTGAGATAAAATTTAGAATTATATAATCATATATATATATGTATATATGATTACATACAATATTTTATATAACAAAAGCTCCTAAGGTACATTATATATGAACACATGCCAATTTTATCTTTAATTTAAATGCTTAACTCTATATCTTAACTTGAATAGGAAATAAAGGAAAGAAGAATGGTTATTCATTTTTGTGAACAAAAAAAATCAATGAAATCTATTAGATTCTACAAAATGCTAAGAAAATACATTGCTAGAAGTGTGAATATTTTTCTAGACGGCAGTCAGTCCAAGATCAGTTCTCTCCTGGGAAGTTAAAACACAAAATGATAATATGTGAAGATAAAAGAAATAGAAATATGGAAAGAGAAACCATCCAAGTGTCATTTGACAGGTAAACTGCTTTGGGGTAGTCAGTAACGCTTTAGCTTTTGTAAAAATGGTTTGGTTGTTCAGAGCTTGAGATGATTGACAGCTACCAAAATCCATTTCAGGATTCTGCTCTTGCAAATTCTCTGACCCGGGAGCAGAATTTAAAGACACTTTTAAGTTTGAAGCATTAGCATTGGTATTTGAGATAAAACAGAAAATACAGGGTATGCGTTCATGGTATATATTGACAACCAATATTAAAATACAATATTTAAAAATCTCCAAATACTTTTAAAGAGAAACACTGTTGCTGTCACTTCACAGTACCAGCAGGCAGATAAAGACATGGAGTGAATTTGACACATCATCCTTGAGAAGTCATAGTTTTAAATCTCTCAGTTCAGATTTCGTTTTACTTGAAGAAACTACCTGGAGTTAGCATCGAAACAAAAATCCAAATCACTTTCTGATCATGGCTATGGATTAGATCACATTACATTATTTTATAGTACAAAAACTGATGGGCATTTTTAAAATTTTGTTTGTTTAGCAAGGGTTGTCTCATAAAATACAAAGTAGCTGTTTATATAGGTCAGCACACTAGGTAAAGATAAAATCTGCAAATGATTTTGTTTAGCGGATAACCAATGGTAAATATTGAGATGGAACAATAAAGTCACACATTGAATGTTCTAAATGGACAACATCTTTAAAACACCCTGAAATTAAAAACAGAATTAGAGTACTTGTACACATACCAGGAGAACGTGGGTGACTGATATTCAGAGAGGTTAAACAGAATTCTCTAGCTATTGCAAAAAATAAAATAAAATCCTTAGGAGATTTACCTTTGATATATTGCTTTGTGGAGCACCAGTACTCTCAAGTTTGATGTTTTGTAAAGTTTTGGTATTACAAAACATTTATAGCCAGTGATTTTCTAACATGAGATGATACTGTTTACTTTGAAAGATAAGGGATGAAGTTTTTCTTTATTTTATTTTATTTATTTGTTGACTTTTGATCTCTAAGAGTGAATCTTCAAGATATAGAAAAGAATGCTAGATAGGAAGTGGCTATGTCCAGCATATTTTTGAGGTTTCCTTGTAATTGGGTCAAATGTACTTCCTTGATAAGTAGATCTCTCCCATCTTCTTGATAGATTTCTTTCAGTCTCACTCCAAGTCAGCTGCTGTCAGACTGCAGGGTCCCGCAAAGATGAAGAGTTAGGCATGTTAACTTTCTTAATCATTAAAATTCAAACACCCTGAAGAAAGAAATTGCTGCATTGAAACACCATCAGGAGACTTGAAAAGATTAAATCAAAAGAGTTAAAGAGAAATGTATGATAATAGGTTTTTTAAAGTATATGCTCAAGGGCAAAGGGCAGCAATAAAGAAAAAGAGAAGCCTGCCTAGTTTTGTCTGAGGAAAACACAAGGCTATTTCTACTTAACCATACAGTCACTCGCTTATTCACTAATCAGTTAAAGCTACCAAGATTTACATTTTTCCAAGGCTCCTTTTTTTTAACCACCTAAATATTAATGTCATGATTTAACTAATTTGAGAGCAAGTTTTGGATATAATAAATCTTTCACTAGAAAGTCTATTATGTTTTGTGGAATCATTAGCATCCCAAAATGATATGTGGCATAAATTCATCTAAATTACACACACATATATATACACATACTTAGATATTATACACGTAAATATGTTTTGATCGTAGTTCATAAAGTGGCTTTTTCAAACACCCTTATTTTTATTTTACTCCTCCCCTCCCTTCTCCCATTCTATTGACTGCCCTGTTCTCCTGCCAGATAAAGCTCTCACCACCTCTATTTTTCTCATTTCTGTAACATCCGTAGACTATTTTACCAAAATCCAGTTAGCTGCCATGGCCAACTTCCTTTTGTATCATTGACCAGGGGAGTCCAAGAGATTCCACAAATGATTTTAGCTATTGTGTTGGGTTTTGTTGTTTTCTGAAACTCAAAGATGAGACTGCTCCTGAAGATAACATACATTTCAGACACAGAACTCAGTAGAATCAAACTGGAACTGAATTAGAAGCCTCCTCCTTGAGGACTAGTTCTCACAGTATTTGAAGGCAATATTCAAGCTTCCAAGAGATAAAAACAATCAATATTCCTACCCAGCTATAAGGCCTGCCTACTCCAATAGTGACCATTCTGCACGATATCCCAGCAAGGCAACAGTGACACTTTTATTTTGAGGGTTAACAATAACCAAAACAGATGAAAATCATACTTAGTACTATTATTAGTCCTGAACATACAGCTAAACAGGTCACAAAACTCAGGGAAGAAGATAATACTATTTTGGTAAATGGCCATAGTACCAAACTGACTTCTAATGGCTTATTGTTATACCCATAGATTAATGCATCTCTCAACACTTACCAGGGAAACATTTCTTTGAAGTAGATGATGACTAATACACTAACTCACAGCTTGTCAAGATGCAAAGGATAAGAGACTTCAGAATGCTTACCTTAAATGGAATATCTATAACACACTCCCTCCTTTCAAGATTCAGCTATTATTATAGATGAGGAGGTAGATAGTACATCCACATCAGAAGAAGTAGGTGACTACAAGGAAACCACCTTCCAGACAGAGCAGGGCACTGCACATATGAACTCTCAGCAGTTGTGATATCATATACAAGACTTGTGCAAGCTTGATCTCAACATCAAGAGGAGAGATGCTCACAGAGTCTCACGCCTTAGCCAATGATCCATTGGCAATTACAGCTACTAAGACAGAGTGAGAATCAGTTTTCTTTAGGTGTTCTGCCCCTGGTAAGTTGACAATGCTCTAGTAGAAGGCCACACATCCAAGAACACACGTGCAACACAAATATGTTTTTGGTGAGTGGGTGCAGAGAGTAAGAGAACACAGTTTGGGCAGGAAAGCAGAGGATGGATCGCAAAGGAAATGGGCCATGTGTGGAAATGACCAAAGCATATTGTACTAAATTCTCAAAAAAACAATACATTTACATTAAAGAAAAATATGTTTTTCTCTAAGAATCTGAGAATACATTCAAAGTGGTATCACTGAAGAGCAATTGAGGACAGTCAATTTTAATCATTTTCTGAGGATACACTTTAGGTTAAATGCTTCAAACAAGAGTAATACCTTAACAGTTTGTAATCATATTAATGTATGTTAGTTGACACAATAGTTATACAGGTTGGCATTTAAATAAATGTCCAGATGAATAATATGTCAGCATAAGGAGTGTGTTCATTTCTTCATACCTGAATGCAAAATGCTGAAACCGTTAGAGGGAAAGAGAAAAATCTCTTCTGAGTATATTTTTTGGCTAAGAATCTTCTACTATAGTAAAGAATAAGTCTAGAAACTGTATAATTGACAAAAGATGGATATACGGAATATGCAAAGGACACAATAACCAAGACGTTGTGATTAAAACAGTCATAATTAGCAAGGTGTTCCTAGAAATTAAGTGTATACAATTATATTAAATTCTTATACTTTTAGTTGGGAGCCTAGCCTTTAATGACTGAGTCATCTCTCTAGCCCAATTATATTAAATTCTTAAATGATCATATAAATATGAAATTCCTATAATAAGTAAAGAAAGTCAAACCTCAAATGTAGAAGCACAAAGCCATGACCTTTCAATCAATTTGCAGGCTTTCTCTTGCGTACAGTCCCAGCATCTATTTGATGAAGAGAATGCTGGGGCTCTTGGGTGAAGGACCTTGTTGTACTGACAAATTCAATATGATTGATATTTCTCTCATCCTCTGAAGAGTGATCTAAAGCCTTATTTTTTTTTTAGGTTAACCAGATTTGAGTTAACAGTATAATTAGACATTCTAGGCACTATGAAACATTATCTCTGTATTACGCATATGCCTAGAAACCCAAAATATTACTGTGAACCACCAATCATAAACTTGTAAAATTCAAGTGATCAATAGGGTTTTAGACTATAATAACTCTCTCACAATTGGTCCCTTAACATATCTTGTGTCTGATTATGCAGTCCCAGAATGTGTAATTGGAATAGCTTACCTCTCCAAAGGATGGAACCCAGCTTTGTTTCTTTAGGGCTTCTTAACTTGAACTTTGGGTACAGAATATTTGCATTCTCAATAAGGCCAGACTTCAATCAAGTGAAGTCCTGAGCAGATCAAAAAGACTGACTTCCATAGGCAAGAGTCTACTTTTGGATTCCTCTGCATTATAGAGACTGCTGTGTCTTCATCCTACTAGCCCAGATTGTCAATTTTATTCTTGTTAGCCTTAAGTATTATGTGACCAAATTCCAAATTGTGTATCAAGGTAAAGAGCAATACTTTTTAAAATAAATAACCATACAGAATTTTAAACACTTGAATTTTTTGTTCTCATAAAGAAAATAACTCAGAGATATTTCACTGAGACCGAGTTTTTTCTCTAGGAGACATATAATAGTTATATGATATTCAGAAACACTCACAGCTATAACCTTTGAATACACTGATAAAAGTGGACTCAAAAAAAAAGAGAAGGTTCCATGGACTGTAAATATGGTTATAATAAACTGAAAGTGGTCAATACCTGATTCTTTGGTTTCATTAAAAAGTCACACTTGAATGCAACACGTTTTTCAGAAATTTAACTCTACCATGTGCTGCACATGACAATGACAAGCACATAAAATAACATGATCAGAAGTTCCTATTGATCTACACTTTTAAAAAGATGTAGTAAAAAATAACTATTAATATTGAATTATTTATGATTATAAATTTCTTATATATTCGGTCATCAAGCTTGAAGATTTAAACAAATATAAGCACAATAGGAACAAAAATGAAAAATAAGTAAAATTATGCCAAAATGAATACTTTAGTTCAATTAAAATTATCAATTGATTCCTTCAATGGATGTTTTTAGACTGTAAATTTATTTGAAAATTATAAGCAGACATAAAGTTTTCAACCTATATAATGTGTTGTTTCATCTTTTAAGAATATGATTATCCCAGTTCATTGCAATGAACAATTCAAGAAAGAGTTTTGAGAAAAAGTGATTTATTGCTCTGAAAATTGATACAAATATGTATTTAGAGTAAATAGTGCATTTCATGTGAAATGAAATATGAAATTGTAGTTAATAACATTATTTCTTCTATCATATAAAATTTATTAAAATATTTCCAAAGCCTCTATGCCTGTTGCAAGCACATCTGTGATTGAAATATTAAAATTTTATGATATAAACTTATTTCCATGAAAACTATATCACTACTCCCAGGAAAAAGGTGAAAATCTGGACTTTACCATTATTTCAGGTAATATCAATTATGTGCAAAATAAAATATTTTTACAATACTGATTATAAGCATTCTGGACAAATTTTAAAAATGCAAAAATATTTGTTACCAAAATTGTTACAAATTGGATCCCTTTATTATTAACACAGTGGTTTAAATTATACTTTTTGATACCTTGAATCTATCTTAAGTAGTAAGTATTTTGTAAATGGTGGATAATCAGAATAGCATTTTAAGTGGTTATTCTGTATAATATGAAATAACATTACAGAATAATTTTAAAAGATGATGGTATCTATGGGAGCATCTAATTAAGCTCCATCCTTTATAGACTTTACATGAGAAATGGTATTTCAACTTCACAAAGCTCATGGTTGCCATAGCAATCATATTTCAACATTTCACATATTTTTCTCACATTGAATATTAAATTACTGCAGAATTATATTTGATGTATTTTGCATATTATTTCATCACAGGATGAAGCTATTGTCTATGGAAATTACCTTTGAATCTTTAAACTGCTATCCTTTTCCCCTTAAGACACAGAATATTTTAAAATTATAATTTTTGCTTGAATATTTAAATCAATAAGTATGCTCCCAAACAAAGACATTAAAATGTTCCTTGTGTATTTTATAAACTTATTAAATTGAATCAATTGAATAAAATTGCACATCATATAGTGTAACTTTTTTAGAGGCAGGTAACTTGTTTTTTATAATGAAAAATAAGGACTATGCACTTGCCTTTCCTCACTTTTAGAAAACACCAGAACAAACACATTTAAAGAGGATGAGATATATTTGACTCCTGCTTCCAGAGATTTTACCCAACGATCCTTCAGCTCCACTCATTCTAAGAGGAGCAATGCAGCTCTTCACTGTGAAGAGAACCAGGAGAAAAATGGGGATGGCCACACTGGACAGAGCCCTCCAAATCAGCAGTTCCAAATCTAGTGCTTTGCCAAGAATCTGTGGGAGACTCACATGCCAAAGGCAGCTCTGGTCCTTGCTCGGGTTTCTTGCTATCTTCCTTTAGGTGAGCAGGGCCAAGGGGGCACACATGAAGATGTGACCAAAACTGTCAGGCTCCTGACAACAGTTCTTGGGTGGGCATACTTAACTGACCTACTCACTCTCCCATGTCTCATCCTGGGTTCTCCTGTATGTCCTATAAAAAGCCACAAACCAGCAGTTGGAAGATGACTGACTCTTTTGGCTCTGATTTGCTGCACAAAAATTCTGAAGCTTTCTGAATTCTTAAGCTTTCACATATAAACTCTTAATAGCTTCCCTTCTAAAACTTGCTGTTGCTTGGTGTTTTATAAATTTTGTCCTTCAAGTTTAGAATTATAATAACCAGAGTCACTGACTAAAGGGAACAATTGGTTGTAAAGTTTAATTGAGGATTAAACAACACAATATCAACATGGATTTAGAGAATGGGCTAGAAGGATACAGACATCAGAAAACCAGAGGATATAGAGAGAATAGTGAAGTAATCTATGATATAACCATCCCTGGGGGGGGGCGGGGGCAGGGAAGCCACCTTAGTGTAAAGTTTGTGAAAATCTGTCTTTGTGATCAGAGGCAGGTAAGTTTCTGGTCTGAAATGAGTCTTTGTCTTCTCTGTCTACTATCTATTTGTGCTCACCTAACTGAGCTCAGTCTGTGTCCTTCTGTGTGTGGCCCCTGTAGGGCATTGTGTTTCTCTGCCAGTGACTGTCTGCCTATTGCCTTATATACTAGTAAATATGTTACATCTGCTGGCAGCTCCACATATTTGAAATTAAATTGTGCCATGATATTTAAAGACTTTAAATGTCCATAGATTGGCAAAGGTAACATAGGGAAAACGTCCATTCTATCAGTAGTAACGTATATATTCAATTCAAGCTTCATCAGAATTCCATTACAATCCTTCACAAAAATTGAAATAAATAATCTTAGATTTCATACGGAAGCACAAAAGATCCACAATTTAGTTTCAGTCCAGAAATGATTAAATACTAACTCTGCAACTATGAGAGAACAAATTTTAGTGGGTGGGTCTCTCTCTCTCTCTCTCTCTCTCTCTCTCTCTCTCTCTCTCTCTCTCTCTCTGTGTGTGTGTGTGTGTGTGTGTGTGTGTGCAGGTTCACTTGTGAAGAACAGAGGATAACAATTGGAATTTTATTCTCTCCTTGGTCATAGTTGAGAGGATGTCTATCTTTTATATCAAAGCACAATACACAAACAACAAGAATTTTTTAGATGTTGACATTTAGATTTAAGGATTTAAACAAACATCTGGCCTAGGTGTCCAAGAGCAAAGGTATCTTCCACTGTGCAAGATAATTGAGTTCCATGTTTGTTCCTGAAACTCACATGGTGCAATAACAGAATCAATTCCTAAAAGTTGTTGTTCCTCATACACATATACACAAATACACATACACATACACATACACATACACACACACACACACACACACACACACAGATGAATAACTGTAACAAGCCAATCAAACAAAATACAAAATAGACAACAATAGATAGATAATATATTGTTCAGATTATCTCTCAACAACATCAGAACTCTGTATAAGAGATTAATAAGATAATTGATAATTAATAAGATGATTGATAAGCAGGTACTTAGAGGAAATTAATATCAAGACAGTAATGTAAGAAGATTCCCCAGAAATGAGGCCAGATGTTAATGGATCATTGGGGAACTTTGAAGCGATGCTTCTGGTGCAATTCTCTAATTTGTGATGAAAAGCAATCAGCTTCCTGGAATATTTTTCTGAACGTAATGTGAGATAGGCATGACTCATTGGAATGGCCATTCTCAAAGCCCTCATTGCTTCTGAAATTTAGGCTCAGGGATTGATTCATATCCTTTTATAGCTCTGTTTCTTGAGTAGCACACTTCCAAATGAAACACTGCCATTCTTTTTTATATAATAATTAATATTATAATTAATTTAATTTTACATATCAGCCACAGATTCCCCTGTCCTCCCTCCTCCCACGCCCCAGTCTTCCCCCCCAATCCACCCTCTATTCCCACCTCCTCCAAGGCAAGGTCTCCTCTAGGGAGTCAGCCCAGCCTGGCAGAATCATTTGAGGAAGATCCAGTTCCCTCCTCCCTGCACCAAGGTTGAGCAAAGTGTCTCACCATAGGCCCTAGGTTCCAAAAAGCCAGCTCATGCACCAAGGACAGGTCCTGGTTCTACTGCCTGGGGGCCTCCTAAACAGTTCATTAAAATGTATGCTTAAGATAGATATCAATGAGAATCCATAGAAAGAATTAGTAATTTTCTTCTAGTACATAATCAAGATGGATGCCAGGTAGCAAAGCCAGAGGCCAAATATCCTCTTTTTGTGAACACATTTATAAAGGAAGAACAAAAGTAAATGTCAAAACTATAAAATTTGTCAATTCTGTGATTTAGAGATTTCTGAGTAATTAAAGTAGGGATTGTAGTCACAGAGATGCTTGTGTAGGTACAGCCTTGACATTTCCTTTGTGTAAGCTAACACGCAGCAATCTATGTTATTTTCCTTTTGCATATTTTATACACTTCAGTTTCCAGGGTTATTTTGTAAGAGGCTATTGTGTAATACCTAACAATATAAAAATAATGTCAAGTTGGATCAGGCTAAACTGTTTTTACATGTTTAGAACAAACAGGAAGCTCATACAAAAAGAAAATTAAGCTTACTTTGATAACACCATTTTCCCCCAGCACATTAAAACATGCACATTTATCTTTGCATTTATAAAATCTCATTTGAGAAAAAACACATAACAATTAGGTCTTTCTGATATTAAAGTAACAGATATTGCCATCATAAAGGATGTAGTTGTGTTTGTTTTTGGTTGTCTAATATGGCCCTAGCATTCTTGTTGCTTATTAGATATTTCAATGATGTCTGAAGCAGATTAATTCATGTTTGTTGAAACTGAAGCACAAGAGGAAAGAAATATAATCCTTCTAGGAGAAAACTACTATATTTTTTTTCTGATGATCATCTTTTTAATGGTCATTGCTATAGTTCAGTCCTTTATGTGGTTCATACCTTTGTCCGGGACAACACCATTAAACAATGGGTGGATAAACTTGAAGTTGTTTGGAAGGTGTGTTCAATCATGTATTGAATTATATGTTATAAATTCTATTGACTGTGTCATAGGTCAATTTATTCTGAACATATAACTACAACTATGTTATTTAAGCTGTCCTTGAACTTTCAATATTTCTCAAGTGTCTGAGGTTACAGACACAGTTGATCACTTCCTTTAACACAGAAAATTTCCAATTTATGAATTTAAATATGTTTTAAAATGAGTGTGTGTTTTGTTGTTATTGCTGATAAATTTGTGTTTAGGTAAAAATGTATATAGTATGTTGTTCTAAAATTATTTGCATGTTTGCTTTGAGTTTGTAATGGAGTCATTATTTTAATAACAATTAAAACTAGAACATTTTAAATTTGAACAATTTCCTCCAAAATGAAATAATATATGTTGGAGGTAGAATCATTAAGGCTCAACATGCAAAGAAAATTTGAAAGTCTCAGTATGCACACAGTTCACAAGACTCAGGAATTTCCTAAAAGTAATAAGACTTATGAGGTCCCCTTCTCCATTTTTATGTACACAGTGCCTGGTGATACCAAGTGAAACTCTTTGGTCAACTAAACTGCAGGGAGATTTAAAGATGTAGCTTTACAGTGTCATGACGCAGGATATTGTGGACTTTTCCTGATCCAATACCTTTGAATCATATACTTGTAAGCAACCCTTAATCTATACTTTTGTATATACTGCCCAATAAACTCACTGGTTTATTGTCATACACTTGGGTAGAATTGTTTCTTTTATCCGTCTTCAGTGCACTCTCTGGTAAAGTTCATCTGGTTCATACACAAAAGTAAGCATGTCTCTCTAACGGGACTTTGGAGTCATTCAGCAAGAAGATAATCTTGCCGGTACTAGAAACATAGACAATTACCCAGGGATAGTTAAGGATCATGAAGAAGAGCCTACAACTAACAAATATAATTTCACTAAACAAACATAATACTAAACGGTAATCTAATTATTTGTCCTTATAACCACAGATAAGTGATGTTCTCAATCCTTACCAAGGAAGCTTCTCTCTACAATGGAGGAAGACTATACGAGGAAATCACACCCAATCAAGGTTGGAATTGTGGAGGCTAATCTCAATAGATACTTCTACAGAACACTGTCACACCTAAAGCTTAAGGAGCTTTGCAGAAGAGAGTACAGAAAAACGTTAAAGAATTTGGTGTGAGAGTATATCTTCCAGTAATGTCAGAAGTGGGACCCAATGTCTCAGCAACATGACTGCCTAAAATTGATCTGAACAAGAACAACAATAGACATCCCAAACTGTATGGGAGTGGGAGGAGGTCAAGCCAATGTTGTCTCAATCCTACAAAGAGAACTACAGGGAACTAAAGAATGCTGAGATTGGGAGAGATGGTCTTAGCCAGGAAAAAGCACACAAGATGGTTTCCCAATGCCAAAATCGTCAGCCCTAAACTTATGTACGAGTAATGTTATATCAACTGAGTTCGTTGCATTTGTGTATTTAGGGATATATGCATATACATATATTACTGACCAAAGAGGCCATGAATTTGAAAAAGAACAAGGTATATATGTGAATTTGTAGGGAGGAAAGGGAAATGGAAAGTGATATAATCTATTATATTCTAAAATAGGAAATAAATAATTTAAAAACTTAGATAAATTTATTGTTCTTTCCTCTTAGAGAAAGAAAATGAAAAAATATTCTCCTATAACTACTCACGCACAAGAGCATGAAAATAGGAGGTCACTGACAGGAGGGAGAATTTCAGTGAGGGGAAAAAAGAAGGGATAGAATAAAAAAGTTCATTATATAAATGTATAAAACTGTCAAAGAGTAATAAAAACATGTTAAAAACTAGAGAAAAATGAACTTGTTGATAAAAAGAACTTGTTTATTTACCAATGAATTTAGATATGTTTGACTTTTACATTGTCGGTTTGAAAACCAACAATTATTTTTTGCAAAAGTACTTCTTTTTTTTTTTTTTTTTGGTTTTTTCGAGACAGGGTTTCTCTGTGTAGCTTTGCGCCTTTCCTGGAGCTCACTTGGTAGCCCAGGCTGGCCTCGAACTCACAGAGATCTGCCTGGCTCTGCCTCCCGAGTGCTGGGATTAAAGGCGTGTGCCACCACGCCCGGCACAAAAGTACTTCTTAACAATGTCTGTTATTAATAAATTCTAACTTTAAGGTTTCTACTTGTAATAAATTTGTATGGAAATAAAATTAGCAATGAAAACATTGTCACGGTTTTATACAATGCTAGGATTAGTGGAGATAAAATATAAATAATATTCCAGGTAGAATACCAAATACTTATCATTCCTTTTGAAAATTATTTGATTGTAGTTATATTTTATTTGTACACCCCAATAGAGCTTATCTGGGGAACAGAGGAAAAAGCCAGTCACTATATTAAACACAGAGGTCAGGTAGTGGTAGCACATGCCTTTCATCCTAGCATTTGGGAGTGAGAGATTGATCGGGATCTCTATAAGTTCAAGGCTACACTGGGAACAGAGCCAGGTATGGTGGTACATACCTTTAATCCCAGAACTAGTTAACCATAGAGGTCTTGAGGTCTGTACAGACAGACAGGAAGTGATAGAGCTGGGCAGAAAGAGGAAGTTATGTAGCTGGGTGTAGAGAAGAAGTGAGATGGAAGGGCACAGAAGAGAATACAGGCGTGAATATACAGGAAGTAGCTCTCTCTTGGGCTGAGGATTTGCTAGCAGTAAGAACATGGCTGCCTTCTTTCTCCTCTGATATTTCATCTTTCACCTCAATATCTGGCTGCAGGTTTTTTATTAATAAGATGGTTTAGCAATTTTTCTTACGTTTGATCACAAATTATTTGCTCTTCATCTTGCTTTATTCCAAACAAAAGCCTGTTAAAGTTTATTTGTATTGAGAACACTATTTTGCAGTTGTGAGTAGTGCTGAAATATACATGAAATGCAGGCAGCCCTTCAACATAGTGATTCCACTTCCATTGGATATACACAGGAGTATCCTTCTGATTGTATTAGAGTGAGCTCGTTGCTGTGATTGTGATTTTCCCATAGATAAGTAAGGAACTAGGTGCTAAAAGATGAATCAACATTTTACTATCTCCTTTTGGGTTAACTGTGGGAACTCTGGACATTGTGTTAATTGACTTTCTTTGCTGAGTACTCTGCCTCTAGATGCACCAATCTTAGACATACATACATGATCATTGGCTGTCAATACTCATAACCATCTGCTATGATGGCAAAATGCCTGCTCTTAAAATACTGTGACAGTGTGCATTTGCCAACTGAATACACTGGCAGCATGAAATGCTGAAGACATTTTTATTTTTTATTTTTCAGTATAAAATGATGCCACAAAAAGCCTACTTGGTTTTTTTCCATCATCCCACCTGTTCATTGTTTTTAGGCTAAAATTATTCAGGAGTGACTACTTGACATGAATCATCAAGGAGCATTAGTGCAAAGGTTATATCTTTTTACAGACTGATGTGTTTTAAAAATAAATCTTATATTTTAGGAGTGTAAACTACTTAATTCATGAAGAAACACATTACTATTTTAAGGACTTGAAATTAATGTTTTTGACATTAGTTCTTATTTTCATCACTATAGAATCTTATGTGTGTGGAAAATCAGTAATTCATGTAGCTGGAATATCAGAGTAAAGTCTTGTGCTGATGCACTCTAATTTCAGCATTCCTAGTCACAGCCAGTAGAGTACTGGGGAGTTAAAGAAGGGCACTTGATTAAATTTCGAAGATTCTACTGTCTATTGAATTGTGATGGAATCATATTCTGACAGTATCCCAGTATTTTTTTCCCATTTCATTCTCTCTGTTCATATACACATGGCTGGAAAAAATGGTAATGTACTGTATATATTACTCTATCTCGTTTCAGTATAGTGAAGGTGAAAAAAAATCTAAAGTATTCCTTGTGTTTAACAAACTACTCAAATTACATTTTTTCAGGAAACAATGCTAAAAGTTGAACATTTAAGAATGGGTGTAGATACCTTAATAAAGAGGATTGAGAATAAGTCCGAAAGGACTAAGATACATATAAAGTTAATTGTGGTAGTGACTGCAGTGTTCAAAATATATGTTGACAACTAATTTTTAAAATTTATAAATGACTAAATCATGTAGTGTGTGCATTTATCTCAGTATGACTACTTTGAAGAGCATTTTCTTTTACCTGTATGTGTTTGCAAGTCTCTGTGTGTAAGTGTATCCCAGTGCCTGTAAAGACTAGAAAAAGGTTTCATATACCCTGGAGCTGGAAGTTCAGGGACTCGTAAACTGATCAACCAGGAATTTGGTTCTTGGAATCAAACTTGGGTCCTTTATAAGAGAAGTACTCTTAATTGCTGAGCCACTTAATCTCCTCAGCCCTTACATTAACAATTATCTATCTTGAACCAGGGAGGTGTCTCAATAGGTACAGCTGCTTACTTTACAGCCTGAATTTAATTTTCAGACCCTACATAAGGCAGGGAGGAAGGGATAAACTACCAATTAGAGTTAGTGACCACGTAGAGTTGTTCCTTAAGCTCCACGTGTATGCTCACCCCACCCCCAAATTTTAACCTTTTAAAGGATTTATGCCTCTAAGAGTTAGTTCTTTCTCATATACAGAGAATTTCTTCAACAACTCAATGTCTCAGAGAAATCCCTAGACCTCTTTCTTCTAGGAGTAGAAACTACAGAAGGTGAGTTGAGAAGTGTAGCTATACAGCTCATTCCAGAGTAATCATCCCAAGAGATATGTAGACAGGTACCTGAATGGACAAACTTTATTAACTCAAGATAAGGCATAAGCAAAACATGTCTAGCTGGAAAGGTGTCAATCATCTTCTTATATCGAATCATGTCATAAAAATGTTCATATGTATTAGAAAAGAACTCAATTTCATAGGTAACCAATTTTAAGAGTTGAGTTTTCTAATTCTGACAAGTGATTATATAGATTCTTTGAAGTGGACTAATGGTTAACTATGAATAGCAATAATAAAATGAAAAAAACTAGTATTAGTTCTCCTTATTTTCTCAAAGAGTAAAAAGATTAATCTCTTTTGCTTTACATAGTAAAGAAACCCTCATCATCTACTCTACATCCATTACATCCATTTGTCAGTTGTCATCTTTTCAAATAGAAGCTGACATTTCAAAAATTAATATGAGTAAATTTCCTTACTAGAAACTGATATTTTAATTGCCGTCATTTAAGGTTAACAGGAAATTCTGCTCAGTAATGCTGTGGAAATAACTAATTGTAATAGTCAGGAAATGTCTGTCAGTACATAGATACTGGCAAAATGAGAGTAATAATGGAGACAGAGTCACATTTCTTCCATTCCTTCTTTCTTTTAAATAAATATATTGTCACACTTGGTACAGTTTTAAAACTCCTTTGAAAAGAGAAATGGTGAGATGACTTTACATATAAAGAATATATTTTGAAACAACACATAAGAATCCATGAATAATAATGCATAAGTAGTATGTAGATAGAGTGATAAATGACAGATTAACACATGATACATCATATATTAAATCTGTAGAAGTAGGATACACTTTTAGGCAATACTTTATTATACAAACCCTTTTATACATATGTTCTTATATTTTCACTCGAACTTACTTAAATGGAATTATAAGCAGACGCTATTGAAGACTGAAGACTGCATTAATATTCTGTGTGGTGGTTTGAAAGACATTGGCCATCAAAGGGAGTGGCGCTATTAGGAGATGTGGCTTTGCTGGAATATAGATGGCCTTGTTGGAGGAATGTTGTCATTTTGCAGGTTGGCTTTGAGGTCTCCTGTGTTCAAGATATGTCCAGTGCAGTAGACAGTTCACTACCTGTTACTGTAGATCAAGATATAGAACGCCCAGCTCCTTCTCCAGCTCTATGTCTGCCTGCAGGCTGCCATGTGCTACTGTGATAATGGACTAAACCTCTGAAATTGTAAGCCACCACAATTAAATGGGCCCCCACAATTCAAACCTTTCATGTTCCTACTAGCATGGCCCGTTAAGCAGTTCTTAAAGAATTTCATAACTCAAAGTACCAAAGCCCAGATTCTTCCAAACAAAAACATGTTCAGGCCAAACACAGCAAATACCCCAGTTCTGGTAACAACTTCTGTCTCAGTCAGGGTTTTATTGCTGCATATGTTCCTGGTCTAGGGTGTGTTGTTGCTTTATGGGGTCCAGCTAGAGTTTGTTAAGGAGAGCTTTGCTGTTTTCCTTGGGGTCCTACCCCTCCCTCTTATCTGGTCAGCCTGTATATCTTACATTCAGCTTCTGGCCATTTTACTTCTCATCCTTACTGTTCTTATTCTCTCAACTTTATCCCTAAATTTCTTTTTAATCCAATTAATCCATTCAGTTTCACTATAACAAGATAGTGGGTTAAAATTTGTGGGGTATACTTAGAAATTCAAATCTGGTCATCATTCTCAGGAGGAGTGGGAGCTGGGGAGATTTATACCTAATTTTGTAGATTCCTTTTGTAAATACACTCTAAGGATAGATTTTTTAAGCCTTAGAAATGAATTAGAATGCATATGAGATTACTGAAATTAATCTTTAAATTGAAAAAAAAATAACCCTTATGGATTTCCATGTATTAACTGTAGTATTATTAGGTTCAGTGTGGTGCTTTAGAATATACATACAGATGCAGCTTCAAACCAGGCCAGCCTGGTCTATGGATCCAGTTTCAGAACAGCCAAGCTCAGGCAGTGAAGGAAACCATCAAAACCAGAAAGCTGGTGAAGATGTAATTTGTCTTAGGTAGGGTTTCTATTGCTGGGGATGAAACATCATGACAAAAAGGCAAGTTGGGGAGGAAAAGGATTATTTGGCTTACACTTCAGAATTGCTGTTCATCATTGAAGGAAGTCAGGACAGGAACGCAAACAGGGCAGGATTGAAGAGGCAGGAGCTGGTACCAAGACCATAGAGGGGTGTTGCTCATTGGCTTGCTTCTCATGGATGCTCAGTTCACCTTCTTATAGAACTCAGGACCAGCAGCCCAGGGATGGCATCACCCACCATGGGTGAGGCCCTCCCACACTGATCACTAAATGAGAAAATGCCTTCCAGCTGGATCTTTAGGAGGCCTTTCCTCAACTGGGGTTCCTTCCTCTGAAGACCCTAGCTTGTGTCAAGTTGACACAACTATTCAGTTCATAACAAGGGGGCCATGTTTCAGCCACTGCAAGCAGCAGAAATGGGCAGTTGACACCATGTGGTTCTGGCGTTAGAGTGAAGCAAAGAAGAAATGGGTTATGGGAATTTCCTCTGAGACTAAGAAAGGCCACTGTGGTAAGGCATGTGTCAGGGGTGTTCCTGAATGGAGGCCCAGAGAGGCCATTTTGTGTACCTGTGAATTTGAAGCCTGAATTGTCTTGCATACCCCAAGAGGTTGCAGATGCCAGAGTCATGGGATACTTGCTGAGGAAAGCTGATAAGAGGGAGTAGAAACAGCACAAGAGAAAGAAGTATGTTGCAGTCAACAAAGCTGAGAGGAGTTGAAGATCTAAAGACAGATTTGACATCAGACATGCAAATGCAGAGTTTGGAATTTGATCAGCTGGTTTTTGCTTTGGTCCAGTATCTTCTCACTATGCTCGTTCCCTATGTTATGGAACAGTAATGTATATCCTTTGCCATTATATGTTGGAAGTGTGTGATCTTTTTTATTTTAATTTTACAAGGGAATGCAGGTAAGAGATTACATGAATCTCAGAGTAGATTTTGAATTTTAGACTTTTAAATAATATTGAGACTGTTATATGAGACTACAGGGACTTTTGAAGTTGGACAGGATGTATTTTTGCCTAACCTTTGGGGCCCAGGGAGTGGAATGTGGTGGTTTGAAAGAAAATGCCCCCCCCCCAAAATGGGAGTGACACTATTAGGAGGTGTGGCCTTGTTGGAGTAGATATGGTCTTCCTGGAGGAAGTGTGTCACTATTGAGGTGGGCTTTGAGGTCTCAGATATGTTCAAGTCACAGTTATTGAGACAGACCACTTCCTGTTGCCTGTGAGTCAAAATGTAGGAGTCTTAGTTCCTTTCTCTAGCACCATGTCTGTCTGCACACTGCTGTGGTGATAATTTATCTGTGTCCCCCAATAAAATTTATCTGAGGATCAGAGAATAAAGGCTAGCCACTATTAGTAAAAACAGAAGTCTTGCAATGTTAGCACATGCCTTTAATCCATCTGGATCCCTGTGTGTTCAAGGCCATACTAGGGAACAGAGCCAAGTGTGGTGACACACGCCTGTAATCCTAGTACCAACCATAGAGACCTGGAGATCTGAATAGAGAGGCACTGGCAAGGAAATGAGGTAGCTGGGCTAAGAAAGCCAATGAGAGGGCAGAACAGAAAGGCAATAAAGGCATGGGTAAGACAGGAAGTAGCTCACACTTTGGAAGCTGCAGCGTGAAGAGGTAAGGTTAGCTGGTGGCTATTCTGATTCCTGTGATCTCTGTCAGATTTTCACTCCTATTTCTGGCTCCATGTTTTTATAATAATAATAATTATTATTATTTAATAAGACTGCTTAGAAATTTGTCTACACACCACCATGTTGCACCATGAAGATAATGGACTAAACTTCTGAATTGTAAGGCCCTCAAGTAATTGTTTTTCTGTATAAGAATTGTTGTAGTCATGGTATCTCTTCACAGCAGTACAAACCCTAACTAAGAAACCATGAGAAGTGGTCAACTGTGACGAGCTACATTTCAGCATCAGTTGGCCTCAAACTCAGAGATCGGCCTGCCTCTGCCTCAAAAGGCACCAACACTGCCTGACCTTTATCCCAATTTTAAAGGACTTTCTTCAGTGGCTTCATATCTAGACTGTTTCTTGAGGTAGGGGAGTTGTTGTAGAATCCTTCAACGTCTTTCATTCTCAGTTGTGAGTCTGTACTGTAGTGATCAGTATTACTCCAACAGTAGCTTTCCTGCCAATAACAGCCAGCAGCAGCACAGATCATGGACTTCCACATGGTTTCCCATGGATCATGGATCATGGACATCCACCTGGGTCCAGCATGGACCATGATGTCCAGTGGCAGTCCTGACTATGAACATCAACGTGGTCTCCTGTGACAGCAAGGACCATGCACATTAATTGGTGATGTTAGTTCCTGCTCTATCAGTGTTCTGTACAGAAAGATGGCTCTTACCCCAGTGCATTCAAGACTATTCCCCGATTTCTTTTCTTTTCAGGTTCAGTGTGTCTGGTTTTATGTTGAGAGGTCTTTGACCCATTTATACTTGACTATTGTGCAAGGTGAGAAATTTGGTTCTATTTGCAATCTTCTCTATACAGACATCCAGTTTGACCACATCAACTGTTGATGCGGCTTTCTTTTTTCCAGTGTGCATTTCTGGCATCTTTGTGAAAAATTGGCGTGGTGATATTTTAACTTTTATTTTAAACAAAAAGGGAGAAATATGGTGACATATTGTGTCCCCTAGTATATTGTGCACCCTAATAGACTGGGGATCAAAGAATACAGCCAGCCACAAAATTAGACATAGGGGTCAGGCAGTGGAGGCACATACCTTTAATCCTATCATTTGGGAGGCGGAGATTTTTCTGGATCTCTGTGAGTTCAAGGCCTCACCGGGAACAGAGCCAGGCATGGTGGTACACACCTTTAATCCCAGCACTTGATATCTTATGTCTTTGCCTGGGAAGGACGCATGCCTTTAATCCAGGGAAGGGATGACAGGAAGTAGAAACATATATAAGGTCTGAGGAGCAGGAACTAGAGGCTTTTAAGCAGCTCAGCTGAGATTCCTTCTAGATGAGGACTCAGATGCTTTCAGTCTGAGGATTCACAGAAATAGAAGAGGTTGAGGAGTTGGCGAGTTGAGGTTGGCTGTGCCTTGTTGTTTTTCTGACCTTTTAGCATTTACTCCAATATCTGGCCCTGGGATTTTTTTTTATTAATAAGACCTTTTAAAATTTGTGTTAAATATGAAGTGGGTTTATTATTAAGAAATTTTCTATTCATTTTATATACCAACCACAGATTCCCCCCTCCCTCCTCCTTCCACCCCCATGCTCTCCCTTTCAATCCTTCCCCCATTCCTACCTCCTCCAAGTCAAGGTCTCTCATGGGGAGTCAGCAGCGCCTGGTACATTCAGGTGAGCAGTTGAGGCAGGTCCAAGCCCCCCCCAAGGCTGCACAATAAATAAATAAATAAATAAATAAATAAATAAATAAATAAGTAAATAAATAAGTAAATAAAATAAAATGTTGTTTTATCAAAAAGGCAAAATAAACAAAATAGTGCTTATAATATATGGAAAGAGCATCTCCAAAAGAGGTGGTATACTTTTTTTAGTATCTCTTGTGAAGAGATAAAACAAATGTTTTCTAAATACATTCTGAGGTAGTCCGAAATCTCACATTTTCCAAAATTTGCACTTCATATTATTTTCTGTTTTATGTTAGACTTGTAACTTGTAATTTCAGGACAATTCTAGTAAATGGCCCTTGATTAACACCTCCCCACCCCAATTGTGTTACAAATTGGTGTTCATAGGTATGTGAATTTATATATATATATTTATGTTTGCATTACTTAGGGATGTTTTTATTCATTTTACATGCCAACCACAGATCTGCCTCTTCCCTCCTTCCACCCCCAGCTTCTCCCTCATTAGCTCCCCTGAAAAGGTAAGGCCTCCCATGGGGAGTCAGCAGAACCTGACACATTCATTTGAGGTTGGTCCAAGCCCCTCTTCCTGCATCAAGGCTATACAAGGTGTCCCACCATAGATAATGGGCTCCCAAAAGCCAGCTCATGCACCAAGGATAGATCCTAATCCCACTGCCAGGGGCCCCTGGAACAAACCAAGCAACACAAATGTTTCCTACATCCAGAGGGCTTAGTTGAGTCCCATGCAAGTCCAGTTCCACAGGTGTTCGTCTAAAGTTTGTGAGTTCCTATGAACTTAGTTCACCTGACTCTGTAGATTTCCCCATCATGATCTTGATGCCCCTTGCTCATATTATCCCTCCTGCCTTTCTGGATTCATGGAGCTCAGCCTGATGCTTGGCTGTGGATCTCTGTATCTACTTCCATCAGTTACTGGATGAAGGCTTTATGATAACAAGTAGGGTATTCACCATCTGATTACTGAGGTAGGCCAGTTCAGGTACCCTCTTCACTTGTGGATTCCTGGGAATTTCCTTAGCACCAGGTTTCTCCATAACCCCATAATGTTTCCCTCTGTCAAGATATCTCTTTCATTGCTCTCCCACTCAGTCCCTCCAGAGGGATTTATTCATTTTCTCCAGTTGTTGGTTAATGGTGTTGTTTTTCAGGATTTCTTTAAGAGCTTTATTCATTTCCTCATTATGGTCCTCTATCATTTTCATGTAGTTAATTTTAAAGTCCTTTTTTTATTTTTTATTTTTTATTTTTATTTTTTTTTTGTACTTCAGCTATATTGGAGTATTTGGGGACTGCTGTGGTAGGGTAGCTGGACTCCAATGGAGACATATTGTCCTGGCTATTGTTGATTGTGTTCTTTTGTTTGTTTGTTTTTGTTTTTTGTTTTTTCAAGACAGGGTTTCTTTGTGTAGCTTTGGAGTTTGTCCTGGAGCTCACTCTATAGCCCAGGCTTGCATTGAACTCACAGAGATCCGCCTGCCTCTGCCTCCAGAGTGCTGGGATTAAAGGTGTGTGCCATCAACGCCCTGGCCCTTGATTGTGTTCTTAAGCTGGCATCTTGGCACCTGGATTTGTAATAATTATAGGTCCAGGTGCTGATCTCTGGGTTTGATGTGTTAGGTGGGTGATTTCCTCTTTGGTTTGTTTCTTTTCTGGATTTTCAGATTGTGTGGTGATGTCTGTGATTTACCTGTTACACTGATCTGCTCAGTTGGTGTCTTCAAAGGCAATGCCTACTGATGCTGGAGGCTTGGATATAACGTCTTTTGGTAGAGGAGAATGAAAGGGGATGGTCTGTGGGAGCCACGGGGGGTGGAGCTGGAGTGGGGAGAAGGAAAGCTTCAGAGCTTCAGCTGCAGATCTATTGAGTGCTAAGGATGAGACTGAGGGCTTGGGTTGGAGAGGGGGGGGGAATCTGCTGAAGCTTGTGCCTGTTTTTCTGGTAGCATGCCCTCTGGTTGAGCAGGATATGACTGCTTGAGTTAGGGGCTAGGATACAGTGATGTGTGGTGGGAGGGAGTTTAGGAGGAAACGGTTTGGGGTGATCTATCGCATCACTCGGGTCTTAGAATTTTGTTGCTATTTTTTTTTTTTTTTATGATGCTGACAATGTCTATGATGTGTTTTTAGCCTGGTCTGTAATAATGAAGCTGTACTTCATTGTAAATTGGCAGTAGACAATTTGTTGTTGCTGTTTGTGCCTGGGCTTGCACTTTTGATTCTTAAAATATCTTTGTGTTTTAAAATGATTCTATCTTGTCATGACAATGCTATATGTCAAGAGCTATGGCAAGAATTATATACAAAGTGTCTCTCTACATGCATGTAAATTTGAAAGAAACTTTGGCAATATTACCCATATGGCTGAGGAATAGCACTGATCACATATTTTGACCAAGAGTACAAACTCAGAACATCCTCCTCACAGAGGACCACATTACTACATAATTTCTCTGATAAAATAAAACAAAGTAATTTTTTTTTGCTACCTGAAACAAGTCAGGAAAGGATTTTCTGTGTATAAGGAGTCCTGAGCTCAGTCTTGCTCTTATGCAGGTCCCCATTGGTACCTCTTTCCTCTGGGCCTGCTCTGTCTCTTATCTTGGATGCTGTTTCCCAATAGCTCTGATATTCATTCCTTTGGCAACATGCCCAAATATGATAATTATCCCAGTAACTTACATTTATTTCATGAACTGGGTAAGATTAAAATGATAGGATGCAGTAAATATGCTGAATTTAAGCTACTCAAAATTCTAGCACACACAAAAAAATTTCTAGGTTTCTTTCTCAAAAGCTGAAAAAGATCTGTTCATGATCCCACTCTTAGAGGTATCCATCCAGGCCTCTAAATACCTCCCAGCACTTAAAGTCCTTCTCCTTAAAAACTCTCGTATATGCATCAAGAAACTTTTTTTCTTTGAACATCGAAATTTGAAGATGGTATCAAATCTTAATGGTGAGATGATAAAGGACAAATAATTTGAAATTATGTAGCTTTAAATTGTGTTTGATAAGAATGGACTTATTAGAAAATTCAACATGAATGATATAAGTAGAAAATATTGTATGTTTGATAATAATATGTTTGTGTTGTTTTATTTGTATATAATATCAATCATACTAAAAATATAAGAATGACAAATACATACATAAATGTCCAGATAACATGAAGAAAGATTTTGTGCAATTCATTTCATCTATTCTGTCCTTTTATAGCCCTGTTATGAAGGCAAATACTGTACCCATATTGGCCCAGCGATTTAGGACAAAGTCAGGATTTAGCTCCTGTTTTTGAAAGCCCAGCTGGTTTGTTTGTTGAGTGAAAGAGACACCACTACCTGTTTAAGTTTATTTGAAAAACTTTTGTATCCTTAGATTTCTGCATGCTAAAATTTGATTACAATACTTGATTTCTGAGCAAAATAACAAAATTAATCAAAGTTAAATAATGTTTAACTTTTGTATCCTTAGATTTCTGCATGCTAAAATTTGATTACAATACTTGATTTCTGAGCAAAATAAAAAATTAATCAAAGTTAAATAATGTTTATTATCTTAAGGGAGATTCAATCAACTTTGCATTATTTCCATATATTTCAGAATATTTAATGCTAAAAAACACATTTAGCTAGACTCTATGCCTTCTGTGATGCAATTTTGAGTATTATCTTGTAAAAAGGAGCTATGTATTTCTGTGCATAATTAGCATTTAAATCCACACCTCCAAATCTCCTTGAAAATTCTTTTTTATGTGTTATCAAGCCAGTAATATGTTATTGGAAACTTCTGGAAACCTCACGTCCAAATGACCTTCGGTATGACAGAGAGGGTTTGGAAATATAATGTCAATTTATTACAGTCTTCAACATTTACTCAAAGTGATGTAGTGAAGAAGGAAGTAAAAAGAAATAAGGCAATCCATCACTTCATTACCAAAAAGACCTATGATCCTAATGTCCCTTTTTATTGTTATATTCTGGCATGACTCAATGTAAGATTTTCCTGAAAATAAAATTTAGGCAGTGATAGGCCGCAAGCATGTCAGTACTGACTGCAGAATCAGACTTTTGAAAAAGCAAACAACATGAAAATCTTTATTTCAGACTGAACAGTTTTTATTTAAACTTCTGTAATTCTGTGCTAGAGAGATGGCTTAGTGGTTAAGAGCCCTGGCTGCTCTTCCAGAGGACCCAGGTTCAATTCCAAGCACCCACATGGCAGCTCAAAACTGTAACTCCAGTTCCAGGGGTGCCCACACCCTCACCCAGTCATATATTCAGGCAAAATACCAATGTACATAAAATAAAAATTATTAAATTATATAAAAACTTCTGTAATTCCTAATAATTGATCAAACATTCATTATCATGCATATATTCTGTACACTGGTAGAAAACATTAATAATACTATTTCTTTAAATGTATGGAAACAAAAGTATTCTTCTACTCCTCTCTTTGTAACAGAACCAAAATGATAATCTTTTGCCCTCTTTGTGTTTTACTGGGAGGAGAAAAGACTGAAAAAAAAAATAGTGGGTATAAAATTGTGAGAAGCCATATTCTTACACTATTCTTCTGATCTGTAATGGTATGACACTTATTAAAATCAATCTTAACTCTTTTTGGACTTTTCTTTTTAATTCTGATTAGGATACTCTTCTTTCATTATACTGAGGACTGTACACAACAAGTCCATATGAGTTTCCTAATTATTTTCTACTATAGTGATTTCATAAGGTCTCAACTGACCTAAATCCCTGAATGTCATAATTTAATAGTGAATTTTCTTTGCATGTAAAGGCTTCTCAACCCATCTTCTGGAGAGAAAAATCCCATAGATCTTAACTAATTTCATGTTGTAGGTTCTCTCATAAGAAAACATTCCATATACCTAATAGAAAAAGGATTTCATCGTTCCAATTGAGAATCATTAATTTTTTTTTAAGTTGCAGCTATATCATTTGCAAGTCAAACTGTGAAATCAAATGTTATGAAGTGTGGGGGCACTTTTGTTGTTCTCATATTTATTTGCTATAAACAGTTGGCTCCTCATGAAAAGAAAAGGCTAGGTCCAATAATGAACGCGAATAGTTAATTTCCAGTAAGGATTTTGGTTGGTTTGATTTACCATCCCTATGGCAAAGTCTGGTTCTTACAGACAGATAAGAGAAAGGGAAAAATCAAAGCAATAATGAATGTACATTAGTCGGGGTTTTCAATGGCCATAGATCTAAGGTAATGAATATATACTACAAAGGCCACTTATCTGCTTTATTAGATTCTTAATTTGATGCAACCTAGTCATCTGAAATGTCACATCAGTATAGTAATTGCCAAAATTATACTGGAAAATGGGAATGTCTGAGAGAGGATTTTCTTGATTATTAATTAGTACAGAAGAGTTCATCCCACTCTATGTGGCAGCATCCATACACAAGCAGCCCTGGATTGTATAGGAAAGATGCATGCATCTCCAAGCAAGCTAGAGAGTCAGCCAGCAAGCAGCCCTTTCCCTTGAGTTTTCCTTCAAATGCCTGCTTGAGTTTCTTCTTTCTCTGATGGACTGTAACCGCGAATTCTAAGACAAAAATACTTTCTCCTCCCTAAACTCATGTTTTGCGAGAGTGTTTTTTTTTTTTTTTTTTTTTTTTTTTTTTTTTTTTTTTTTTTTCCGCAGTAACAGAAAGAAAAAACTAAAGCAGTTGGTTTGCACAATATGTGCTGGGAGCTTCAGCACTGGTTATCAGCCTGCTGGACCGTTGAAAAGCCAGTAGTTAATGGGGATAGAAGCTTCAGCTGTTCCAATTTGGCCCCAAAGACCTATATTACCCTGAAGGGCCACTGGTCATACATTCACATTGGAAAGCGGCAGGCTCTGTGTTCTAATAATAGCAAAGGATAACAATAGCAACAAAAGAGTAGTTTTCAGTATCAAGGAGTAAATGTAGCAAAATTAGCATGAGTTTCCTTTAGGCCTCTTTATTTCTGGGCTGTACCAAGAAGTGTTGTACACTTAGGGAGGGTCTTCTCCACTCTACTAAGGTTTGTTTGGAATATTTTCGCGGGCTTACCCATATTCTCCATAGCCATGTTTCTTTCTTGATCCCAGATTCCATCAAGGTTACAACCAAGATTAACCATCACAGAAAAACTTAAAGTGAGCTGGAATGCAAAATATAAAAGACCAATGTGAGATATAAGAAGAATAGTGATTATTTTTAGTTGAATTATTTGGCTATTTCATAAAGCAAGAAGATAATGGCATGGTTACTTGTATATTAAGAATATCGGAATATGACTCCATTAACATCATTCCACAGTTACCACCTTCACTACAATAGATATTTTAGCATGATTTCCTGCTAAGAAAGAACTAGACTTTACAATTTTAATAAGAGCGTTCACTAGATCTTGAATAAGGATATGAGAAATTCAATAATCACAGAAAAGTTTCAGTAGTAATTAAGATTTACTAGTTTTTTTTTTTCTTGGATAGTTCTCTAGATAAATGTGATGAAGTTTAATCCTAAACAGTGAGATAAAGTAATTCCAATGTGAAAGGAAGGCTATTTTAATAATTTACTGCTACTTTATCTGGGGAGACTTAATGGTTTATTTTACTAAAATTAGCATAATAATGACTTGCTGTGATTGTGGCTCAAATTAAAATTATGAAAAGAAATGCAGCTGAATTTCATGTGTCAAATTTCCTAAAAGGATGTGTGGCAGTGTAAAAGCCAATAGGAAGCTTGTGTAATATGTTTGATAAAGAAAATTTATTTCTCTATGTTAATATTTTCTTAAAATGCTTTGGCTTACTTTTCAGTTCACTCCAGCTTTTCAGTTTCCTAAGTGCTTTCCATTTGTCAGCCCTTAGTAAAGAAATAGTGATAGTAAAAATGGTTTAAACATAATAGTGGTTCTCTGTAGCTGGAGTTTTCTCTCTAGGTCTGGCCGAGCCCCAGCAGTCCGACAGTCCACTTATAAAATAAATACACAGATGCTTATACTATTTACAAACTGTATGGCTGTGGCAGGCTTCTTGCTAATTGTTCTTATATCTTAAATTAACCAATTTCTATAAATCTATACCTTGCCACGTGGCTCCTGGCTTTCTAGCATCTTCACATGCTGTTTGTCATGGCAGCGGCTGGCAGTGTCTCCCTGCCTCAGCCTTCCACTTCCCAGAATTCTCTTCTCTGCTTGTCCTCTCTATATTTCCTGCCTAGCCACTGGCCAATCAGCATTTTATTTATACAGTGATATCCACAGCAGTTCTCATGACAGCATAGGATTATTTCAGAAAAGAAAAAAGGAAATAATCCAGTTAAACTACTATTTTACACCTACATTGAAATTTGTAGATATAAAGAGTTCACAGAAATGGAAGACTTCTCTTAGAGGTAAGGTAGTTTAAACAGCATATTTCAACTGAAAAGATTTCATGATAGACCTAGATGTCATACAACAAAGGGCAAAATTGATTCTGTGCTCAAAGCCTTTCTTAAGATCTTTGTCCCCACTTAGATCCTGTAAAAGTTGTGAAAGGAAAATATTAATTTTGTTTCATTATAGTTATTATCTAGGCAGTAATCCCTTAGGGAATATGTTTTTTAAAGTCATTGATTTCAAAAAGGAAATGGGATTCTTCAGTATTCTTGGCTCCAACTAAATTACAATTCATTTTTCTGTACAGGTTCATGGATTGATTAATATGATTATACTTATTCAGAATAAAGTTAATGTAAAATAAGAAGGAGAATGTGGTTATAATATTTCCAGTTTTGTGTACTGCCAGTTTTAGTTTTAGGAAAAGAATTTGACCATAATATCATCTTGGTTTAGACTAACATCAGTCTTTACATGTGTTATAGGAAAGAACATTGACCTTGTTACATTATTTGTGTTTATATTCACATTATTATATGAACATATATCTGAATAAAGTATAAAAATATGAAAACTATTACAACAATATTTTATAGATATACTGAATGTGACAAACTTTAGTAAAATGAAAAGTGAAATGCAGTAGACCAAAAATATTTTATAATAGGTATTAACACATTTAATGTCTTACCTATTTAGATCACAGAAGATATTTATGGATAATAGTAGAATAATTTTAAGTACAAAATAAGAAGTAATTACTTTTATCTTAATAGGCTTAGATAAGTTTTCTTCCTTAAAAGATAGAATAATGATCTTTCAGTTCAGCAAATTACCTTGCATTAACAATGATAACTTTTACAAATCTGACTTCAAATTGCCATGTTTTTCAAAGAAATCAGTTTGTTAATATAAAAATAACAAATTATTAACAGAGTGGTAGCACTTAAAAGGTTTTTTGAATTGATAATTGATTTCCTGTTTATTCCTAGCTCTCTCAGATCAAATTACAATTTTAATATTATTGGAATTTACAGACATTTAAAGACCAAGAATTTGTTAGACAAATTATATGAGAAAAGTTACAAAAAAGCATAATACACCAAGTAAGTTTGAATGATGTGGTGGTATTCTAATTGTACTGAAATGTGATTTTAATTGTATGTTAATAAATAAAGTCGCCTGGGGGTCAGAGCTATTAGAGCCATAGACAGAGTGTGGCGGTGGTGGCTCACGCCTTTAATCCTATAGATCTCTGTGTGTTCAGGGATACAGCCAGCATTGGAGACATATGCCTTTAAGATCTAGAGGGCTGTACATACAGACAGTGAAGAGGCAGTCACATGTTTGGGTTTACAACCAATGAGAAGGCAGAACAAAAAGACTATGAAAAGACATACAAACAGGAAGTAGCTCTCTTTCGGAGAGCTAGGACCACCGCAGAAGGAAGGGTGAGATTCTAGCTCTGAGCTCTGACCTCTTGGCTTTCTCTTTTACATTGGTTCTGTGTTTCTTATTTAATAAGATGGTTGGTTACATTTACAGAATGATGTTAATTTCTGACATTAATTAGCACAACAAACTTAAGGTTGGCTATCATAATGATTTTTTCTGTTTATTTTAAAATATAAATATGGTATCATATAATTTCATTGTGATTTATTTTTATGTATACGTTTTCATTGGTTGAGTAATAAGATTAGTATTTCATGGTTTTTCATTTATTGACTATAGACAGAACTGATATATGATATATATATATATATATATATAAAAGATGTGGCCTTCCTAGAAGAAGTTCTTCACTAGAGATAGGCTTTAAGATCTGCTTCATGATTAAAGTAAGGGATATGAGCTGTGACTATCCTGTTTCTCCTGCTCTTCCTGCCTCTTGCTACCACGTTTCCAAAGATAATGGATATATCCCTCTAGAATTATAAGCCCAAATGAAGTCTTTTTATATACAGTAGGTCTTAATCATCATGTTTTGTTACAGCAGCATACATACAACTACCAACTTGCCATAGCTAGAACTGGAA
The DNA here is from genome assembly GCF_004664715.2 of Peromyscus leucopus. NCBI lineage: Eukaryota > Metazoa > Chordata > Mammalia > Rodentia > Cricetidae > Peromyscus > Peromyscus leucopus. Next base: position 14,724,594 of record NC_051073.1, read on the forward strand.
GAAAGTCTCAATGGTGAATTATCAGGTTAAACTTTAGGACATATCTATGAGGGAAAATCTTGATTGTTATTTATCTGAGAAGATCCAGTGTGCTGTGGGCAATGCAATTCTTTATGCAGGAATAGTGAATAGTATAAAGGTGAGGAAAGCAAGCATGAAACACATATCTGTGTTTCTCTTTGCTCTTGATCTTGAATTTAATGACTAGCTGACTCAAGCTCCTGAAAGTTTGACTTCCTCACCTGGAATTAGAAGGTAAATAAACTCTTTCCTTTCTATGTTGCTTCTCGCCACTGAGGGTATTCGTCACAGAAACAGAAATGACACTAAAAGCCTTTTGTTGAAAGAATGAATTTATTTATAAATTCCACACATTAAACTTTGGTTGCTATCATATACAATCAACATTTATAATTTGTGTTTTAATACCTTCATTCCAATGTCCCCTTTTTATAAGGCAACACTGAAACTGAACAACACAGTGAATATATCAAACACTAAAATTAAATTTGTATAAACATAAAAAAATTTAAGATAATTATTTGAGGCTCTTTTGACCAATACGGAATCATTCTTCCATACTTATAATGAAAAAAGAACAAACTAGTTGATGTGTTATAGAGACAAATCTCTTAATTTGAGTGGTTTAAATCTATTTAAAAATGTAAAATATTGGAAAAAGATTCATCCAACACATTTATATTAAGCATTATCATTTAAATGTTACAGTGAATAAAATAATTATTTTCTTTGAATTATCTTTCATTTAGTTAAATTTAAATTACTTTCAACTTCTTGTAAATGCCATCTTACTATTTAAAATTTAATGATTGACTTTTGTACTGATGTATTTCAGTAAGTTAGATAAATAAAGGATAATTTCTCCCCTGATAGTGGAGCAACATGATAATTGGAAATCTATTTTATATAGGCAGCATCTGGAGACAATGAATCTGTGGTAAATATCTAGTTTTAGCATTGTGATAACTTTTTACATTGTACTTATTTTTTAAATGTTCTATTTGAGGCAAATACCTAACACTGCAGTATGTGTGACTCACAAAGAAAATAAGAAATTCTAATAAAAGAAACTTCTTTTCCCAGGAATTTGCAGGTCAAGGCATTATTGCTTACTAGTATGAAAGAAACTACATTAAATAAAACTGGCTACATATAAACCTTGACTGGAGAAATCATATTTACTTTTAATTATTTTAAAACACTTTTTTCTTTTTTGTCAAAGGTACAATAATCCCAAGGACACATGGGAATTTCTGCAGCATTTCATTAAATTACTCATGTTTTAGCTTTCTACTAAAATGTTATATGTGGTGATATTTTATTTGTGCTCCAATAAATAAAGCTTTCTTGGAGATCAGAGGAAAAAGTCAGCCACTATATTAAAAATAGAAGTCAGGCAGTGGTAGCACACACCTTTAATCCTAGCATTCAGGAGATAGAGATTCATCTGGATCTCTGTGAGTTCAAGGCTACACTGGGAACTGAGTCAGGCATGGTGGCACATGCCTTTAAATTTCAACATTAGTTAATCATAAAGGTCTGGAGGTCTGTACAGATAGACAGGAAGTGACAGAGCTGGGCAGGAAAAGGAAGTGATGTAAATGAAGTGAGATAGCAGGGACAGAAATGTATATAGGTATGAGTATACAGGAAGTGGCTCTTCCTTTTTTTGGCTGAGGATTTCTAATGGTAAGAATGTGGCTGGTCTCCTTCTGCTTCCCTAATCTTTCAGTTTTTAACCAAATATCTGCCTCCATTTTTTAATTAATAAGACCATTTAGCAATTTGTCTTACAATTGTAGTGTTGTATATATACACAGAACATATAAAGATGCCTATGTCATTCAAACACAAATTTTTATGAGTACAGATTTTTTTTTCTAAAAAAACATTACTTCTTGGAGAATTTTTTCATAATTACCTTTTTTAAATACTTAAGTATTTTCACTGATTTATTCTTTCCTTAGTGAGTTTTCTCACTCTATACATGGCTCTCTAAAAGGAGTAGGTGTTTTGATATATAGTTAGATTCTTATTTGAGACTTAATCTTTGAACTTATATTCAAAAATATAAATAGTAAATACAAATGATGAATTTTATTATGGTCAAAAATATATAAATATTTTAAATAGTATCTATTAATATCAATATGTAATAATACTCTTGAATTAGATTGAATATAGGGAAATAATATAGATGTATGAATTAATGTTGTTAAAAAAAGAAGTGTAAAAGTGTGAAGGTCTGGAGTTTTCTTGAATAATATTAGGGGAATGAGCCTGGTGGTTGTTCAAAACTGTTAAATGATTAGACTTGGGGTGATATAAGAGAAAGGATTTTGAACTGCAAGATCTTGATGTACTTATATAGGAAATAGGAAGTCATGTGTGGTTGGTCTATATACTGAGGTCATATCCAGAGAAAAGTTTTTTGTTCTTACTAGAAAATTGACATCTTTGAAAAAGACAGCTCCTCCTCAAGTCCATAAAAGTTAGGACATCTTTACAATATATATATATTTATATATATATATTTATATATATATAAAACAGAGTAATCACACATATTTTAAAGCTTAGATTTAGAAGATGGTATGGTGGAGGTTATCCATATTCATCTTCTTTTTCAATTTTAAAGTCAGTATCCTTTTTATTACTTCTTATATATTTTAAAATTATACTTTCATTATTTCTTCTTCCCTCCCACTCTAAGCCCCTTCTTGCTTTCTCTCAAATTTTTTAACAATTAATTGTTATTGTGTGCACACATGTATATATTCTTATATACAACCTGTTCAGTCTGTATAAAATTAAAGACCATGAGTACAAAATTATACACAAAGAACTACAGGCAACTAAGGAACGTTGATAATGAATAAAGAGTCTTTTATGGAGAATAACACACCAATTTGTTGTCCAGTACTAAGTGGTCAGCTCTGAAAGCATATCCATTTTAAGAAAGAACATGTTACTGAACTGTTGGATATGCTGTTGATAGAAAGTGTTTCCATGTAACTTTGTCTTTCCAAAAGTGGTCTCTGTTGCTGGAGCACCTCATCTATACTTATCCAAAAGTCAAAAGGTCATATATGAAAGAATGTGGTGATTGTGCTGAGGGTACAAAAAGACTTGGTCATTTTACTTTAATGAAGGACAACTCTATAGGATGTTTTATTTTTATATGAGAACAGCTTCCTAATGGCTTAGACTATCCTCAGGAGTTGGTTTCAACTCATCCGCCATTCATACCTTGTTTCATTTCTTGTACTTTATGTGTCTTGGCACCATTTGTAGCCTAAAAACCAGTGTAAACACTGATCTCCAGTATACACTGTTTCCTGGAATATTTCATCCGTTGATGACTTGGTTGTTTCTACCAAATTCTACTGTGTTTCTGTGTGGACAGTTGGTGTTCATGTGTGCAGACGCGTGTGGAGGCCCAAGATAACCTCAGGATATCTATTCTAGTTTCATCTCTGTCCATGTAATAAAAGACTGACAAAAAGCAACTTGGGAATGGAAAGGATATATTTATTTCAGCTGACTGGTTACATTCCCTAATTGAGGCATATCAGGACAGAAACTGAAGCAGTAACTTGAAAAACAAACCACCCATGGGGGGATTGCTTTGGGCTTGAGCTCTTGCTGACTTGTGTCTAGCTAACATTCTGATACAACACAGGACTACTTGCTCAGGCAACAGTATTGCCCATCATGTGCTGGTCCCTCTTACATCAAATAACAATTAAGGTAATAATCCAAAATATGCCCTCAGACCAATCTTATGCAGGGATTATCTCAGTTGAAACTTCTTTCTTGGTGAGTATAGGCTGTATGATCTTAACAGCTAAAATTAACTAGCACATTGCTTTATTTTCTCAATCATTTCTCTGCCTAAAGACTGGTTTCTCAGTGACATCATAATTTGGCATAAATTGGCTCAGTGAATATATAGAACCACCTAACTCGCTCCCTTTCCTTTCCGCTGTCCATATCATTAACCTTAATGAGAGTCACCTCCATCTCCTTATGCTTGCACAGTAAACACTCTTCCTTAGCTGAAGTCTGTACTGATGGGAGTAATTGACAAATCTCTTTCAATTTTGAAGGATGAAAAAATTAGATTTCACTTCTCTGAAGGAAGAATTGCAAAAACAATTTGTGATCAAATTTTCAGTTTTCTTTCTAAATGCCAAGATTTCTGAGCAAAATTAATCTTCTGATTTGAGGATACTGGGGTTATCAGACTAGGCTGTTGGTGAATTCAGGTTTAGTTAGATACCTTTTCTCTAAAATAGGTGGAGGATTATTGAGAAATAATTTACACTTAAATAGAATCAGGGAAACACACCTTTGGTTATCATGCATCTTAGATACAGGGTTTGATTGATCACCATGATTTTTGGTACTCATAGATCCACAAAATAACTAGGTTTTTGGAAATATAAGTAACATTACTTTAGTTAGTTCCCATCAGTTCAGGGAATTCATTAAATGGAAGAGATTGTCTCAAACTCAGAATTCTCTACCATGTCAATCATTCTTTATTCTTATATGAATTCATATACAACTGTAATGGATGTAGGTAAAGTTTTAGGATATCATGAAAATTTTGTTTCTGTGTACCAATTAGAAGAAAAACTAACTTATATTCATGTCTTGCCTTTGGTGATAATCTTAATGAAGATGCATGACATAGGTTCATAATAAAGCATATTATTGGTAGTAAATTATATATTGATGTGTATGTGGTCTAGTGAGGGTAGATGCCTTTGCTCTGGAATGGCTCAATTGATAGATAAATGTAGTCAAATCAATCTTGACTACAAGAATAGCAGTGGACTAATTTGAATGTGTGCTAAGATAATTGATAATGGAACTGGAAGATGGCTAAGCTGGAAAGGTGCCTGCTGTTAAAGCATGAGTACGCAGGCAAGAATATTCAATACCCATGCTACAGTGGTGGTTGGGGTTGTAATCCCTGTGCTGAGGAGGTGGGAACTTGAGGATCCTGGGGTTATCAGACTAGGCAGATTGGTGAATTCAGGTTTAGTTAGATACCTTTTCTCTAAAATAGGAGGAGGATTATTGAGAAAGATGCCTGATTTAGTCTCTGGACCCCATATGCATGAACATGTAAGTAACCTCACAGGCATGCCTGCCCTTGTGCACACACACACACACACACACACAAATAAGAAGTTACAATAATCTTTAAATCATAGAACAATTTTCATTTAAAGTGGAAACATTATTTGAGATGAATTATTTCACATCTATGTGACTGATGCATGGCCTTTCTTCTTGGCCATGTGGGATTTGTTCAATGCATACATGAGCAGTGTTTTCAAGTGTCAAGTCATAGATGTATGAACTCACTTTTACCAAGATTATGCATCTGAAGAATTTCAAGTCTTTCACCCACAAAGCCCAGCTGCTTTCCACATAGAAAAACCAATTTCTTGAAGACTTTCCTAGACATTTGTTTTCAACTCAATTACTACAGAATCATTTTCTCTTGAGAAATTAGAAACTTGTTGCATTGACCCACATAGCTATCTCTGTTGTGCCAGTGATGTTTCTGTCAGTATTAATGTATAAATTTCTGGTTACTTATAGGGCATCTTGGGATGTATTTCATCAGACTGAAGGATTCATTTAGCACAGAAAGAAAAAGAACTTTAATGAATGATAATGAGATCCACTAGTCTTATGAAATACTACATGCCTCATAAATCTTTGGCCCCATGCTTTACATATAACACCTCACTTCTAATAAAATACTCAGCTATTTGAATTTCCTGGGTTTTTTTTTAGCACTGTTAAAGTCTCTGAAACAATGACATTGGGTTCTGAGTAATTAGAAGATCTGTGCCCAGAAAACAAGGGATGAAATTAGGGCATAACCTTCTCCTGCAAACTCTTAGATATTTACTTAGGGTGTTTTGCCTTCAGTCGTGATGAATGTACAATCTAAGCATTTTGAGCTCTTCTTTTTCTAGGCAAGGTTAGTTTCACCAGGTGAGAGTAGGGTTTGACAGAGTGAGAATGTGTGATTCTCTAAAGGAATTTTGTAACTCTCCTATGAACAAAGTACAAGCAAAAGAACAAAAGGAGGAAGGATTTGGCTTCCTGGTACTGAGTAATCACTGCCTCATCTCCTTTGGAGCCTGCAGCCAAGAAGCAAAGCAGCTGTTTTCAGATGAAAAGCTGAAAGGAATATGAGAGGAAGAAAAAGATAATTGGCTATTATTGCCTCTGGTAAAATATGGATTTCAAAACCTTCCTGTATTAAATATTTTAATTTTTTTAAAATTCATTGAACCAACAAAATATAGTAACAGAGAGGATTTTGAAAATCATATATTTTTCCTTAGAAAAAATTATCTCTTCATTATTTTGAGTGAAGCAATAATTTCACTGGTGCATGCAGAGATCAAAATTTAAATGTATTTATTTTATTCTACACAAATTAAATTGTCAGTCATAATGATAATATCAATACTTATAACTATACAAATAGTTGTAAGCTTCTAAGCTTGTTTTAAATTTTACTCACTGTTAGCAATCGTAGGTAAGATATTGTACAGTATATAGGTACTAAGCATCACATTTACTGCTTAGAAACCTATCCTCCTTCATTATGATCTTACCTAAATTTGCTGAAGCCCAGGACTACAGAATTCGGGACAGGTGATGGACCATTTGTTAAAATGCTTGCTTCCCAAGCATGAGACCCTATTGTGATTCCTAGAATACGTACAAAAAACATGCAGGAAAAATTGTGACACATATGCTAAGAAAGTAGAAGACATGCAGCATTTTGATACTTAGGCTAGCTAGCCTAGTCTACTTGGAGAACGACAATCCAGTGAGAGAACCTGTATCACTATACTGTATTGTCCTCTTGTCTCCAAGTCTACACACATGCGCATGCATGCGCGTGCAGTCACACAGACACACAGACACACAGACACAGACACACACACACAGACACACACACACACACACACAAAGAGAGTGAGAGAGAGAGAGAGAGAGAGAGAGAGAGAGAGAGAGAGAGAGAGAGAGAGACTTAGTTTGCTTTCTAATATTGTAATAAAAGTTGGCCAAACCAACTTTTGTAAGGAAAGGGTTCATTTGACCATTACAGTTTAGAGGTCCTGATGAAGAAAAGCCAGGGTAGCAACTCAAGTTAAGATCCTGGAGGAAGGAACAGAAACAGAAGAAACAGAGACCATGAACTGGTCTTTCAACCATCAATTGAGAAAATTCTCCCACAGACTTGCCTACAGGGCAGTTAGATGAAGGAATTTTCTCAGTTGAGGTTCCCTTTTCACAGAGGACCCTAGCTATTTCAAACTGAAGATAAAATAACAAATAAATAAAAAGAATAACCTAGCCAGCACACACATACACGTATATATACACAAATGTGTGTGTATACACACGTAATAAACAAACATGCATATATTATATATAAGGACTGCACATATACACATGCATATATAAATAAACACACATGAAAACATACACATAAACACATACATACACATGCACATAAACATACATACATACACACACACATATACACAAATATGCTACCCAAATACATACACACATAGATGCTACAGTGGCAATGTCAGTGAAAACCTTAGTAACGGTGCCTCACAATGTATTCCTAATGTTGACAGAAGTCATCAAATAAAATATTATTTTTAAGACTTATCTATCTATCTATCTATCTATCTATCTATCTATCTATCTATATCCATATCAAGCTTTACACAATAAGTCATGATGATAAATTTAATAAATAAGATCAAAGTAGTTCTCAAGTCACTTTCTCATGATTCAGATGAAAAAGTATGTCATAAAGAATTAAATTGTATTTCCCTAATAATACATTTCATTTTCTTCAGAGTTAAAAACATAGGGTTGACATATCCCTAGAGGTGAGCAGGTAATGATATTTGCATGACTTTGGCATTAAAATTATTTGAAACAGAGTAGTTGTCTATAGTATTGAATAGAGAGAATGAAAACATTGGTGGGTACTTTGAAAACAATGAGATGGAGACTGAAGGATGTATTTAAGTAACTGTGCCACTGACGGTTTCTTTCAAGCCTATTTTTTGGTTTCTATTTCTCTCTAATATACACTAATATGTGGCTATGTCAAAAATGGTAGGAAAGATTTAGCTAAGATTTTGTTGGAATACATCCAATCCTCTTGCATAACTACTACACAAAATTTAGAAATAAATTTTAAATGAGCTTCTACAGATGAGGTGTTTCCAGTTGCTCTTAGTGGGAGAAGCTCAGTGAAATAGTATGCTTTAATTAGAGGACTGTGGAGCAAGAAGAAAATTGCACTTGTAGGAACCTGAGTTAGTGATCAGTATCAGCAGCTGGACAAGGCACACTGCAGCATGAGAGTGATCAAGAGGACCAAATGGCAGCAGACAAAACAGTCATGCTGAGCATGTGGGACTGAGTAATGAAATGGGGGTATGAGTGGAGCATCAACACATTTGTTAAATAGGCTACTCATGCATCTATAACGCTGTGGGCTAACAGTTTCTACTTTTAGTCTACTGTTTAAATGTATTCATGACCCAAGCTCAGGTGGAGCATGTAACACATGCTATCAATAGGTATGTCGGTACCTTACAACCATTTTCATTCACCAATCATTGTACCTCATGCAAATGTGTTAGTGAATCCATCATTAGTATTTTTAAAGTTTTATTACATTTTTTAAATTTTTGCATTCATACTTGTGATATGTCTCTGTCTTGCTCTATTTCTTTATCATCTGCATGTGTGTGCATATGCAAGTTTTTTTTTTGTGTGTGTGTGTGTATGCAACAAGGACAACTTGGTGAAGCAAGTTTTCTACATCTGCCATGTGGGTCCTAAAGATCAAATCCAGAGTCTCAGGTTTGGTGGCAAGTGCCTTTACCCACTGACCTATCTTCCCACACTCCCTTATTAGTTTATTAATATATTATATATTAAGAAACTTTCATATAACTTAAAATGCCTATTCCTATGAATGTCATATATAGTCTAATTGCATTCCTTAGTCATGTTAAAATATACACATTTACATATAGGACCTCTTTGTAACCTTAGTTTTGCAAGTTATTACCATATTGAATATCTATTTGTAGGAAATATAATATGAAAAACATAGAAATATCATATATGATTTAGACAATAACATATGAGCAAAGTTAATAGTTGTTCTCTACACTAAGCAGTATATGCATATATTTTCTGCTTATATTTTAACACTTTGATAATATGGAGATTTCATTACATTATAAAAAATCCATTCATCAGTCCTTGTAATTCATAAAAAAACATATTAGTGAACCTATGATTAGTATTTTAATTATATGTTAGTATAGATTGATGTGGTGTTATTCTATGAATGTGTGAGGTTGTCTAGTTCAGGAGCAGTTAAAGTTGTTATCATAAAGTCATTGTCAGAAAAAAACTGACCTTGTGTAAACCTTAGGATGCCATTGATGTGAGTTACCATCAAGACAATTCAGTGAGAAATTGCATGTTGTCACAGGCCCTGCTCTGTAAAACAGAAAGCTGTAATTTTGCTAAAATTGTGACTACTTTATACTGGCTACAAATAATTGCAAATTCCTATTATTAGAAAAAACTGTGATTCATTCTAATTGCTTAAGCATACAATAACATTTTTTGAGTTCTCATTTTTAAACTCTGTAAAACCTTCATCAAAAAGTATTCTGCCTGGAGATAAAATAAGATGCCATAGCATTTATCTTCCAGGGAGTTTGGATGATTAGAAGGAAACACTTTTCTTGACACAATATGGCAATTGCACATATGAACTCGTTGTGCTTATGACAGTAGGCACAAGTTCTGTTCAGGCTCAAGATAGAAAAAACTCGCAACGTGAGGCTGTGTGGTAGCATGATGTTCCACCCTTAGTGAGAAAGCAACAATTAAGAGCTACCAAATATGTTAGATTTAGTTTCGGTTATATGTGTGACCACTGTTAAGTCTAACACAATTCAGTTGATGTCCACACACCTAAAAATACAACGACAGCATCAAATGGACTTGCTGGGTTTTACAAGCACAAGGACACAAAGTTAGTTAGATATGGAAGGGCTGGATGTTGGATGTGGGTCGGGTCAGGGAGGAGATTAAAATGTACAAAACATATGATTCTCAAGGAATTAATAAAAACCTTTCTCTATCAAATAGCACTCTCCTTATAAACCAGAACATTATAAATTATTACAGTTATAAATTTGTGCATATTAGAGTGTGACATTATATACAATGGTTGACAAATCATGTGGAGAGTTAATATGTATGTGAAAATAATACATTCTTCCATTCCAAACTTGGTCATTGAAGAGGAGTTCTTTTTATTCATGATGGCTTATACATCCCCAAATCAAAGTATAAAATAGACTTATACTAATAAAATATTTTATAAATTCAAGTAATGTTGTGCATACTCATCAATACACTTTATAAGTATGTGATAATTATTTTATATTTTAGATATCTAAAGGATACTGCTGTTGAAACTTTACAATGTTAAATTTACTGTATATAGAATGAAGATATGCTTTCTTACTTTTAATATATATATTATATAATATATATATTAAATATATATATAAACATATATATATATATAAACATATATATATTTAAACAAATTTTGCTTTGGTTTTTCCCTATCACTTAATCAATAACAATAGATTGAGGCAATTAAAATTTCAAAAGTGTGACATTAGAGAACTCTAAAAATGTCCCGTGGGAAGTGGGAATAGGAATAGGAACACCTTGACAATATACTGAAGAATTTCCCAGGACTTATTTTTCCTCCTGACCTTGATAAGACTTCTTCACATATAAATGGGAACTTTTCAAAGTAAGCAATAGTAGGGAGGATTATAGTAGTGATCTATTTTATTTTGCACTTTTGAATGTATACATGATGTGAAATTAAACACTTTATGAAAGTTTGTTTGTGTTTCCTTTTCTTATCCCCTGCTCTGGCAGAAATGCTTGGCTTTAATTATTTACTAGTGCCTAAGAATGCTGAAGTAATGTGTTTTCTACTTTAGGGTTAGAAAGGAGCTGTCCTTTCTAAGATCACACACACACACACACACACACACACATAACCCCAAGAAAGACACCGGGATTGCCCAATGACAGAGAAATGGATGAGATTTACATGAACAGCCTGGACATGAGTGGGGGAAATGAAGGGCGAAGGTCGAGGGAAAGAGAGCTTGGGGGCACTGGAGATCCCAGCTGGATCAAGAACAGAGAGGGAGAACGAGGAATAGGAGACCATGGTAAATGAAGACCACATGAGAATAGCAAGAAACAAAGTGATAGAGAGGCCCACAGAAATCCACAAAGATACCCCCATAATAGACTGCTGGCAATGGTCGAGAGACGGCAGGAACTGACCTACTCCGGTGATGGGATGGCCAAACACCCTCATTGTCATGCTAGAAACCCCATCCAAGGACTGAGGGATCTGGATGCAGAGATCCACAGCTAGGCCCTGGGTGGAACTCCGAGAGTCTAATTAGTGAGAAAAAGGAGGGTTTATATGAGCAAGAATTGTTGAGATCAAGGTTGGATAAAACACAGGGACAAATAGCAAAACAAATGGAAACACATGAACTATGAACCAATGGCTGAGGGGCCCCCAACTTGATCAGGCCCTCTGAATAGGTGAGATAGTTGATTGGCTTGATCTGTTTGGGAGGCATCCAGGCAGTGGGACTGGGTCCTGTGTTCATTGCATGAGTTGGCTGTTAAAAACCTGGGGCTTATGCAGGGTCTCTTGGCTCGGCCTGGGAGGAGAGGACTGGACCTGGCTGGAATGAGTTTACCAGGTTGATCTCAGTCCTAGGGGGTGGCTTTGCCCTGGAGGAGGTGGGAATGGGGAGTGGACTGGGGGGAAGGGGAGGGGAATGGGAGGGGGGAGAACAAGGGAATCCGTGGCTGATATGTAGAACTGAATTGTATTGTAAAATAAAATAAAAAAAAAATTAAAAAAAAAAACAATAATTATGTTACTAAGCTCATTGGCTATTAGGTGGTAGAACCTCCCAAGAATTAGATCACTGGGACATTCCATGAAAGAATGTATCCATAGGCTAATCTTCTGGATCTTTCTTTTCTCCATGTGCAATCAGGTGAGCAGATTTTTTTTTTCTGACCTGCCCTGGGTCCTGTGATATTCCACAGCGGTGGAGCAAGTCATCATGGGCTGAAGTCTCTGAAATACCAAACCAAAATTCGCTTTCCTTCCCCTAATCTGTCTTAAGTATTTTTTCGTGGTGATAGAAAAGTGATAACACCTAGCTGTATTTTCTCATCAAAAAATGATAAATAAAACTGAATACGATTATCCAATAAATAATTAAATATAAAATTCAAATAAAATTTGTGAAGAAGAGCATCACTTTACATCTATCATATTAAATAGCTTCTAATGAGGACCACTAAGATGAGAAAAATCATGTTATGTCTAGTTATGTTTTGCAACAACAGGAAGGATTGTTCCTTCTCTCTGGGAATGTAGTAATGTGATTGGTATCTGTGCAACAAGACTTGGGTTAAAGGCAACAAGAAATCATTGCAGTCAAAATATCGACAGGGAAACGACTAGTATTTGCTTCTTTCCACCACGTGTTTTCCAGTGCTCATTTCTTTTGCGCTGTGTCATTCTCATTTCTATAAACATCTTCAGCTGGACACTTTACCTCTTGAATCAGGAAAAAAAAAAATCAAGTAACTGAACCATGTTTAACAAGATATCGAAAATGTCTATCCCATGCACAAGGTGTCTTACCAACTTTTAGACTGTAATGAACATAATCCCTCACAGGTATGACCTTTAGGCTCACATATGTGACCATTTGGTCCCAGGTTGGTAGGGTAGTGTAAAGGGGGTTATGGAAGGAATATTTAGGAGAATAGAGCCCTGCTAGAGGATATAAGTCACTGGGGGGTGGGGGTGGGTGGGTATTTATAGCATCACCTACTCCCCCTTCTTTCTCTTTTTCAAGTGTGTGGATGAAGATGTGATCATCTGTCTTCCTGACCCTCATATCATGTTCACCCTGATTGTTGCTATATCTTAAATGCCACAACAGACTTCAGCATTCTGTAACTGTAAGCCAATAAAGCCTTTATTACTTTATATATGTTGGGTTGTTTTTATCACAGCAGCAGAAAAAAATTTTAATGTGATTTAATAATTTTAACTAGTCTTGTCAATGTTCTTTGCCCAAAATCCATATAACAAGGAGGAAAACAGAAACACCCATTATCTGTTTATATGAAAGTAGACATAATTGAGATTATTCCCAATACAAGGATAAGGAAGGCGTACTATAATACATGAGAATAGAACCATATCATAGAGATGAAAGTTATTATTTCATAACAATGAAAATATAAACCGTGAAATTATTTTTCACAGTACATGTGAAACACAATTAAAAAATAATTGAAGCCCAAATTTATGAAATGCCCAATTCATTAAATTTCAAGCTACAGCAGAATTTTTAAATTCTCAGTGGACATTTAAGATTGGTAAGCCTCAATTTTCCCCATTATATAATGGCCTAAGAATATTGATGACAATATTCCTCTAAAAATTAGAAAATATTCAGATTATACTTAGTTTGCCATAATTTTGTTTAATATTTTTTCACTCTATGATGTTAGATAAATTATATACTTACAGTAGACAACACATTAAAAATGTATATATTTCTAAGTTTGTGTGTGGCTATTCATACATTAGTGCCTGTGTAGCCCAGAAGATGGATTCAGACCCTTTGGAAACAGAGTTGCAGGCTGTTGTGTTCCACAAAGGAGTACTGGAGACTGAATTTGGTTCCTCTGGAAGAGCTAGATGCAGTCTTAACTACTGATCCACCTTTCTTTACCTTACAGCATACTTGGATATTTGAACTTTGACTTTCTCCCTGGACAGCAATATGATATTATGTGCATTATTTATGCACTATAGAATTTATTAAAAAATCATATTTTCAATGATTTACTGATGTGCTCTATAAAATATGTTTTACAAATGTCTGTTTATAGCGAGCAAATATTAACTTTCAGATACTTGAGGAATTAAGCATACTACTGTTTATTTTTCAAAACAGTTGAAAAACATCTCTTACCTGGTAATTGTCAGCTCCTATGACATTGCCACGCTTTTTTTTATTTTGTTCATTTTGCAGTGTATGTATTTGTAATAATCTTCTTACCCAAGGGATTTTAGTATTTATCTCCTCCTCTGCAAGTTAATCTTCTTGACTCTAGTTTGATATTTCATTTTAGAGACCTAAAGCCTATAGCAATTGATGCATAAAAGGTCTATAAATATTTATTCAGTGGATAGAAGAATAAATAAATCAAGATGATCTGAATATCTAGAGCCTATTGATAACATATGACCATCATATTTCCCTCTTTACAGATTGAGCTGTTTTGATTCATAACTAAAATGATTTTATGTCAGCATATACCTTAAATGTATCTCTTCCCTTTGGGGAAACTTGATTAATTGACTTCTTTTGTGCATCATTCACGGCCCGTTGCTGTGTTTGTACCTGTCAGTACTTGGACACTTAAGTATGTCCCTTTAACCAGATGGTATGTGTATTGATTTATTTTCACGTGTGTCTATTTTTTTTAGATTTCCTCATGTGTCATCATAAATTTTTCTCAATCCTCTATGCCATTTTAGTTTATTCATCATTTACACTGCTGTTGACTATCCTTTGTTCTCAGACTTTTATTAAATTGTCAATGTTCATACCACAGATTTAAACTATTTAACAGAACACAGATCAATAGTCACCACTTTCTATTTGCCAATTTTTTTCCACTTCAACATTTCATTTAAATATTGTATCAAAATGATAATGAATTATTTGCTTAAATTGTGTCTGAAACAGTTCAAGTTGATAGGTAAAGTGAAGCTCAGATAATGAGAACATTATCAGTCATGTGGGCTCATCCCTGCTTATCTAATTAACTCTCAAAAGCCTTCCTAATGCTATCATGTTAAGAGTTAGGATTTCGCAATCTGAGGGTCATAATATTCAATCCATTACATGTTTGAATTCTTCAATATTGCCCCCTAAAAGACTACACATGAAAACTCCTTTGCTCTGTAATTTGACTGTTTTTTTTTCCCACATGATAATTATAGTACACCTCAGTGAGGATCAGGGTGCACAGATTTCAAATTTTGACTTGCAGTGGATTTTGGGAAGTTTTCAGATTGGGCTTCTCCTTCTGAAGAAACTATTTCAATATGAGGTGTTTGTCTTCTGAAAGGCTTCTCTTAAGACTTTTCTTTATTGTGCAGTGACTTGATGCTCAGCATCCTTTCTCATGCATCTTGATGTCAAGATGAATGTGTATGAAGACAATCTCAGTGGTTCTGGGACAGCACAATACTAGCACTCTAAGGAACTGGAGGATAAGGCAGGAGCACAAAATCAAATACTATACCCTCTGTCATTTCTCCAACTGAGAATGAAAGGAAATTGGAAGTGATTATGTTTTGGTTAGTGAGATCTTTTCTACTTTAAAATGTGTTGATTTACAGACCTATTTACTTGCTTTTTAAAGATAATTTTTATAATGTAAATTGTATATTATACATTTAAATGATATATATTTAAATATGAAATTGTTAAACTAGAGAAATTCTATTTCCTTTCCAATATCATGTTCTTGAAACTAGAATTTAAAAGACTGTAATTATTTTCTTATGCTTTTAAAAATATTCTATGAGAATATTATTATTCATATGTTATCTAAGAGAGTAAATAAAGTCATATTTAAATTTATATAGGATACTTATGATAAATTAGCTTCCTTAATTTATTTAACTATGTATGTGAAAATTATTCAAACAAGAGAATAAATTACTAGCTGAACCAATACGGCATGAAAATAATCTAAAATCAAGCAAGAAATAAACATAAACTTTCCCATTGGCCTATATTATGGTTACTTGTAAATGTTTAAATGATAGAATTTAGAATTACCATGGAAACATATCTCTGAGCATTCCTGTGAGGGATTTTCTAGACTAGGTTAATTATGTTGGGAAGAACCATACTAAATGTGAGTTACACTACTCCAAGGATTCAGGTCTGGGGCTAAATTAAAAGATGAAAGTGAGCCAAGAACCAGCATTCAGCTATCTAATTCTTTTATTTTATTTTATTATTATTATTATTTTATCTTACAATACTATTCAGTTCTACATAACAGCCAAAGATTCCCTTGTTCTCTCCCTTCCTTCTCTCCCCCTCCCCTTCCCCCCAGCCCACCCCCCATTCTCACCTCCTCCAGAACAAGGTCTTCCCCGAGGACTGAGATCAACTTGATAGATTCAGTCCAGGCAGGTCCAGTCCCCTCCTCCCAGATTGAGCCAGGCGTCCCTGCATAAGTCCCAGGTTTCAAACAGCTAACTCATGCAACGAGCCCAGGACCCGGTCCCACTACCTAGATGCCTCCCAAACATATCAAGCCAATCGACTATCTCACCAATTCAGAGGGCCTGATCAAGTTGGGGGCCCCTCAGCCTTTGGTTTATAGTTATGTGTTTCCATTCGTTTGGCTATTTGTCCCTGTGCTTTATCCAACCTTAGTTTCAACAATTCTCGCTCATATAAACCCTCCTCTTTCTCACTAATTAGACTCCCAGCGCTCACCCAGGGCCTAGCTGTGGATGTCTGCATCCAGATTCCTCAGTCCTTGGATGGGGTTTTTGGCACAACTATTAGGGTGTTTGGCCATCCCATCACCAGAGTAGGTCAGTCCCGGCTGTCTCTCAACCATTGCCAGCAGTCTATTTGGGGGCATGTTTGTGGATTTCTGTGGGCCCCTCTAGCACTTAGTTTCTTCCTTTTCTCATGTGGTCTTCATTTACCATGGTCTCCTATTCCTTGTTCTCCCTCTCTTTTCTTGATCCAGCTGGGATCTCCCGCTCTTTTTCCCTTGACTCTCACCCTTCATTGCTCCCACTGATGTCCAGGCTGTTCATGTAGATCTCATCCATTTCTCCATCATTGGGTGATCTCCATGTCTTTCTTGGGGTCCTGTTTTCCAGGTAGCCTCACTGGTGATGTGAGCCGCAGTCCAGTCATCCTTGTTCCACATCTAGTATCCTCCTATGAGTGAGTACATACCAACAGAATGCAAGAGATGGCAGCTCTCTAATTCTTATCTGTGAGTTCAATGTGACCAACTGCTCCAAGCCCCTCTGGCCATGACATTCTCACCAAAGTGAACCGTGTCCTCTAACTGTAAGACAAACAAACCTCTTTCTCCATGTAGTTGCTGCCCCTCACGCATTTGACCACAAGAAAATAACTAACACAACTAGAAATTTCTTTAGCTAAATATTTCTAGTTTAATTCAATTTCACATAAAAATATATAAAAAAGAAACTTTAGATATTTAAATATATACTGGCTGTAAATTTTTCTCTAGAATAGATATAGATATTTTCTGGTCTTTATGTCAGGTTAGTAATGGCAAGATTAAGTGAGTAAAAGGCACACAGTAGTATTCAGTAACTGAGCAAGCACTGAAGTACTCATAAATTTCTGTTTGATTCTTACATTATTTCAAATGAAAATGTAAACATTTTATCTTTTAAAATGATTGCTTGAAAAACATGAAAGGATAAACTTTTAATGGAATGGTTAAGCAAATGATAGACCATTATACTTATTATTATTAATTAAATTTATTCATTTATTTTACATCTTGACCGCAGTTTCCTCTCCCTCCTCTCCTCCCATTCCCTCCCCCACTCCTAACTCTTGTCCTTTCCCCAATTCACTCCTCCTCTGTTTCTGTTCAGAAAGGGACAGGACTCAGTGGGTGCCAACAAAACATGGCATATCAAGTAGGACTGGGTATTAATACCCTGGCATTAAGGTTGGGTAAGGCAACCCAGCGTGAGGAATAGATTACCAGAGGCCAGGCAAACCTTCAGGGACAGGCCCTGCTTCCATTGCTGTGAGTCTTATGCTTAGATCAAGCTATACGTATGTAAAGAGCCTAGGGTCAGTCCCATGCAGGATCCCTAGCTGTTGGTCTCTGAGTTCCTATGGGTCCAGGTTAGTTGTTTCTGTGGCTTCCTTTGTGATGACCTTGACCCCCTGGCTCATATAATCCTTCCCTCTCCAGTACTGGGCTGTGGAAGTCTGCATCTGTTTCCATCAGTCACTGGATGAGGCTCTGTGATGACAATTATGATTGTTACCAATCTGATTACAGGAGATAGCCAGTATAGGCACCCTCTCAACTATTGCTAGGAGTCTTACCTTCGGTCATTACTGTAGATTTGTGGGGATTTCCCTTGCACTAGTTTTCTACTTTACCTTAAAATGGCCCCCACATCAAAATGTCTCTTTCTTTACTCTCTCCATCCTCCCACATCCCCAACCCAATACCTCATTTTCCCATCACCTCTAGCCCCCAGGCTACCCAGATGACCTCTTTTATTTCCTTTTCCCAGGAGAAACAGATGCCAGGAAATAATCAAATTGAGGGCTGAAATCAATGAAATAGAAACAAAGAAAACAATACAAAGAATCAATGAAGTAAAGAGTTGGTTCTTTGAGAAAATCAACAAGATAGACAAGCTCTTGTCCAAATTAACCAAAAAGCAGAGAGAGCATTTAAATTAACTGTACCTCATTTTTAAATTTGACTATTTCATATTTTTTTGATGTCTAGTTTCTTGAGTTATTTATATATTTTGGAAATCAGTCCTTTGTCAGATGGACTATTATGCTTTGAATTCTAATTTAATATGTCTTCCTATAAATCTAATGTTTATGTGTATTCTAAATTTGTTTGCTTATGTGCTTTCATTTTAATAATTGATATTTATGACCTCTAAACTGTTTAATATTAATTTAAATATGATATTTACAGCAGCTTAAGTTAGATATAAACACATATACCTTCGGGAATGTATAGAATTCCTAACATATATTTCTATTTAATTTATTCTGATACTTTGATAGTATGTAATCAATATTTTTGTGAAGATGATTGTGTGTCTGCTTATGTGTAAGGCTATGTGTATTTGTGTGTACATGCATGTGCACATATGTCTATGTGCTATGTGTGTGTGTATAAATGTTTATGCATGTGTGTATATATGTTTGTATGCATTTATGTGTTTATGCATGTTGTGTGTATTCATATGCATGTATGCATTTGTATGTTTGTGTGTATACATATGTGTGCCTGTGTGTGTATATGTGTGTATGCATGCATGTGCATGTATGAAGGAGACATGGAGATCTTTGTGTTCTCGGTACAGGATTAAGGGTTCCTGGAATGTTAACCATACAGGGTGGTTTCTTCACAGGAAGGAATGAAATACTTGTTATCTGCCCAGAATGATAGGAGTGGATGTGCTTCCTAGCTGGTGACTTTACAGAGAGTTTCACTGCAATCACATCTAATCTGTATTTAGCTAATTTGTTCCTCAGGAAGATTTATCTATGTTTTGTTGTGCACACAAGATTCAGATAATTATCATCACAAGCATTTTTACCAAATTATGCTATGTTTAAATATGCCAGAAAGAAACAGCTTGGAGGCAGACACCAGAAGATCAAACCAATACCAGCTACTGAGTCATGCTGAACCAAATTTTCTTATTGCCCCTCGCAATAAGTCTGGTAGAGCTTGCAGAGATACCCACATAAATATGTATGTGTGTCTCTCTGTGTGTGATGTATGCATATGTGTGTATTCATGTGTGTTCATATATGTGTATATGCATGTGTGTGTATGTATGTGTGTATTTATGTGTGTGTCTGTATGTTACTAGACTTATAGTCATATGTGCTGGGCCAACATTTTGCCAGTGGGATTTATCCCTATGTTCAAGAAAGATGATTTGAAACTTTGTTCGAAAAGCAGCAATGTCTTGCTTATACATACTATCTACAAGACTGGGCAAATAAAACCAAAGTATTATTTGTTTAAAAATTAATTTCAATTTTTGAGTATGTTTCTAACTGAGAAAATTCTAACTGTGAAGCAATCTCACTGGATTGTCTTTTTCCAAGAAGGAAGGTTTAATTAAAACATTTTTCAAATTTTATATTTGAAAAGAATGAAATTTCAGACTTTCCTGAAATCTAATAAACAGCCAAATAAAATCTATGTAAATTTAGGCAATATTGTTAACTAAAACAATAGAAAACATTATGATGCATTGTATGTTTAGGCTTATTTTTCCTAGATTATGTTATTTTTAAAAAATGAAAGTTCTAGAATTAGAAACTAGAGTTGTCACATCACATAACTGGTTGTCTTCTAATGTGAACACTACCCTGATGGAGCAGTTCTGAGGGACTAACATTCTGTCAGAAGTTTATGCCAGTCTCTTGTCACATTTGATCTTAGTTGTGTCTAAGAAGGTAAATTAAATGGAATATGGTGCTACTTTATGTGCCTCAAAGATTTTCTCTGAAATCTAAAATGATTTCTAGTAGACAAATCTGTTCCACATTGCTTTTCTTGACTCTTTGGTTCAACATGTAGGGAAGTATTTTCATTGCCTTTCTACAAAAATTATTGTCAATAAATAATTCTAGGAACAAAATAGTGTTCTGCTAGCTGTTATATACATAGAATGATATATTTTCAATTAATATGAATTACTGTGTTCCTTTGCACCCTATGAGTGATGAATGAATAGTAGAAACACATTTATTGCCCGATTTTCTGAATCTAATGTTGATGGAGGGCTTTGATTAAATTGATTTTTCTCAGTATCAGTGTCTGCTCACAGACTGTACCATAAGATACAATGCCCCTTTTCTAAATGTGCTTATAGCCATAGGCCCCATTGGTAAAATAATAAAAAGAATCGTGTGTGTGTGTGTGTGTGTGTGTGTGTGTGTGTTTGTGTGTGAATGAAACTTTGAAGTTTCAGGTTATTTCTCAAGGGAACACACCCACTGATTTAATCCTCAGACTCTTAGGCTGAGAAACCAGGACAGGGATTAAGACTTTCTACTAGAGCTATTTATATAAACTTTCTACTCTTCTGTTTTGGATATATTATGAATACACACACACACACACACACACACACACACACACACACACACACACACACACACACACACACACACACACACACACACACAGCCCTTGGTGATGAGCATTATCCTCCAAGAACAGAGTTTAGCTATTAGCTGTTACTATGTCTTTTTATAACAGGGCTCCTAATTGTTATATTTCAGCTTACTTAGAGGAATATGTGATGTTCCTGTTGCTATGAAAGACAAATGTTACCATTTTGCCTTTGTGCTTCTGAAATTTTACATCATTGTAATGATTGGTTTCATTGACATAGCTTCTGCTCATAGTTACTGTCCTGTAGACAATAGCCACTGTTTAGTTTATCATGAGTATACTCTACATAAAAGTAGGAAACTCATGGCACTGTAAGCATCTTGAAGGTAACAGTCTTTCTGAGATTTTTCAAAGCCTTAATCCTCTTCACTGAGGCATAACATGGTTTTTCACAGATCTGAAAATCTGAAAACTCTGTATAATAGTGTCAATACTATGTTGAGAACCCTGCCTAGAGCACTCTATAATTGATTTTGAATTCTCTTGAAGTCCACAAAATTCTTTCAATGTATAGAACTCTAAAATATCAAGTACCATCTTGATCAGATTAATAGTCTGGTCTGTTACTAGCAAGGAATAACCTCTTAATGCTTTTATACTGTTGCCTGCTGGCATACATTGTTTGATTCCAGTGACTCCAGAGACCATAGGTGAGCTCTCTTTTCATGTATGGGACCCAGCTACGTGGCTTCATGCTATCCTTTGGTTTAATAACCGAATGGGAACTTGGATCACCTCACGGAAAGAAATGTGTTACCCAGGAGAGTTATCTTAGTTCAAGTCACTGGGAGAGGCTTTGTGAATCTGTTGTAGCATAAAGAAAGAAAATAGACTGCTTCTTCAAATGGTTCCATATTCTTTGTGTTCAGCACTCATGAACATTAGCTCAGATACACCTGTTCCAAGATTAAGGAGTCCAATCCTTTCCCTTCCTAATGTATGTAGAACACAATTCTATTAAATATTCAGTCTTAAATGACAAACTGTTCTCTACCCACATCAGCAGGGCTGGCGTCTGATGTGCACTCAGAGTATGCTCACTGCATTGCCACACAGTAACTGGGAGGCCACTCCTACAGACACACTTTGTGGAGCAGTCACATCAATCACCTTTCAATAATTTTGCATTTGATAAGAAATTTCAACATATGAATTTTGAGAAAATAGATTCATTTGGAGAATGATATTAATATTTAAACTATAGCAGTTTGAGTCAATTTGTAGCTGGAGAGTTTCTCTCCAGCCCCCACCAAGCCCTGGCAGCCCTGCAGCTCACTTATAAAGTGAACACGCAGATGCTTATATTATTTAAACTGTTTGGCCTAATGGCTCAGGCTTCTTGCTATCTAGTTCCTATATCTCAAATTAACCCATATCTATTAGTCTATAATTTACCACGTGGCTTGTGGCTTACCAGTATGTAGCTAGAGTTTTCATGCCTGGTCCACAGTCAGGACAAATCTCTGTCACTTGCCAGTCCCACAGCCGCTCAGACCCAACCAAGTAAACACAGAGACTTATATTGCTTACAAACTGTATGGTTTTGGCAAGCTTCTTGCTAACTGTTCTTATATCTTAAATTAATCCATTTCCATAAATCTATACCTTGCCACGTGGCTCATGGCTTACCAGTGTCTTCACATGCTGCTTGTCATGGCTGTGGCAGCTGGCAGTGTCTCCCTCTGCCTTCCTCTTCTCTCAATTCTCCTCTCTGTTAGTCCTGCCTATACTTCCTGCCTAGCTACTGGGCAATCAGTGTTTTATTTATTGACCAATCAGAGCAATACATTTGACATATAGACCACCCCACAGCACCTGTACCTTACGTCTTGCTTGCCATGGCAGTGGCTGGCAGCATCTCTCTGCCTCAGCCTTCCACCTCCCAGAAATCTTCTCCTCCTTGTCCAGCCTACCTTATCCTTCCTGTCTGGCTACTGGCCAATCAGGGTTTTATTTATCAATCAATCATCCACAGCACCCATTGCTTTTTTTATTTAATATATGAATGATTAGAGAAACAACCATTCCTTTTAACATGTATTGTAATTATTTTCTATATGTATCTCTAGTGCTAGAGAAACAAAATTGATATGAGTCTTACAGTTTTACCTGAGGATAGGTGATCAATATGGAGTCAATAACAGCAAAATAATTATGAATGAACATACTGCAATGTGTACAGACCTTAGCAGGATTCTCTGGTAGTTTGAATGTAAATGGCCCCCATGATTTCATAGGGAGTGGCACTATTAGGAGGTTTTGTAAGCCTCTTAGCCACAAATGCCCAGGCCCCTCCCCTGAGGAACTCCAACTACCAGGTTCCACTCATTCTTATGTAGTTTTAACCATGGAATAGAAGAAACCCAAGATACATGTAGCAATTATTCAGGTGCAGATCTAGAAGAAGAAGAAAAAAGTCATATCTGCTGGTATTGTGCTTTGAAATGCAAATATTAAACTTCAAACACATTTGTAAACTTTCCAACAAGTTAGATAAAACTCTTCATGCAAATTAAAAAAAATAAAAGAAAGAAAGAATAATCTCCCCAAAAACCAACAATGGAATGGGAAAATCATGAGATGGAAATAGTAAACGTCAAAATGAATGCTATCTCTTCCATATTTCTGTGGAAAGTATGTTTACTGGAAATCTTTGGTTAAGTTACACTTGTATGTTTGCCTGATAATAGAAAAGTTGAATGTGTATATGTGTGTGTGTGTATGTGTATGTATATGTATATGTATGTATATGTCATCACATATATCACTAATGCTTCAGTTATTTGTGAAAGATGTCTGGAGGGGATATATGCTCTCTATCACCTCTGCCTTCTAATAAGACACATGTTGTCTGTTCACTGAGCCTTAGGTCAGTCTGTGAAAATAAATTCAAGCCTACTTGTTATTTTCATCAAAGCTACACATTACTTTTTTAAAATTGTGAAACATGGTGAGGAGGGAAATTTTATAGGAAAGGAAATTATCGAAGACATGAAAACTAAAGAATTAGTATAGCTACACTAAATATTATCTTTTATTTAAAATTATGAGATAATCATTAAACTTAGTTCTGATGTTCACTGGAAGCAAAGGAACTCTGGGAGAGAGAGAGAGAGAGAGAGAGAGAGAGAGAGAGAGAGAGAGAGAGAGAGAGAGAGAGAGAGAGAGAGATTATGCAAAGGTCCCTCAGAGGGAATTTTGTATTTCAGTAAGGAAAAGCAACAAGGAAGCATTGAGGCTGGAACACAACACAGAAAAAAAGGAGGACAGAAAGACAGAATATCTCAAAAGTGTAGGAGGGAGATACTGTGCCCATAAGCACAAATGTCTGAGTAGCTGCCACATTGGACTGCTTCAGGACTGTATTCAGTGAGGAGCCACAGGAACAAGTTCAGTGGAATCACGGGTCAATGTTCTATCTCAATGCTCAACACAAAAGGTAACTGTGACATTATACCTTTTAGCTTCAAAAATAGGCAAGCACTGATTCCCTATCTGGGGAAATCAGAAGTGGTATTTGATTGAAACATGGAAACACAGAACTTTTACATCACACCCATGCTGAAAGCATTGACTTCCTAGAATATTCTTCATACCCACACACATACCCTGCTGACATCAGGCTTTAGTATTAAAAAAAAAAGGTGGTGGTGTAAATGAAAGAAAAGTTTTGATCTGGCCTGCATCTGGCTTTCATGGAGTTTTGCAGATAGCCATTCTCTTTTCTGAATAAGGCAGTAATTAATCTTATTCAAAATAACAATTCAATTGAAAGAGGAGCTTACACATAATGTGTATGTCTAATCATGAGAAATTTAAATGTATGAGAGATGTAAGTCATCGTACATTTTAAAATAAGACTAAAATGTATTAGAATTTCAAAGGGTGTTTGTGGCTATAGTTGAACCAGCAGCATGAAAATAGGAAAAGTTAGGAAACAAGCAATCCTGACATGAAAAGTTGGGGATGTGGACAACTGGAAAGGGACACAGTTCCATAGTGAAAAGTGATTGTGTGCAAGACACACAAAGTAGAGCTAGTGTTCTTTCCTGAGGTACCCATCACAACATGTTAAAACAAGAAATAATGACTGATAGCAAAGACATCCACCTGAAGAAATGAGAAATCCACAATGTTGTTACAGTACATAAAGTGAAAGTAGGTACAAATGTAGCAGATTGAGAGACTGGACCTTGAGACATTGTGACATTTAAAATCCAGAAAGCGAAAATAATCACCAGGAAAACTAATAACGGGGTAATCAGAAAAATAATTGGATAAATAAATGCAAACAGGCACACTCTTAACTTGTATGAGGAATAATTGGCAGCCTTATCAGGAAGAGAGGAAGGTGAAATGAAATGCAAATCCAAGAACCTTGCTGAATTCTCCAGAGCATTATAGAGCTAGTTTGAACTGAGAGACCTCTTAGAAAGGTTCAGGCAATAGGCATCAGGTTGTGTTAGAAAACTTCCTTCAACAGTGGACATTTTCTGCTGACCACATTTTTTTTAACATTCAATATATTCAGCAACTAGAATGATGCTTTGTTCCTTGTGAGAAATCAGCCTGCAATTTCACAGCATCAGATAGAAGGTAAATGTTCACTCTCTGCCTTCCTATTGTATCATAGCAGGCTGAATGAGTCTGTTAAAACAGTCGATGTGTTAAAAGCCCTCCCAAAGTTTTTTTATCCCCTTGTTGATAAGAGCAAAGACCAAAACTTGAGAGAGCTGAAATTCCAGTATAACACAGCTCATTTCACTTTTACTTTCTACCCCAGTATCATTTCTTCTATCCTTCATTTAGAGGTTTTCTGTGGCAGAAACTAAAGGACTTTCTAAAACATTGTGTTGTTTCCTATAAATTAATAAGACCATTTGCACTTAGGTAAATTCTAAGATCATCCCAGATATACATACATATATATATATATATATATATATATATATATATATATATGTGTGTGTGTGTGTGTGTATGCTTATATACATAACAAGTTCTTTAATAAATTACCAAAGCATAATATTTCTCATACATTACTTAATTTCAAAAATTTTCTAAGTATCAAAGTTTGTGATATTGAACCCTTTCAACCCAAGTAAATAGCATTTTATATGATTTAATTTAATTTTATATTAACATAAAATTGTATGCATTTGTAAGTCAAACTTATCTTTCTAATTTGTCATTTTTATAGTAGCAATGTGTCAGTAAATTATATTATTTTCTGCATCATTCAAAAAATGAGGAGATAGAATGTTTTAAACACATTTAGTTAAATCATAATGTATGAATGTAAATGAAAGCCTATTGGTATTGTCTCAGTATTGATTCCATATTCATCTCTACTTTGTCTTGCATTTGACTTAATTCTATTTGATAAAGTCTTGTTATATATTCCATGCTGATTCAGATTTGCCTAAGTTGCCCAAACTTGCCTTGTCCCTCAGTGTTCCTGCTTCTACCTCATGAGTGCTCTGTTAGTGTGCACCAGCATGCCAGCTATGTGGCGTTTGTTTTAAAACTTGGCCTTTTATGTTTTGTTTTTCAAGACAGGGTTTCTCTATGTAGTTTTGGTGCCTGTCCTGGATTTCCCTCTGTAGACCAGGCTGGCCTCGAACTCACAGAGATTGCCTGGCTCTGCCTCCTGAGTACTGGGATTAAAAGTTTGTGCCACCATTGCCTGGCCATTTGCTTTGCTTTGCTCCTTCCTTCCCTTCCTTCCTTCCTTCCTTCCTTCCTTCCTTCCTTCCTTCCTTCCTTCCTTCCTTCCTTCCTTCCTTCCTTCCTTCTTTCTTTTTTTCCTTTCTGGTATTTTGGAGGTCTTGGATCACTTTTCCTTCACTTATCGTTCTGTTCCTTTGTCTTATCCTTTCTCATTTGTTTCTTTGTTTAATCAAAAGATCTGACTCATACTTAGGCGTTTCTCAAATTTAAAGCAGTCTTTCTTCATCAATCTCTCAAGAGCTAGGATTACATGTTTAAGTGCCACCCCCCAATGCCCAGATCTACTCTCTTTACATATTCTGGAAATTTAGCAGTGTTGATAAGCATTTACTTCGATAGTGCCCTAGTCTCTTAGGATGATCACTAAACTCTTGTTCTACACAGTGTACAGTTTCTTCTTATCAAGTTCACTGATTCTCACCTATTTGTGCACATCTGGCTTTGATTTCTTCTAATTATTTTTGTAAGCTATTATATTTTATGACTCCGAATCACTATTTTTTTTTTTTTTTTTTGGTTTTTCGAGACAGGGTTTCTCTGTGTAGCTTTGCGCCTTTCCTGGAACTCACTTGGTAGCCCAGGCTGGCCTTGAACTCACAGAGATCTGCCTGGCTCTGCCTCCTGAGTGCTGGGATTAAAGGCATGTGCCACCACCACCCATCTCACTTGGCTTTTTTTTATAAATACTATCTTTTTATTGGTAATTCTAAATTTTTATGAAAACACTTTTTTTATTACTCAGGATAAATATATCTTAAATATGTTTTAGATAGGATATTTAATATAATTTTGAAACATTTGTCTAGTAAGTCAAGTTGGGCTTCTTTGTGGCTAGTTTTTGGCAATTTTCTTTGATCAGTTGATTACAGCATCATTTTTACTTCTTAAGCCATGTGATCATCTATCTATTGAAAGGTAGACATTTGAATATTATGGATATGACAAATTTTATTATTGCATTATTTTAGTTGTCAAAAGCTACAGTGGTGTGTTTGCCTTATGACACTTTCTAATAGCTTTTGCATAGATTTTATATTATTGTGTGTGGCCACTAAAATCTCACATTCTTATTACTCATCTAATATTTTCACAGAAATTTCCTAGAGCACTAAAAATTAAATATTAAACAAGCAAGCCAATAAGCAATAGTTGCAGGAACAACACAAAATGATAGATGACACTTGTTTTAGATGTGTGCATAGCCTACTGGTCAACCCAAGACAAAGCTTAAATTGTTTCCAGAATAGTTAGCATAATAAATCTCATATTTAAAATGTGTCTAGTTTTTCTGTTTCCCTATGTGCCTTGGTTCTTTTGAAAGCCCTCTATCTTCTAGTCCCTGACTTCTAGAATTCTATCTTAAGTTCATTTAAACTTTATCTTTTTTCTAACACTTCATTTTCTGAGCTTCATGAGTTATACCCATCTACCATGATGTCTCTAGGGATGATCTGACTCACCTACTCATTAACTTGGCAATAAAAACTTTTGTTCTCCCTTAGAGACCTAAGTCCATGATACCACATTAGGAATATGTACCTTTCTTCTAAAATACCACTAAATTAGCCAGGGAAGTGAAAAAGACAAGGGAAAATATCTTATTATCATCCCATATATATTTTAAATTATTCTGTTTTCCTGATTCAGTGTTCACTTGGTGTCTACAAATCTCTGACTGCTTCACAGTGTTTAGACAAGAGTTATTTTTTTTTGACCTTTGTTTCTTGTTTCTCATCTTTTTTCAGCTGTGAAGAGAAAAGCTTTGATCTGTCTATTCTGCCTTTTTTCTGAACTAACTCTAGTATCTGTCATAATTTCACATTACCTAGAGCTATTTAAAATGCTCCCTGGGATAAAAACACAATCTCTCTTCAAAATCATTGTTTTTGAGGTGTTCAACATATCTGGGAATAATGTAATCTTTCCTATAACAGTGGTAAGTGTACATTCTATAGAAGGTCATCATGTTTTTCTACATTTCTGTATTGGTAGATGTATTCAAGATAAGCAGAATTGAGACAGTGTAAGTTATTTGCTATTGTCTCATATAATTTCATTTTGCTATAGTTGAATGTAGAGTTGCTAAAAAACCTCACCCACCATATACAGTTACAAACATGCTACATTTACCTTCACACATCCACAAAAGAGGGGGCTACAGGAATAATCCCCATTTTCCATAATAAAATTATAGAAGTTTAGAGCACTTCTGATGCAAAGCCTTTATTTGGAAGCAGGAAGAAAGCTGTGGCACCGACATAATGTTTTGTATGACAGAATAGTACAGGGAATGTTAAATTTTCAACCTGACCACAAATTTATTTACCAAAATCAATTCATCTATTGGCACTTTTATTTTTGACTATAAAGAATTTCATTATAAATGAAAAGCAGTCAGCTATATTATTTTGATTAGCTTAATATGTGAATGTTTACTTTTGCCATAACAGAATAAATGTTGTAGAAAACACATGATTATGTCCACCTTTTTAAGGAAAATTCCTTGTTTATATTTCTAACCACCAGAAATGTTCAAGATCGTTATCTGTAACATTTCTGGAAAAATGGTATTTAGTTTTTCACATCTAATTAGGTAAATACACAACAATGGAGATAGAAGGGAAACTTAAAATAAAAATCCTATAAATTGATTTCATTTGGGTGTTAAGTGTTTTGTCTAAATAGGAAGATTTAAATTAAACCCCCAATGAATTATGTTCACCAACTGTTTAAGATATTCCATAGTAGATATTTAGATATTTTTAAAACCTAGTTTTTAATTTCTAAATTATTTTGGAATATTTAGTCATCTGAAGTATTGTTTACTTAAATGATATTCCAAGAGTCTACAATCTTAGAAAAAGAGTCTTAGAACTCCACCTTATAAAAAATACTTCTTTCAGAACAGTATTGATACAAATATAAACTAAATTAGATGAATTTGTGTTGTGTTTTATATCCTGTTATGCTACTCTCTACAAATCACGTTTTCTCTTTATTTTGCATTTAGTATTTGGTTATTTTTTTTTTTAGTTCTTAGAATTTCAAATGATGTGTTTAAAAATTTACTCCCCTTTCTCCCTGAAACCATCTTATTTGTTTTCACTTATCATGTCCAATTTACACTTTACAATTTTGTCTTTATCATTTTTTAAATTTTTAGTTATTTTTTTCTCTTTTTGTATCAGAGAGGTCCTTTGCATATACCTTATAGTTTCCAGTTTAATAATTTTTATTGAATTCCTGAGTGTTCAAACAGGTGGATCTCTGAATTTTTTTGTCCTTATGTGAGCTCTTTTTCTTACATTTGTTTATTTTGTCATATTCCATGGATTTTATTTTATTAGATCTTATTATTATCCCTTGGAAACCTATTTTCTAATGAGAAACAAACAATGGGTTGATCTAGATGGGAAGGTATGTGGAAAGGAACTGGGAGAATTTGAGGGAGGGGTAGCCATAATCAGGATATGTTATGTAATAAAAAATATATTTTCAATAAAAGGAAAACATAACTTAATAACATAATTTGAGGTTTTATAATTTAATTTTGATTTTCATTTACCTATTTTGCCTATGAGTTTATGAATGTATACAATAAAATGATGCTATTCTTACACAATATTCATACACATGTATATATTGGTACCCAAGTATATAGATTTGTACTATTGATTTTAAAGTACTAATAATACATATGCTAAAATTTTAAAACAGCATTTTGGACTTGCTTAAAGCTTTCTGTGTCTTAATAGTTGAGGCTGCAAGGGGACAACTGTCATCGACAATCTTATCAGTGGTGGAACCTGAATGTAACATTACCCCACTGGTACAGTAGTTGCATGTCCCTATGGGTGTAATCAACCACTCTCTGAATGAATCTGAGGCCAGCTTAATGGAATAGAAGGCTTGTTTAACACTGTAAAATCAGATAAAAACATTTGGCCTGGTGGTAGGGTTGGAAGGATTGGTGTTATGGATCCTTTTAGATAAGCTACTGCTGTTATTTTGCTAAATGGATGTAATGTACCCATCAGAATTTGCTTCAAATATTAAATGTGTGTGTAGGGGGCATTGTGTGTGTGTGTGTGTGTGTGTGTGTGTGTGTGTGTGTGTGTGTGTGTGTAATCATACATGCTGCCATTTTGGTTTGAGAGGTTTCTCTTTACAGTGTGCAGCAATAGGTGCAGAGACTACTCATAACTTATCAATATGATGGCAATACAGGAAAATCAACTTAACACCTCTAAACTGTACCTGAGCAATTGGCACATATATTATTTCTAGGAGAGTGTTTTGTTTTAGCTATTCGGATTTCAAAAGTTGTTTGTTAAAGTTGTATTTTGCAAATCTAGAAAACTTCCATCATACATGGTACCTTTCAGACTCAATTTAAATGCTCATTTTTTAAACATTTATTTTGCTGTTATCTTTGGAAATTTCATACATACCACGTTCTTCTCTTCTAACTCCCTCTGAACTTCATGTTATTCTTCATTAGTTATTATTGTAATACCCATATACATAAATAAAATCTGCTGACTTCATTTAATGTTCCTCTTAGAAATATGTGAATTTTTCAACAATGTTTTAAAGAAGTGTAGTTAAATATATAAAACAACATAGATTATTACTTGATACATATATCATAAAATATCTTTCTATGTTCCATTAATATCTATACTGTTGTTTTCTTTAACTTCTGGCTCATGAAAATTCTAAACCAGTAATGTATTAAAATAAAGTGAACAGCAGTTAAAAAACCTAACAAATCACATTTTTACTATCCACCTCATTTATCAATAGTTCAATCAGACATCATGTTGGTAGGTTTTGAAAATACAAAATAAAAGATTTTAGCAGCAACTTTTATCAGTTTTCAACAGTATGTCTGTGAAACAAAATTCATATCACAACTTCAACTTGTCTTGCTTTAAATGATTGAGTTATTTGATCATATTAGACAAGAATATAAAGCATTTTATTTATTTATGCTCTTGACATGACTTCTTTCCTTTCTGTCTCGGTAAGCCTTTCCCCTTCCCTGCAAAATCTTTCTCCATATTCATGACTTTCTGTTTTGTGACACACTGAGTTTAGCCAATGCCATTTGTTTGACCATGAGTTTAGAAATATCCATTGTAGCCTGCTGGAAAATATCCACTGAAGCCAATCCTTTTATAACTACATACAGTAACTCCCTGTCTCCTAGAGTCTGTCAGTAGCCACCAATTTATCAGTAAGTGGTAGAACTTCATGAGCCCCTTTTCCAAGACTGATGATTGACAGGGGAAGTCTTGTGCTGTTCAGATGTCATTAACCTCTATAGACTTGAGTTTATAATTACAATGATTGAATTGTGTCTGGAAGATGTCATTTAACAATTTAGCAATTTAGCAACCCTCTTACTACCTTCTGGCTCCTGCATTCTTTCTGTCCTCCCACTCTTTTAAGTTCCAGGAAACTTAGAAAGCAAATTCAATTTCACATTTAGAGATGAATCCTCCACTGTCACTTATTTGTGGCATCTTGGGCAGTCAGAGTCTTTGCAATCAATAGAGATTCGTCTGATTAAGGCTAAGTATACCTTTTACTTGTAGCTATAACATAAATAATTAGAAGACAGTTTGATGCTGGGACTGCCTAACTACGTAATAGTAGTTACTTAGTTGATAGATCATCCATGCTCATGTGATAGGCCACACATTCAATAATATATGGTTAATGTACTTTGGATTCAATGGTTTTAAAAAATCAAAGAGGACACAAAGTTGGGTGAGTATGGAAGGGAGAATCTGAGAAGACTGAGGGATGGTGATGACTATGAAAAACAACATCGTATAAAATTCTCCAAAATCAAATGAAAAAGAACACTTATTAGTGTGAAAAATATTCGACTTTGTTCCCAATTCTTGTTTATTTACTCAAACTTTTTTAATTAAGACAGGGTCTTTCTATGCATTCTCACCTCACTTCAGTCTCAAAGTTCTCTGGCCTCAGCATCCCAATGCTGGGATTATAAATGTATGACAACACTTAATAACTTCTCTTTTACATTTGAAATTTGTTCATAAATGATGTTGATCAATTTCCATTTTTCACACACAAATGTTTTAAATCTAGTCCTTAAAGTATTATTTCATAATCTGGTGCTAGGGTTTTTGTTAAATGGTGTTTTATTCTTCACTACAAAAAAATCACAGCCAATCAATGTACAAAGTTGCAGAGCCCAGTCCTGTTGGATATAACTACAAACTCTCCTAAATGAAAGGTACTGGGAACATTGTAGAAGAGGAGGCAGACAGACTCTAAGAGTCAGAGGATTGAGGCGGGGGGTGGGGGGGTTGGTGTGAGACTACGACTCCTAGGAATGTCAGAAGCTACATCCTTGAATGTCTCACCATCCTGACTACCTAAACATTAGCTGAAAATGGGTAACACAAAAAGAAATATCCAAGTAGGTGGGGGGAAACCCATGAGATCTGAACCCTACTCATAGACCTATAGGTAGCTATAAAATAGTAAGAACAAGAGAAATATTCTTCCCCAGGTAATAGTACACCAGTTGCTTATCTAATTTCAAATGGTCACTTCTGAAAATATACATACAAACGACATATATATGCTCACAATAACAACTAATGAAATAGAGGTCATGAAGTTGAAAGAGTGAAAGGAAAGGTAGATAGGAGGGTAAGGAGTGAGAGGAGGGAAGGAGAAATGTAATTAAGTATAATCCCCAAAAGGGAAAAACAAAACAAACAAACAAAAAAACAAAGTATTATTTGGCAGCTTAATTTTTTTGTAGCTGTAGAATAACCCACTTATTGAAGGCATGATTTTAGGGTATTAGAAGTCGGTCAGTATGTTGAAGCTTTCACACTATCTTTCAAGCATAATATTTACATTGCATTTTAAATTTCTACATTTTAGAGTAATTATGATATGTTTTTCTTGTTATTGTGCATAATATAACATTTTTCTTCACAAAAATCTTTACTCAGCTAAACAATATTTTTTCTTTTATCTTAATTTATTTTAACCAACAAAATATTTTTATTACTTATTTGGGAATTTCACACATGCACCCCGATCACACTTGTTTCCCATTCCTCCCACCTTCATTCTCCTACCCTTACACTTTCCCCTAAAAACAAAGAAGACAGGACAGAAAGTAGAAAAAGAAAAGAAAAAAGAAAAAAATGCACCAAGTCCAATTTGTGTTGACTTATTGGAGCATCTTCAAACTCCCAGTGGTCAGCCACTTACAGATACCTGAGTTCTTCCCCACCCACCACCAGGAGCCATCAACTGTGAAGAGATGCACTTCAGTATCTTTGTGGCAATCTTTAAAGACTCTCTTCAATAGCTTCCTGTCTGGGGTCTAGACTGTTTCATTTTTTTCTTCTTCTTTATTTTTTTTTTATCTGAAGTGGGGGAGAGGTTGTCACAGAAGCTTTCAATGTCTCTCATCCTCAATTACTAGTGTGCAATCATTGATATCACTGTGGAAAACGTTTTCTTGCCCACAATAGCCAATGGCAGCAAGGACCAGAGACCTCAACTTGGCTTCTGGCTGCAGCTCAGATCATAGGCATTAGTTTTTTATAGTGGCTTCACCAGCTTGAAAGTCATGAAAAGTTCCACAAAGAACAAAGAATCTCTGTGATTAGGAAGAAAAACAATTAACAAAAATGGTAAATCATGTTACACACAGTGACACATTTCTATATCCCATTGCTGGTAAGCCCAAGGTAAGAAGACTGCGAAAGCTGGGCTGGTTTACAGTACACACGAAAACGCAAACTCAAAAAATGTAATAACGCCTTGTTTATGCAGAGGTACTTAGACACGTCGTTTGATTGAATTGCTGTGTCTCTCCACTTGTAATTTGAATAGATGATATTTGCCTTATATTTTCTAGTGCATTCTCATTGTATTTCATATACCAGGAGTGACTATTTTTATGGAATTCTTATGCATTGAACACAATACCATTTTGAAGAAATATTTTTACAAGAGAAATATTCTCGTGGTGATACATATTCTCAGGGTCTTAATTAACAGACTTGTCAATAGTTGTTTATTATTTAGTGTAACATTTTTCAAAGCTTCTATTACATCATAATAGTACTGTGAACTTTGAGATGCTTTGGAACTTGTTTTGTCTACAATGAGTGCTGTGTTTTCCATGCTCCTTTGGAACTTCTATTTTTCCCCCAGTCTAATGCCTTACTCTAAATCAGTAGTTGTCTCTACATAGATGCCTCATCATAACTTGGGAAGCTGCTGAAAATGAAAGTGATCAGTCCCTACATGGAATGCAGATAATCAGACATTGTGGGGAAGAGACTCAGTAAGTTGTAGTTTCAGGATCTCTTTGGATGATTCTGATGAAAATTAATTGGAGAACTACAATTACAAGGCAACATACATATGAATGCTGGTTAGTTAACTACCGTAAGGTTGTTAATGTAATGGTGTGATTGATTAGATATCTATAGCAAGGCAATCCACAGTGAATTTTAAAGTATCCATTAAATCCATGCATAATTAACCCTTCCAGAATCATAATCACTGATAGAAAACCCTCCTCCAGATACCATTATTCTGCCTCTTCCAAGAGTTAAGTATATGCATGCATAACTAGGTGTCTGAACTTCAACATTTTTGTAAATGAAAGATCATTACTAGAATCTCATAAAAAAAATCTGTCTATAATAGATTAAAAATTTAGTTTGCCAAGGTACCTACTCCAAAGTTAATCAGTAGACTTGTGAATAATGTTAAATTACCAGGTTGACTTTGACAAGTTAATTTGGTAGCCACTCCTCAAATATATTTGATGACAGAATTAAAATGTATTTAAGGGGGAGTAGTATCAGAAATGCATATGACTTAGGCCATTGCTGTCTCTCTTTCAAATATTACCAATTATCGTTACATAATAGACTACTTCTAAACATGGCAGTTTCCTTATGATCTTCATTCTTTTTTATTTTCCTTAAATGATGAAGCAGGAATTTCCAAAGCATTATAATAATAATATAGTAATACATTATTTGTCTGTGTAGTTGCACTTAACAAACTCTTAAGTCCCTTTTCCAAGTAATTCATAGTCACATATTCAAGGTAATTCAATCCTCTTAGTACTAAGTTCCATTCTATTTTGATGTTTCTTTGAACTTTAGCACATTGAAATTTAATTAATTAAATAGTTTTACAATGGAAGTTATAAAGTTTGAAAAGCAGTCATGATCTATCTACTACTTTATGAGTTCAATGAACAATATTTAAACCTAATTGGTCAGAAGATTCACACCTAAATAATTCATGTACTTCATTAGTGTCTACTGCTTGGAAGGCTAATCAAAATACACACACACACAAATATATATATATGTGCAGGTAATCACATTCAAAACAATTGAAAGTGATTGTCTTTTCCCTTTTCTCACAGAGAAACAGCTGATATTTATCTCAGAAATATATCAGATCACTCTATTAAAGTTCTTAAATAAATCAAGTTAGGGTACTATTCCATGAACCATTTATTTTAGTGAAATTCTATTTGATTCTCTTTCTTTTTAAAATTTTATGTCTATCAGAGATTATTTGAGCTTTCCATGCATCCCAATCAGTGAACTAACCATTTTATGGATTTCAAAGGAATATACTAACCTTGAAATGTTCTGAATGGCATTTCATGAACCCTGAGAATGTGTAAGCTTATAACTTATCAACTAGTCAGTCAGAGTTTGTCACAAGTATTAGGTACTGGCAAGAACTATAATAGAAGAACCTTGGAATAAATTTATATAAAGTTATTTATAGAAAATTGTTCAAACAATGGAGTAAACATGGGAATACTGACTGAAGTCTTTTAATCATTTTAATAAGTCAAAATTTAGAAGAGATGGGAAAGTCTGATTACTAGGTGTCAAACTGTATTTATAAAAGAAAGTATATACAAATTGAATTTTATTTAATTTTAAAACAACAGTTAAATACTTCATCTATAGAGTTATTTACATAAATGTATGCCTTACATATGTAAACAAATGCATTATAAGTATAAAGTGCATATGTGTATACTGTCAGGATGAACAAGCCTGCTCATTCACAAGCAAAGAACATTTGTTAGTCATGAGAAAACCAGCATACCTACTACCTACTTATGTGCATTGTCTGTTTAACTTATCATGAAGTATAAAACTGAAGTCATATGATGTTTTTAATTCTCTTGTGAAATATCCCTAAGATAGAAATAGAACTTTATTTTCATTTACAAAACAATTTATCAACATAATTCAATTACTTAGGAAATATATAGATATCCTTTAATGTTTTGTATTTTTATTTGGTTTCTCTAATTGAAAAATATCTCTTCCATTGTTCTCCCACTCCATCTCTCCCCCAGCTCAGCCATCCCATTCCCTCATGTTCTCATCCTCCATGCCCACCCCTCTACCTGCTCCACCCCTCCTCCCACCCCCAGTTTAACCAGGAGATCTCACCTGTTTCCCCTTCCCAGGGTGATTCATGTGTCCCACTTAGGGTCTCCTTGTTACCTAGCTTCTCTGGAACTGCTGTACAATCCTTTGGTTTACATCTAGTATCCACTTGAGTGAGTACATACCGTATTTGTCATTCTGAGTTTAGGTTACCTCACTCAGAACAATATTTTCTAGTTCCATTCATTTGCCTGCAAATTTCATGATGTCATTTTCTTAACAGCTGAGTAATACTATACTCCATTGTGCATTTTGTAAATGTACCACATATTCTTTATCCATTCTTGAGGGAGCCATTATGGGGGTAGGGAGAAACCTGATGCTAGGGAAATTCCCATGAATCCATAAGGATGACTCCAGCTAAGGCCTGAACTGGCCTTCTCCTGTAATCAGATTGGTGAATACCCTATGTGTCATCATAGAGCCTTCATCCAGTAACTGATGGAAGCAGATGCAGAGATCCACAGCTAAGCACCAGGCTGAGCTCTGGAAGTCCAGTCGAAGAGAGGGAGTATATGAGCAACAGGGGCAGGGGCAAGATCATGATGGGAAAATCTATAGAAACAACTGGACCACGCTCATGAGAACTCACGAACTCTAGACCAAAAGCTCAGGAGCCTGCATGGGACAGAACTAGGCCCTCTGCAAGTGGAAGACGTTGTATAGCTTGGTCTTTTTGAGAGGTCCCTGGCAGTGGGACCAGGATCTATCCCTGGTGCATGAGAAGGCTTTCTGGAGCCCATTCCCTATGGTGGGATGCCTTGCTCAGCTTTGATGCAGGGGTAGGGGTATGGCCCTGCCTCAAATTAATGTACCAGAATTTGCTGACTCCTCATGGGAAGAGTGGATGGGGGTGGGGTGGGGTGGGAGTGATATGAGGGAGTGGGGTGAGCAGGAAAAGAGATGGGAGGAGGAACTGTGGTTGGTATGTAAAATGAATAAAAAAATTTTAAAAAATGAAAGAAAAATATCCATAGGCCACTTAGTACCAAATTAAAAAAGTCTTTTGCCATATTGTTACTTTTAATAACATTTAATTATGAGGTAAACAAGTTGCTTAGAAAAGTCAGACTGGAAGTAGAATAAATATTTAAATAAAGAGAAACTGAAGTGAATAGAAAATGCAAAGAAATACTGAATGCACAGTAGGTATGATTTTTATATAGCTATTCCTTTTACAGTCTTATGCTCCCTGGTTCAATGTATTTACCATATATATATAAAACATAGAGCAATTAGCTGTTTCAAATCTGACAATTTAAATTCCCAGGATATAGGTATTAATATGTGTGAAAATGATTTTCTTATCCCTGGATCCCTACCTTGTTTTGAAAGATCTTTCATATGGCAGAATGATACACTAGAATATACATTTTAAAATATCACTGTTCCTTTGTGAACATTTTTCTTTTGCTTTATTTCTTCCTTTCTTCCCATTTTTTTTTTTTTAATCTTCTGTTTACCAATAAGCGGACAAATACCTTTCCAGCAAGTGTCTTTCCATGTGTGAGGCATTTTCAGTTTATTTCACCTTTCTTTGCTTAACCTTTAATTAGAGAAAATAAAGCTCTATTGTCTCAAGATAATATATACATTCTATTTTTATACTTCTAATTTTCTCTTTTGTTCAAACAGAAATGTACAATGAGCAAAATTTACATTTTTGTTTCCTCAGTGAAAGTCTCTCAATTCAATTCTAAAATTCCTTTATTCTTTAGTACCCCAAACACTACAGATAAAAGTTTTATGTAGACCTTTCCTTCCTGTAAGCCTTTCTAGTGAATCCTTAATCAAGTTGTTTAAGTTTTTTTTTTTTTTTTTAAACTTAGCTGTTAATTATATATGGTCATATCCATAGCCTAAGACGATTTTCTCTTACAATTAGTCTAGGGAGAAAGTTTGTTA
This sequence comes from Peromyscus leucopus, assembly GCF_004664715.2. Classification (NCBI taxonomy): domain Eukaryota; kingdom Metazoa; phylum Chordata; class Mammalia; order Rodentia; family Cricetidae; genus Peromyscus; species Peromyscus leucopus. The sequence continues at coordinate 14,764,019 of NC_051073.1, forward strand.
TTTATGCTTGTCAAGTACTTTATCTGACTAACCAACACTAATATTCTATTATCCTGTCCTGAGTACTGCTTTCATAGGGAGTCCGTGTGCTCTATATAACGTGGTGGCTACCTGCACAATCTGACAAGTGGACCTGTTGGTATTTAGTCTCTGCAATACTTTCAGCTTAGTCTACCCTAGCCTAGTGTGACCTCCTGACTAGCAAAATAAAAACAATATAATGCCTAAGCATTCTATCACTCTAAGCAAGTGGTAGAATCATTTTTGGTAAGTTGACTTATAACATAGAGGTCTCAGTTTAAGTATAGGGCAACATGCAGTCTTAGAGATCTGATTTCATTGTCAATAGATTATTTCCCTCTCTGACTCTCTGTGATTAGCAAATGGAGAGTGACGCTAAATCTGCTCCTCCTTGATTCCTATCCATGTGATCCATTTAGTTACAGTGCAGATGTCTGAACCTCAGTTGTGTGATGAATAAGCAAGGCATCATCATCTTGCTGAGTCATATGTGTTACTGTGCATTGTTTGCTAAGACTCAAAATACCACATTTTTGGTTCTGTGATTTCTCACACTGTATGAAGGTTTGTCTCCCAGATGGGTCTCCGTCTTCTTTAGTTTCATAAGCTGTTTTTTGGCACTTAACACTTGGTGCAACATGGCACTTAAAGCAGCAATGATTTATCCTTCATTTGTGATTAAATCAGTTCTAATCTTACCTTCTGCTCTCTCCTTTTGTTTTTGTAATATCAGTGTTTCTGTATAATACATCCTAATTGAATAACCCATGTGTTATCAAAAAAATTTCAATATTTTTGTTTTCACTTGTGAGCATAGACTTCTTGAATTTATGAATGCAGAATAATCTTCTTTACTCTAAATCTAAAATGTAGGAAACAAAATGTGATTTAAAAAAAAAACAATAAGAGACAATAAGGGTCAGCTTACTTGTACACAAAAACATATACACACATGTACCATGTAAGTTTGGTTAATTTGCCCACAACATTCTTATAAAATCTTGTCACCCTAACTGGCAGTTCACAAAGTTAGAATTCCATCTCATGGATCACCACTTGTGTGAATCTCTTTACCTATTTGTCCCCTCCAATTTCCTGAAAGTGCATTTGTTGAAACCTTAGATGGGAGTCCTTTGTTTTAGCCTAAAGTTGAGGTGAGACACAAATCTCATATTGAATTCAGACAGATGTGGCCCTTCATGGTACAACATGCATACCTGCAGAGAACTGAGCAGAGAAAGATCATGATTAATTCTCAGCATTGCAGATGATTTGCGTGAGGAGTGGCAGGATGAATGACTTAATTTTTCCTGAAGTTAGAGAGTGAGATTAAAGTGAACTCCTACATGCAGGACTGTATTACCACCTTTGAGCTCCTACCACAATCCAGGCAGTAAGCTTCAGCTGTATAGTGTTCATATGGTACAACATATTGATTTAATGCTTAATGATAGAAGAAACAGTTTTCTCACTAATACAAATAGTTAATATGGTCACAAATAAAGATAAGCAAATAGTTTGTTGACTGAGGCCTATTTCACTACAGCTGTGTTGTGAAGGATTGCTTATCCCCACTGTTAGACTCTATTAAACAATTGCATTTAGTTCATACTTGAATCTACAGCAATGAATAACACTCAGTGTTAGATTGCTACAACCTTAGTATCATAATCACCCCAAGGCCTTCATAGCTAGCATTATTTAAATGAATTGCTCAGTGCAGTCCAATCAGCAAACAGCAAACACTTTGCATTTCTAGGCTTAGCTAATATATTCTGTTCATTGTCTATTTCAACAGCTTCTCAGTGTAATGCAGTGCATGGCACACCTCTATACACAGGGCAGCACAAGCCACTTTCAAATGATATAAAGTTGATGATGGTAACAGCCTGTCTCAATTGAGGCATTTTAAGTACTTATGTATTACATTTCACCAATGTCATTCTCTCTGGGAAGACTTTTGTACTAACTCAGGATATACAAATACTAACAAAGGATCTCACAGATGTGAACAGTCAGATTGTTTGTTATCTCAAAGTCAAAGTCACTGTCACTGTTGAAAAATAATGTGTTATTGTGTGATTAAGCAAATAGTGGCAGGTTGTGGGGAGGATCAGGGAGAATTTTGGGTAATGAAAATAATATGATCAAAATATATACTATATTTTTTTTCATTTTGAATGAAAAAGAAGCAACCTCTTTCTCTCCCATCAAACTATTCTACAGCCAGTCAAATATCTTGTTTATAAGTTAAACCTGAGTTCCTATATTATGAGATCCAAAAATTTTCGTATTTTGAATGATATTTTTAAAGCACTTAAAATCCGTAAAATTGCAAACACATACTTCTATTAAGCTGGAGACATATCTCAGTGGTTGAGAACACTTATTGCTTTTGAAAACGGCTTAGATTCAGCTGCTAGTTGCCACACAGTGGCCCATAACTGACTGTAACTCCAATTCCCAGAATATGGCAACCTCTTCTGGCCTCCTGAGCATCAGAAACTTACAAGATGTGCATGCTACATGAGGGCAAAAATAATCATGCTCCACAACTAGTATCCTCCTATGAGTGAGTACATACCATGTTTGTCTTTCTGAGTCTGGGTTACCTCACTCAGGATGATTTTTTTTCTAGATCCATCCATTTGCCTGCAAACATCATGATGTCATTGTTTTTCTCTGCCGAGCAGTATTCCATTGTGTATATGTACCACATTTTATTTATCTATTCTTCAGTTGAAGGGCATCTAGGTTGTTTCCAGATTCTGGCTATTACAAACAATGCTGATATGAACATAGCTGAGCAAGTGCTCTTGTGGTATGATTGAGCATTCCTTGGGTGGAACAAGGATGACTGGACTGCTACTCACATCACCAGGGAGGCTATCTGGAAAACAGGACCCCAAGAAAGACATGGGGATTGCCCAATAACAGAAAAATGAATGAGATCTACATGAACAACCTGGACATGAGTGGGGGTAATGAAGGGCGAGGGTTGAGGGAAAGAGTTCTTGGGGGAGCAGGAGATCCCAGCTGAGTCAAGAACAGAGAGGAAGAACAAGGAATAGGAGACCATAGTAAATGAAAACCACATGAGAATAGGAAGAAGCAAAGTGCTAGAGAGGCCCACAGAAATCCACAAAGATACCCCCACAATAGACTGCTTGCAATGGTCGAGAGACAGCTGGAACTGACTTACTCTGGTGATGGGATGGCCAAACACCATCCTTGTCGTGCTAGAAACCCCATCCAATGACTGAGGGATCTGGATGCAGAGATCCAGGGCTAGGCCCCGGGTGGAGCTCCGGGAGTCCAATTAGCGAGAAAGAGGAGGGTTTATATGAGTGAGAAGTGTTGAGACAAAGATTGGATAAAGCACAGGGACAAATAGCCAAATGAATGGAAACACATGAACTATGAACCAACGGCTGAGGGGCCCCCAGCTAGATCAGACCCTCTGAATGGGTGAGACAGTTGATTGCCTTGATCTGTTTGGGAGGCATCCAGGCAGTGGGACCAGGTCCTGTGCTCATTGCATGAGTTGGGTGTTTGATACCTGGGGCTTATGCAGGGTCGCTTGGCTCGGCCTGGGATGAGGGGACTGGACCTGCCTGGACTGAGTTTACCAGGTTGATCTCAGTCCTAGGGGGAGGCTTTGCCCTGGAGGAGGTGGGAATGGGGGGTGGGCTGGGAGGAAGGGGAGGGGGCAGGATGGGGGAGAACAAGGGAATCCGTGGCTGATATATAGAACTGAATTATATTTATAAAAAAAATGAAAAGAAAAGAAAAAGAAAAAAATCATGCACACAAAACCAATGAACAAGCAAAACTAGACACTTTGAGGCTGTGGTGTAGTTCAAGGGTAGGGTATTCACTAGTGAACATGAAGCTGTGGGTTTAATACCCACCACTAGAAAATAAAAGGTAGTAAAATTAGATAAATAAGGACACCTTGTGCATTTCATGCAGGATCACTGAACAAAGAGGCTAATAGTTTTCTCAAGTCTTTTAGCTTTTACTTTCCTTTTTACAATTCATCCTTTAATAATTTCATTCAGGATATCTTTATCATATTCTTTATCATGCCCCAAATCTTCCATAAAATCCATGGGGTATTACTATTATACTCATCTCCTAGTTTTTAGGCTGTAAAATGCCTTTAAGCTGTAGGAAGCACAGCTTAGAGTTCGCATTGGAAACCAGGGTTACTAAGCACATGGCCCTGTTTTTTTCGATGGAAGAAATAAATGATACCCGGTCTCCATAATGCTGGAGTGAAAATGGTCAAACAACCTGGTGATCCTTTGCTATTCTATTATGAGCCAGCCTCTACCTGATTTTCCCCTAAATTCTGAGACTTGTTTAGACCCTAAGCCTGGGCTTTGTCTCTCAGTGAGTAGAACTCATCCTTTTGAAAGATGACTCATGTGCTTTACACTCCATACCAATAGAATCCACCCATATGTTTATCATAGATTCTTCCTCTAGGTCCTAACCCTGAACTACATCTATCAGTCAATAGAACTCATTCATATTGTAAAGGCCATAGATTCTTTGCTCCTTTACAAGGAAATTTCTATGTAGCCTTGCCTAAAGCTTTGCTATGAGAATTGTCACTTGGATATCCTTTTCTCCAAAGTTTGACTGTGTTTAAATGCATTAAAGAATTAAGCCATGGCATCAGACTCCTTAGCTATTTTGAGCAATTATGAATGGAAAAGTCAAGCTCTAACAAAGTTGAATTTTCATCTCTTCTAAGTTCCTTACCAGCTGTGATGCGCTTGGGCACTCCCCAAAACTAAGCCATCCATAGCAAGAAGCTGAGTTTGGCAGATGGGTCTCAAATACCTAGAAAAGAAGTACTTATGGGTCAGAATCTACAGCCACATGTAGTAAAAAGAGTATGTGTCCCTCATGTATATATAAGTCATATATGCAACTTGATAATAAAGTTAATCCAACCAGCTTGCCTGTAAAATTGTGGTCTTTGTATCACAAATACATGATTTTATCTTTCATATCATTCTCCTTAATGTCGTGTGTGTGTGTGTGTGTGTGTGTGTGTGTGTGTGTGTGTGTGTTTAAAGAACAAGCAGGAAAATTGCTCCAGACTAAACCCTTATAGACCTTAAACATAAAGTGACCTAAAATTATAGGGCAATTTTGTTGTCCTCATTACAAGTTAAAATGTGCTCCAAAGTAGAGTGCTTATTTTCTTTCTTTAAGAAGTATAGATTATATGGGTCAGGTAGTCAAGCAAGATCTCCACAGCAGGATATACAAATTTGAAATCTTTCTAAAGGCAATGTTTTTGTTCCCTGTAATTAGGCAATTAATTTTACTGGCATTTATAGGCTGCATGTGGAGAGAGAAAAAGAGTAAAGAAAAGTAGTAAAATCAAATATTTCAATTTTACTTTAAAGGTCACTGAATTATATGACCTACCTTAGGAGTATTTAACTTGAAATAAAAAAGTCAGGAAACAAATGAGCTGAGTAACTCAAGTCCTGGTTTTGGCTGCTTTAATTAAAACATAGAAGGTTCCCATTTTTAAAGACTCTTTGGTGTGGTAGAATAAATTCCCTATTTATAAATGTCTTGAATTAAAATGCAATTACACTTTATTGTTTTATTTTCATGTGTATGTGTACATATATACCCATATCCACATACATATACATATATTTATGTGTGTATGCATTATTTTCAAGAGTTTTTTTGCCTTTATGACAAACATAAAAAATAATTAATAAAACTTTATTTTTATGCCAAACTGATTCATTTATGAGGAGGATAAATGCTTATCTAGAGGCACAGATATTATGGTTTGAGATTGAAATTAATTTACCTACTAATAAGACATTAGTAAGTCTTCAAATATATTTGCTACATGCTCATTGAAAATTCAGATAATGATCTTAACTTATTTGTCTGTCTTAGTAAGACAAATATCATTTCTGCCTTATTGTGAGACATAATGGGTCATTGTTAAAAAATATTTATGGCACATAAAATAAATGCTCATCTATATATGCTTTGAATATCATATAGAATAGTTTCTATTTTTTAGACAAAATGTTTCACTTGCATTGAAGTTCCCAATAGGACACATATATTCATAAGATATGTCCAAACAGAGTAAAATAGTATACTCAACACATATAATCAAACTAAAAATCAAAAACAGTATTAGAGAAACAAATGTAAAACCTCATTCTTCACTTAGCAATGAAAAATTAGCTCAAAAATAAATTTCTAAGTTTTTAGATAAGAATCATTACTATAACAGAGTACATTACAGAAATACTGTCAATGAAGATTCTTAAGAGAATTTTTAGTGAACCCTCTTGATAGCCCCTGAGTAAGATATTTATAAGCCTTTCTGTTACATGTAGAATGTGTTCCAATTAAAGAGGTAGGTACAATATGTAGAGCTCTAAGATACTGTCATCCAATACAGATGTATATGCTTTGAGGATGCTGTTGGGATTCATGGAGCTCTGTGCTGAATACAGTGAAACATCTGCAAAGCATGGACCTGGATCCATATCATGGTGGGCTATTTTCAATTACTTAATTTATTTCACTCACATGAGAAAGGTAGCAGAAAGGCGGATTTTCATTTTTCACTGAGCCTTTATCTACTTGCAACTGCAGCTCATCCTAGTGGTATGGCAGAACAGGCAGAATACATCAGCGACTCAAAGAAAGATGAGTGTATAAGGAGAATGTGTAAGTGTGCATGCTTGTGTGTAATGAAGTAATATTTAGCTACAAAAAAGAAATCATTTACTTATGTGTTAATGAAGCTGATGGAAATTGTGTTAAGTAAGACAAATCAGCTAGAGAAAGACAAACAACATATTTCACTGTATATGGGTGGGATGATGTGAAGGTTGTTTTCACAGAATATAATATAGAACAGGGTCTCTTCACAGGGTAGAATACAGAACAGGGTCTCTTCGCAGAGTAGAATACAGAACAGGGTCTCTTCGCAGAGTAGAGTAGAGAACAGGGTCTCTTCACAGAGTAGAATACAGAACAGTGTCTCTTCACAGAGTAGAGTACAGAACAGTGTCTCTTCACAGAGTAGAGTACAGAACAGGGTCTCTTCACAGAGTAGAGGATAGAACAGGGTCTCTTCACAGGGTAGAATACAGAACAGGGTCTCTTCCCAGAGTAGAGTATAGAACAGGGTCTCTTCCCAGAGTAGAGTATAGAACAGGGTCTCTTTGCAAAGTAGAGTATAGAACATGGTCTCTTCACAGAGTAGAGTATAGATCAGGGTCTCTGGCATCTAGAATGATGAAAAAGTAGAATAATATTTAGAGAGTGCTGTGCTATTGTGTGACAGACTTCTCCTGAGATACAATATTCACCCCAAATAAGGAGCTCACAAAATACCAAGACATAGGAACCCCCAAAGTCAAATCTGTGAATCAATGAATTTTATTGGGGTTGCTTACAGGAATATTGATGAAGGATTACTTACAGCATCAGCAGGCAGATAAACGGGTTTAACAGTGTCCTTTTCTGATAGCTCAATAGGTCTAAGTCACTTCCAAGCAGCTTGACTGATTTCTGCTTCTTTCAGGCAGTGATGTGGTCAGAGAGTCATCTTCACAGCATGGCTTCTGTGAGAGCAACTCTCAACAGTCTTTCCTGTTTACTCTTGGGAAAGGAGAGGGGTTACTGAATCTGCTCAGTTCTAGGGACTTTCTAAAACAATTTTGAATTATTGTACTTTCTGTCTTAAGGAGCTTCCCTCAAGACCAAATGTTTTCATCTCTTTCCTCTATTTGTTTATAGAGACTGCAACACAACACTCTGCCCCTTCCTCGGACTCTACCATTCTTTCTTCCCCCCTTCCACAAAGGTCCCTGAAGCTTGGAGAGGGTAATTGTAGACGTTTATTTATTGTTAAGAATTAAGCCACTGTGCCACAACAACGGTCACTTTTTCTCAGGAATTGAAGTCTTGATATGTGCGTCCTTTCTCATGTTTCTCCTTGTCAGGTATTTGGTTGCAGCAACAAAACAAACAACTAACATATGAGAGTTTATCTTTTTAAAATTAAAATACAATTACATCATTTCTCCCTCTCCTCTCCTCTTTCTCTTAGCTCTTTTGTGTCTACTCCTCCTTCTTCACACATTTACTATCTCTTTTTCTTTAAGCATGGCTGTTATATATACAAATAAATATATAAATATAACCTGCTCTTACCATTCATTGTAGCCTCATGTATATGTTCTTGGTACTGACAGGGAGGTAGTGAATAACAAATATGGGGGCCCATTCCTGGTGAAGACTAATTCTCCTTCTCTTAGCTGTTGTTAGTTGCTTCTTGTTCTTCTAAGGGTTGGGTCCCATGAGATTTCTCATGTTTAGTTTGAGATCTGCTTTGAGATGAGTGCTGATGTTTGAATTTTTCAGGTCTTGATTATGTAGCTGGGCTGTTGAAATTTCAGGGGTGTAGCTTCTTGACATGGTTTGAAGGCAGTCTCACAGCAGACATCCTCTTCCTGGTCCTCTGGCTTTTACAGTCATTCTCCTTCCCCTTCTGTGATATTCCCTATGTCTCAGGCACAGAAGTTGTGTGGGGGATATACTCCCTGAGACTGCCCATCCATGGTCTGTTGTTCTCCACCTTTTGCACAGCTGTGGATTGCTTTAATGGTCTCTGTCTGCTGAAGAAAGAAAATCTATGAGGGTTGAGACATACATTTACTTGAGTGTAGAAGGATAGGTATTTGCAATACATTTAGGGTTTATATTGGTTTAGCAAAATCTCAATACTAAGTTCTCCTCTAAGATTCATGACCTCATTAGCTATGTGTAGTTGATTAAGTTTATTGTACAAGGCCTGGTTTCACTCATGTTACGTAGGCCTTCAGTATATAAGAGAACTGTTGGCAATCACTGTTATTTAAGTGCCACTATTGCCTCTGTAGGGGTATCCTGTCATGCTGGACATTTTATGTGGTCCATTGGTGTCTGAACTGCATAAGACTATTGATGGCTTCCCTTTCTTAACAGCATACACAATTTCTTCCTGTACTAGAATTTATGCTAGCAGGTGTTCATTACCACAGCCTGTCCCTGGAGCCAAGACTTACTTAAGTGCCTTAACTTTCATAACCTACTGTGGACAGGCACTTGATTTTGTTCAACAACCAGATCATAATCACCATGAGGGAAAAAAGTCCCAGGTTCTGTGTTATAATGGTGGTCATTATCTCCAAAATCATGGTCATATTCTGAGCCTGCATACCATAAAGTGCAGCAGAGCTCCAAGGAAGGACATAGGCCTATGATTTGTTCTCATGTTCTATGAATTCTTATAAACACTATTAGTAAGCAATCAGCTTTACTGATTGAAAACATGGATGCCTTAGAGTAACACTTTGTTTATAAGACTTCGTCTTTCCACCAATCTTTACTTTTGTTTAGATGAATCTGGATACACAAATATTTCTTAGGCTCATATGTCAGAGGGTCACTGTAGTGGGTGGTGGTTTGTGCCACGCCCTGAAACACTGCCCCTAGTGAGGCACCAGGTAGCTGCTGGGTACCTCCCCCTTGAGTGTGGCCACCAGGAACCCTTAAGACCTGGGATACAAGTATGCACTCTCTCTACCTCATGGATTTTAGATGCTGACATGGGCAGGCAGGCTGGGGGCTTGTAAGCTGTGGCTAGTAGCCCCAAATAGGAAACTGATGCACACCACCTGGGGAGGTGGGAGGGAGAGTTACCCACCCAGTTGTGGGCCAAAGCAGGTATGTTCTGGGTCCCAGGAGGGCCAGGAATCTTGGAAAGTGTGCCACAGAAACCACAGAGGTTGAGGGCTGAGGGCACCCAGTTGTTTGGAGTTTGCTCCATGTTGGCTCTAGGTAATGCAATTAAATCGCTATCAATCCACGGAATAAGCTTAATGATCCAAGGAATTTATTTGGGGGTTAATTCACAAGACAGAAATAAGGGATTATAGTAGGATCCTGGAAGGGTGAGGCAAAGTCTAAGCTGTTCTCTGGGGAGCTCTGCCCTGATTTGCCTCAGCACCCAAATCCACAAGGTAGAGAGAGCACATTTGTGCATCCCAGGTCTTAAGGGTCCCTGGAAGCCACGCCCACGCAGCAGGTACCTAGCTGCCTCTCTAGGGGCGGTGCTTCAGGGCATGACAGGAACAACCACCCACTACAGGTCACTGTTGTCACCATGACTCTTGGGCAAGCCTTTGGAACCTTTAGGAGATGGAGCAATAATACTGAAGGAATTAGGTCAATAGGAGCAGGCCTTGATATTTTACAGACTGGTACCAATTCTTTTTTACTTTCTGCTTCCTGAGTCCTGGTTCAGTGCAAAGAGCTGCCTTCTGCTTCTAGTGGCGAGCTTTCCCCACCAAGATGAATTGTATTCCTGAAGCTGCACACCTTAAGCAAACCTCTCCTCTCATAAGTTGTTTCTCCTTAGGTAGTTTCTCTTGGTGTCCAAGTAAAAGATGCCAAGTGAAATTTCACTTTTTGTGCATTCGTTATGCACAAAATAAATTTAAAGTACTGTAAACTAACTTATCTCAGTCAATGTTATTTAATGCTACTAAAGTACAAGTAACTGATGTTCTAGAGATAGGGCACTGATACTTGTAATGATGAATTCCTTATAAAAGTTATCTTCTACAAGGCCTTTCCAGTCCACTATAACAAATGGTGTTTCTAGAATTTGCTTGCAGAATAAGTATGTTTGACTCCAGTTTTACAGTCTGAAAGTGAATGAATCTCAATAAGTATTCTCAAGATTATCATTTCCCTTTTCTTTAAGGTGACAAACATTTATTCTCATGCAATCTTCATTTTGCACTTTTTATTTTGTATTCTTTTTAAGTATATGGTACAGGAAGCTTTTGGTTGTAAAACGGAGGACAGAAGTTTGGCAAGAAAGGCTATATAACATAAAGTTCATAAATATTCAACATTCATAAATCTCTTTTCTGGCGTGTATGCTTGGCATATTACTACTCCCATGTGCACATTCCTTCTGTATAGTGAGGAAATAGATCTTTGTTTTAACAAGCTTCTGGATATGCAATATTCTACCATATTGACTACCCTAGAGTTCGAAGAATGCACTCAGCTTTGCTTACCTTTGTATATTGTGTGTTTCCTTTCTTTGTTTAGAGAGAATCCCATGCAGTGCAGGCTTGACTCAATTTAGCTAAGGCTAGCTTAGAACTCCCCATCCTTTTGCCTTTATCTCCCAAGTGATGGGATTATAGACATGTGCTGCCACACTGGCTCAGTTTGCTTTCAGACATCTGTATATAACCCAGGATTGGTGACCACTATAGGGAAAATGTCATCTAGACTTATCCATGTTATTTCAGGAAGTACTCTTCCTCGAAAACATTTAAAAGTTTGTTTTAATTTCATTTCATATATGATTATATATGAAAATACAATTACCTAAGCAATATATTATGTATGAAAATAACATAAACTTTCTTCCTATAATCTATTGCTCATTATCTGGAATGTTTCAATATCTTGGCTATTTGAATTATTTTTAAATTTTGAACTATTATTAAAAGTCATCTTTCAACATTATTTCAGGATAGTAGAAATTACAAAATTAAAAGTAAATAGTAATGAAGAATAAACAATTACTACACTCCCAAATGATTAAAAAAAAAATCTAAAGTGCAATTCACTGTGGCACATTAGGGAAATGATAAGAAGAAAATTTTACAAGGTAAAAATAATGGTCTGTATTTTAACTGTTTTTCTATTATAAGTTTGTGTAAAAACTATAGAGGAATGAGGGGGGAAATATAGGCAATATGTAATATGTTTTGTAATTTTTAGTCTGGAGCATGTCAAAAGAAAAGCCTGGTAAGTTAGTTACTTTTCTGTTGCCTTGATAAAATACTGTTATCAAAGTCAACTTAAGGAAGAAAATTGAGTTTGGCTGACAGTGTCAGGAGAATCCATACTGGCAAGAAGACATGGCAGCAGGGAGGTGGAGCAGGATGCTGAAACATGGCTTCTTACCTGCACACAGGAAGAAGAGTAAATTAGAAGCAGGGCAAGGCCATGAGCTCTCAAACCCCTATGATATGCCTCCACCAGCAAGGTCATAACCTCTTCTGTTACATTTCCAAAATCGCCCCACCAGATGTGAATGAAGTGTTCAAGTACCTGAATCTATGTGGGACATTTCTCATTTAAATTGCTTACACCTGGTTTTAATTAAATTGTTTCTATTTCTAGATGTTTCCAATTATTTAATCAAATGGCTGACATGATCATACCTTAGATTTTACCCTAGATTTATTCTAGTGTGTGTAGATGTGTTTGTGCATGCAATACATATATACTGTATACAAATATTTATATACACATATGCTCACAGAGGTCAGAATAGGCTAATGCATCCCTTGGAGTTTGACTTAAATGTATTTGTGAACTTTCCTATGCTGGTGCTGGGAAACAAATTCCAATCCTCTGACACAGCAGTAAGCACTCTTAACAACTCTCCAGTCCCAACCTTGGTTTTAAGATTTCTCTGGTTATGTGATTGACAACAAAACATTTAAAAAATACTTAAATTCAAAAGGAAACTAATGATTGAGGTAGTACTTATGAATGTAAGCATTGCTCACATGAAGTTGGTAACAATGAATTACTTTGGATGTCTTAGAGGATCAACCTATTTTAAAACAAAGAAACACTATCTAGTTCCCTTTTAATGTAATCAGGGCCTGATATTCCTTCTTTTAGCAACACACCAATAATTCGGATGATAATGTTACTAAAAATAGAGTTTTATGATCAAATCACACTCTTGTTCTGCGTGCTTTTCACAGGACAGTTATCCTGCTCACTTCACCTTCAAGAAAATGACAAGTAATTCAATCCAAAATCTCAATTATTTAGCATTTTTAATATCAGAAACAGCCTCTCAGAATTTTTCATTTTCAATATCTAAATTCTGCCTATATTATGTATTTACATATATATCCATCTATGTATAAGCATATGTAGGTCATATATTTATATGTATAAACGTTATAGATTTAAGGAAGTTAAAATACATAGAAAACTAATTTATACATCATTTGTATTCTCATTCTATTATTTGTATTAGTATGCTAATATACGCAATCATCTATTATGACTCATTTATGAGTAAACTGATGATTAATTAGCATTTGTTGAAGGACTATAACATGTTCTATTGTTTGTTCTAAGTAAAATAATGGTTATAACAAATATGAATTTTGCAAACAAGATTTAATACAATCCATTTTACCATAACAGACATTTCTCATTATAAAATATGCTTTATATTTCAAATGTTAAATTTATGAGACTTTTGAAGAGAGGACTTGAGGAAATAAAACTGGGAAAATTACATCAATAATTTAGCATTTTCTACTTTAAAGAAGAAGATTGGTATAAAAATTAAATGATCCTATGCACCAAGTGTAAAGTAGTAGAAATAAACTGCCATCTGTTCCATTTAGTATAATTATGAAAAATAAGCCTCATAATGAATCTAATTTTGTGATTCTATTCAGAATATTGAGAAGAAAATTTCCCTGATATTTTACAGCTTGAACAGGCTTCATGAATAGCCTTTTTTATTTGTTCTCTAAAATGAATAGAAAAATTTATGTAAGAAGAAAAAATATATATAGGAAATGCTAGTTTAGTAATATATTTCATTATCCATATCTACAAGTTTCATATATTTGTAAGCTGGAGCTTATATACAACACTTTTTCTGTAAATTGTAAGGCAGGTAGTGTTTAATCTATTAGTACTAGAAATACAGCTTTGAAAAGCAAATATTCAGTACTTCATACAAGAAGCACTTGTAAGTATAAGCTCTCATCGTATACAAATAGTTATGAGTGCGTTCACATTAATGTCTATATAGAAAGATAAATAGCTAGATACGTGTGTGTGTGTGTGTGTGTGTGTGTGTGTGTGTGTGTGTGTGTGTAAAAGCAATTAATGTAATGAAAGGCCAGGAACTGAAAAAGTGCAAAAGAGGAATTCATAGGATGTTTTCAATGAATAAAATGTTAGAGGGAATTGATGTAATGGCTTTATGATAGTATATAATAAAATAGATATTTTAAAAGTACATATTGCTGTGGGATGGTCTGTATGTCAAATTGCTCTGATCAGTCAATAAATAAAACACTGATTGGCCAGTGGCCAGGCAGGAAGTAGGTGGGACAAGGAGAGAGGAGAATTCTGGGAAGCAGAAGGCTGAGGCGGAGAGACACTGCCAGCCACAGCCATGACCAGCAGCATGTGAAGATGCCGGTAAGCCACCAGCCACGTGGCAAGGTATAGATGTATGGAAATGGATTAATTTAAGCTATAAGAACAGTTAGCAAGAAGCCTGCCACAGTCATACAGTTTGTATGCAATATAAGTCTCTGTGTTTACTTGGTTGGGTCTGAGCGGCTGTGGGACTGGAGGGTGACAAAGATTTGTCCTGACTGTGGACAAGGCAGGAAAACTCTAGCTACAGCATATAGATATTGATAATTTTTGTGTGTATGTGTATATATTACTGTGTGTTCACATATGTGTTTGTGGCATATACATGTGTGAGGATACATGTAAAGGACAGAGCTCAGCCTCTGATGTCTTCCTTAAGATCTTTTCACCTTAAATTTTGATGTGTTATCTCTCTTTTAATGTGGATTTTACCTGCTTGCCTAAATTGTTTGGAAGACAAGCCACAGCAATTCTTAAGTCTCTGACCTTCTAACTCTGGGATTACCAATGTCATATCACTACACTTGGGTTTTGCAAAGGTTCTGGAGATGGAACTCACACCGGCACACTTTGAGTGAGCAGTTCACAGCCTGGGTCATCTCCTCAGCCCACGTTCATACTTACAGGCTACTCAAAGAGAGAGAACCACCTGGAACTGTTAATGAGGGCAGGAATCCGTGGAAAGCTATGTCCTAGGCTCTAAGGAGAACTAATATTATTCTCCTGCTAAATAAACATACTATTAAAATGAATTAGAATTTCTCTCCACCCACATTAGAGAATCTTTTCTGCAATAGATGGCAATTAATATAGTGAGCCTCAATTGGCCAATATGCAGATAATTAAGAGAAATGGAGTGCCTTATTCTAATGTGTAATGTAAATATCATACTCTTCCCCTAAATAGTTAGAGATCTTTGTAGAAGTGATGGTAGTTAGGAAGATTGAAGGAGCTGTAGATAGTGGATATTGTCAAGAAAACAATGTTCTTGTGACTCAGCAGGTCAGTAGCACATGTGACCTCAGTAATTGTGACAATATATACAAGATCTGCACAAATGTTATCAGACTTTTTGTCAAAACCACCCCAATAATGACATGGATACTTATTAATTATGAATGCTCGGCAGATAGCTTGGGCTTGTTTCTAAGTAGCCCTTATATCTTAAATTAACCCATACTTTTAAATCTGAATTCTTTCACACGCTGATTACCTCATCTCCATTTACCCACTCTTCTTCTTCCATTTCTGGCTGGTGACTCTGCCTTTCTTCTTCCCAGCATCCTCTATTCCTGAAAATCCTTCCTAGCAATTAGCCATTCAGCTTTTTATTAAATCAATCAGAATGACATATCTTCACAGTATACAAAAAGATTATTCCACAATATTCCCCCCATTTCATCTAAATAAAAAGAAAGGTTTTAACTCTAGCACAGTAAAACTATATACAACAAGGACAACTATCAAGTAAGGGTTACATTTACAATATTTGTTTTTGGCAAATTCAAAGAAAATAATCCATTATTTATCCTATCTTTTTGAGTCCAAAGTTTTGTATCTATACCACTTTTATCATAATTTGTATTGCTATCTTAAAATTATCTTTTAATATCTCAAAACATTTTCTTACATAAACAATTTAAGTCTTTATGTCTCTCAACCTTATAAACTTTACATCTTTTGTGTAAATTCTTTTCTGGTTTTGGTAACAAGGAAAACTGTAAAACTATAACTATCTGGTCTTCAGTCGCTATCAGAGATCTAAGAAGGATAAAATATTTCTTGATTAAACAAGAAGTACAGAGAAAGCAACTTCTAAAACTAGAAATGACAGAAATCTAGCTGCCTTGACAGTCACCCCAAGGTTTCTCTACAATGGTGGGACATCCATCTTTGGCCTATCAGCCTAGAATGATTGACAGATGTTTCTGTGAAGAAGGAAATTTTTGAAAGACTGTCCTTCCCAGTCTTGGCAAAGTTCAACAGTTGGTCTTTTGGGTCTTGCTTGACTGGTTTTTACAGCATACTTTTAGTGGCTGACACATGGGTACTTTCTTGCCTAATGGCTAGCTTTTGCCACAAAGAAGTTAAACTCCAATTAGAGGTTCTTTGAAGCCCAACATCCTTTTGAGAAGTAAATTGGTGTTGCCAGGAACAGATGTGTCTCACTGTAATGAAAAGCCTTATGTTATTATAACATTGTAAATTCCATATTCTGTAGGTTTTTGAAGTGTTTGAAAATCACCTATCTGAATATGTACAATACCTTAAACAAGACATATATACAATATAACAAAACATGTATACAGTGTAATAAAAATAACCTTAACTTTGTATTAATATAAAAAATCCAAACCAATGGGAAATATTTGAGACTAAAGGTTGTTCAAAAGTAGACTCAGCAATCCAACCTTTTATCCCATCATTTAGTATTATATCCCCATTTTTCCTTTTAGAAAGAGATCTCTAAATATAATCTCCTTTGATTAGCTTTCTCCCTGACCATGACCAGTAACAATTTGTAACCAACACCCCTGAATGATGACAAACATCCATAATCCACTGAATTACCAAAAAACCACAAATCTCACTTCTGGAGAATGTGGGTGTTGTGTTCTCTAGACTGGGAATGCTGGCATCTTTCGGCGACCCTGAAAAATATTAAGATAATGGTCAAGTCCTAGTGGAGCTAGCTATTGGTGAGTCTCTATATAATGGAAAAGTGCAAGGCTTATCTGAGGTTCTGGCTGGAGTAATCTGTGAGGCTGGCCATCTCAGTCAGCAGTCTTAAAGCTATTCCACTCTTAATGCCATAACACACTGTTTCATTTAAGTCTAACTGCTTGTTCTTCAATCTGATACAATGTCCAGTCTGTATTTCATAGTTATGCTTGTACTATAAGTTGGCTATCAGACTTATATGTGATATTTTATTTGTACTGAAATGTGATGATATTTTATTTGTATGTTAAATACAGTTTGCGTGAGATCAGAGGAAATGGCAAGCCATAAAACAAAAGTCAGGCAGTCGTAGTACTGACAGGCAGGGTCTCTGTGTGTTCAAGGCCACACTAGGGAACAGAGCTAAGCATGGTGACACAAGCTTTTAATTCTAGCACCAACCATAGAGACCTGGAGGTCTGTACAGACAGGCGGTAACAAGTAAGTGAGGTGGCTGGGCTAAGAACCAGTGAAGAGGGCAGTAAAGGTGCTGGTAAACAGGAAATAGCTCCTTTTGGTCGGTGCAGAGCAGGAGAGGTAAGGTTGGTAGCTATCACTCTTTCCCTGATCTCTAAGGCTTTCACTCCTATATTTGACTTTGTGGTTTTTTTTATTTAATAAGAACACTTAGAAATTCAGCTACACTTATATTCCGATTCAGATTCTCATTTTATTAAGTCTATTTTTGTCTTTCCAGGGAAAATACTTTTTTAACATGGTGTACTTTGTACTTCTGTTGAGTATCTTGGGAATTTAATCACCATTCTTCTTTAAACATCTGCTTGAGAATGGTTACTTAATTTGTATAGTAATTTTGTTTCTAAAAACCTGGTTATGCATCAGTTACTTTGAAAATGGAAACATGACAATGTAATATTATTTATTAGATGTTTGTAAAACAGAGAAGCAAGGTAGTAGAAATTGTGTATATCAATAATTATACCAAAAGTGTGACATAGTTTTTATAAAGACATATATAAAACACACAAGCTTTGAGATAATTTAACTTGATTTTAAAATGTACTACCATGAAGCCAGTTGATAGGCAAGATATTCACTATGTGTACATTATGCATTACTTTAGTTTTTATTCTATTTATAAGCAACAGCTACAATATACAACCAGAAGCTAAGAGAGGAGATCCAATGTCATAAACTATTAATAAATAAAAATGACATGAAATATTTTGTAATTTGAGGGTGAAATAGCCATCTATTTGATATTGTCAAATACCAGGGAGATATATGTAATATCTATAATATATAACATATTTTATATGTATATAAACACACACATAAAATTTTGGTACATTGGCACATTGTATGATATCCTACTGTTGGCAACATTTGAAAACTTGAATTGAAAACAACATCAGCATAGGTTTTTTAGGTGATTACATCTCCTGGCTCTTCACAAAAAGAATGGGACAGAACCACTACATTTTACTCTAGGGTTTTGGAAAGATTAGTTCCCAAATAAGTTCAACTATGCCACTGAACCACTAAACCAGAGTAAACTCATTCTGTGTTCAGGAAGATTTTTGTGGAATGGGCATAGATTGGTGTACCATGCCTGACAACTCCTGGAACAGAAACATAAGAAGGCTCTTAGCTTCCAGGAGAGTGAGGAATTCCTCACTGTCATATTGGCAGGACAGCTTTTTATGTAGTTTTTATTCCTGCAAATGTTTCTCATATATTTCCTCCATGTGATTTTTATACTTAATTCCAAGTTTTCATTTTCAATGCTGAATGTAACCATTTTAATTGTACTCTTTTAAAGTTTCTGAGAACTGCAGTGATAAGATTTTCATGTTTGTCAACAAGACTGCTTTATGTTCTCACTTCTCTTTACTGCTTGTAGAATACTCTTTTTAAGCATTGTCCCATTCTAATAGGAAAATATGTTTAAAGCCAATTAAAAAGATTTTATTTCTACAAAGAAATGTTTTAAACATAGCAGGATACTAAACGCTTCTGCAAAAGCACTTTTAAGTGTGTGACTTACTGCTATGATAGTAAGGTTGAAGTGAGATGAGAAGTCTCCTGCTTAGGAACACACCCATCACACATCTGTATATACACACAGGGTCTTACTATGTAGCCTTAGATGGCATGTCACACTCTATATAGACCAGGCTGGCTTTGAACTCACAGAGATCAATCTGTCCTTGCTGCTGGGGACTGAAATTAAAGTTGTATGCTGCCATGCCCAGCCAGGAATATATTTTATTAAAAAAAGAATGACTTGAGTTGGTGACTAATTATAATATATATTGACAATTAGGTTACTCCTGAAAAGAGGGCCACATTTATAAAGCCATTAATAGTAAGTACCAGTGCACTCAGAAGGTGATTGCAGTGAAAAATGAAAGTGCTTTATAAGATAAGGGCTGATTAGATAACTCAGGGTTTAAGAACAATTTGCTATGAAAACAAGATGACCCGAGTTCAAGCTCCCAGCACTCATATCACAAGGTCTGTAAACATGTAATTGAGGAGTGGAGACATGGAAATTCTGGGAGCTCATGCACCACCCAGTATATCCAAAATGGTGGTTTTCCTTCACAGCTTCACTGACTGTATTTTAACAAACATGAGCTGTTCTCCTTTCACATATTTTCATGAAGATCATGATGTATTATTCGTGCTGAATGATTGTGTGTGTGTGGCTTCACACCATGTGTTAATTTCTCTCAACTAATGCGCCTTAAACTCCAAAGTTACAGTAGAATTGAAATGAAAACTTGAAAACATTTTCAAAAACTTCATAGAATTTAAAGAGAACAAAACAAATACCCGAATGAATGAAGAGAGGACATGAATGAACCAAGTGAAGCCCAATAAAACAAAAACAGCTGCAAGAAATTAGGAAGAGTGTTCTTTGGGGGTGGGCGGTAGCATACAGGTACAAGGCGGTGAAGGGAAGAGTAGTCATGGAGGGAAGGTTCAAACCTGGACGGCGGGGGGGGGGGAGAGGAAAAGAAGGGATGGGGAGTGGTTAATAAACACAAAAGTTTTATGAAAATATCACCCTGACAACTTTCTGATTAGTCAGTTGGAAGGCAGATTCCCTGTAAGGCTAGTAAATAACAGCCCTGTACATAATAGGTCTTTAAAGAAAAACTTCAGACTCAAGTATAGGATATGTTCATAGGACTTGTTGATCGGGAAGCTCCCAGAGACACCTTAAAATATTACAAGTTGATGCCAAAATATCTAGATGATAAGACCTTATTGCTGAAGATACTACACTTATGGATATGGATGCAAGAGAGAAAATCATTATGGATCTGAGCTACAAGTATTTTCCCTGACTGTTAACTTTTGTACATCTAGACAGTGCTGTGCAGAGTTCTGGGTAAGTAAAATCATTAGTGGTCTTATTTGTCAGTGGACTCTATTATCTACCTTACCAGCTTACCAGGAAAGATGTGATTAACTGTAAAATAGTGCCACGTTTCCCCATTTTCCCAGCTTATTTCATTCTTTTATTTATTTCTTACTAGGCTACCTTTTAAGATTTGTTTTGGGTAAGTTAAAACATGAATTATTTTTGTGTTTTTTTCCTTTTATTGAAAATAGATTTTTTTTTCTTACAAATATATGCTGATTACAGACTTTTAGTTCCCCCTTCTTATATTCCTCCTGGTATCCATTCCTTCCTGTCTCTCATTAGAAAGCAAACAGGCTTCTAAGGGATAATAATAAATACAATGTAATATAATGTAATATAATGTAATATAATATAATATAATTTAAAACAAAACCTAAAATATTGGAGTAGACAAACCCACAAACAGAAGGGAAAAAAAAAGTCCAAGAGAAGGCAAAAGAAACAGAAACTCACACTTTCACACATTCAGAAATTCCATAAAAACACTAAACTGGAAGCCATAATATATATGCAAAGTACCTGGTGCAGACCAGTGCAGGACCAGAGTATGCTGCCTCAGTCTCTGTGAGTTCGTATGGCTTTGATCATGTCGATTTAAAGGCCTTGTTCTCATGGTGTTCTCCAATCCTTCTGGTAAAGAGTCTATGACAGTGTTCAGCGAGTAAGAGAACTTGTAATACCCTGGGTGTGGGTGTCTCCATCAAATTCATCTCCTTCATCAGGGAACCCTGATGAAGAGGAGACAGGAAGATTGTAAGAGCCAGAAGGGATGGAGGACACAAATGAAACAATGCCCTGTATGTGCATCAGGACCTGAAAGCATGTGGACTCAGGAACTGTTGTAGCATGCATAGGACCTGCACAGCTCAGGGTTAGATGAGGTCCCACTGCTGAGAGGAGAAGTGAACACAAGCCCTCATCCCTACCAAGAAGCCATGTGCAGTTGACAAACACTTGCAAATGAAAAAGCAGTTCTCCCCAATGGAGTCTCACTAAAGAGATAAATGAGCCCTAAGCCAGGCCCCATAACCAGAAGTAGATGCCCAACACAAAAGGAACCTAATGGCATCTTTGGAGATTAAATGTTACTTTTGTCAGTTCATTGCCACTTTTTTATTCTTTGCACAGGTCCTTTGTGTACACATTATGTCTTCCATTTTGTATATTTATAGGATTTCTGTGTATATGTACATGTTTATGTCTACATGTGTATTTTATGCTTTTTCATTGGCTCTTTTTCTTCTGACTTTTTTTTGGTCTTATTCCAGTTTATTGTTTTTGTTTTATCTTATTTGTTTTTAGCATTCTTCTTTAGGTGCCTATTTGCTTTCTAAAGAAAGACCAAAATTTTGTGATTTGGATGGGAATGAAGGTGTAGGGAATCTCAGAGGAATTGGGGTAGGGAGAATAGTGATCAGAATACATTGAGGTTAAAAACATCTATTTTCAATAAAACAAAGTAGACAAGAGTCTATGAAACATTTAAAGATGAAAAAACCTAGGACTGATAAATAAGTAGTTATCTGTTTAGATTAATCTCATTGTTCTTGTTTCCAATCCCTTAAGTATCTGTTCACCATTACTCTATAGTATGTTAAATAAAACAAACTACTACTGCACTGTCTCCTTTACAATATAATATCCTTTGTCCAGAAACTACATTTATATATGGAGAGTCATTTCTTAGTATTTATAGATAATTAATTCCAGGACTCACAAGGATAAAAATCTCATTGTATTCCCGAAAAACACATTATTTCCAAATATCACACACATGTCCTTCCATATGTTTTATTTTAAGTGTGGTGCTTCAGATAGAAACAAGAGCTTTTCACATCTTAAGTTAGAACACTACACTGAGCTCTGTCCTCATTCCCTCTGTGTCTATAAAATTATCTCTGGATTATTCACAGTGACTGATAAGATGTGAGTGCTCAGTAATTCCTCCTCAAGGATCTGGTTTAGGAAAATAAGGGCAGTGAAAAAAGTCTGTCAATTTCCACAACTTTCACTTTCAAAGATTTTTTTATTGGAATTGTGTTGAGTCAAAAGATTAGAACTGGTGAATTGGGAGAGCTATTTAGACTGACCATCAACTGATTATTGCTGTCTGTCTCCTCATTTTGGAAGTTTCATGAAATCAAAATAGCAAGATCTGTGACCATTTATTTATAGTTTTTGACAGTCCCCTGCTTCAGAGGGAAAAAAGGATATGTTTTACTCATAATTTTTTAAGTTTCTATTTTACATATATGAACTTTTTTCTGCATGTTTATCTGTGTACTGCATGCATGCAGTGCTTATGGAAGCCAGAAACATGTTAAGAATTTCCTGATACTGAAGTTATGGAACATTGTAAAGTACCATTTAGGTTCTGAAAATTGTACTGGGCCGTCTGGAAGAACAATACTATTAGCTACTAAGCCACCCCTCAAACCTGACTCATGGATTAATAGACTTAAAGTTCACATTCACATCTATAAGCTTGCCCACCAGAACCATTGAGTTGACAAAAGGGGGCATAGATTAATGCCAAATTAAAAATGGGTTCGTGTCAAAAAGCCAAATAGGGGAAATTATGGATCATGAAAGTAGGTGGGACAATTCTGACCTGCCCTTTTCCCCAAATAAACACATAGTGTCTATCAGTCTGAACAGTAAGGATATCCATATTCAGTCCCTAAGAGGTATTTTATCTATGCCTTCCAAAGCTGTTTGCTGTACAAAATGTTAGTGCTGAGCCCTCAGTGTCTCTTATGCTCTGCACAAACCATCCATTTTTAATGTCAATAGTATTATTTCTGAAACCACTTGACAAGTTTTCTGATTTGTTAAGATTGATATCTTTTGA
Source organism: Peromyscus leucopus (assembly GCF_004664715.2). Taxonomy (NCBI): domain Eukaryota; kingdom Metazoa; phylum Chordata; class Mammalia; order Rodentia; family Cricetidae; genus Peromyscus; species Peromyscus leucopus. Next base: position 14,787,307 of record NC_051073.1, read on the forward strand.
AATTGTATTTATGCTTTCACTTTCCATGTATTTCCCTGTAGATAAACCAATAACATCCCCCACAGCGCCATATAGAAAATGAGATCTTAAATCTGTTCGACTACTTTTACTAGAAAAAAATTCTGTGTCCACATCACAGATTCTTTGCTTTCCTTTTACTGAAGTAATTTTAATATTTTCTTTAAAAAAATCATGCCACCTGATTCATTTGAATATTAGTTTATATTTTTAGTCATAGTGTTTCTACATATACTGCATTGTTGATGGAGATGCAGTATTTTAAAAACATCTCTTACATTATAAAAAATGGAGCTTTGGTTGGACCAAATTAATAATGCCCAAGTTAATAATGCACATTGGAGTCACTTCAGACTTAAATTTGCTAGCCTACTGTGTATTCCAGCTGTTTGTTTATGTCTTAAAGAGAGCAATGTGACAAACAACCTTATTTACCTTGTGTTTCCCACTAAACCAACTTTTACAACCTAAGCTAATGCATAGATGCAATCTTGTTATGTATACATGTCTAAGCCCCTGACCCAGATAATGCATGTCTATCATTTGCTTAAAGGAGCAGATACAGATGTTGAAAGCAACTTCTTAAAAATCTACCCTAAAATTTGAAAACAGGCATTTGTTGATATTGATTGATAAACAATGATATTTGATGAGATCAGTGACTTAGTCCCTTGTGAAACTGTTCAAGATTTCTGTAAAATGTTCTGATCCTTCCTTATGTGATCTCTTCTATCCTGTTCAATAAACACAGAGCACAGCTCTTTCTTAGATATAAACTGCCATACTAATCAAATATATACAGACACTACCCCCCCACACACACACACAAGAGTTCGTGTGAGAGAAAACCATTGAGATGGAGACACACAGACACAGGAACAAACATGAACATGACAGACCTCACACAGGAACAAACATGAACAAGACAGACCTCAGTTAATGAGATTCAGCCTCATACAACAGAGAAATGAAGCAGAAGACCCAGGCAGAATGAAGTAGAGAATTCAAATGTGGCCTGGGTCTCGGATAAACAATTCCAAGAAGTGCTTTTGTTTCTTTTTTTCATGCAGCACTGATACGTTCTTGGTAACTCAGGGTAAAACACTAATGTGTTACAATTCAGGAACATATTAATGTGGAAACATAGCCTTATTGAGCAATGTTTTAGCAGCATTAGCCTTACCTATCCCACTACCTTGGTAGAGCCTTTTTTCCTTATGAAGTTGACTTGCTTATAAGTAAGACTTGCTTTCTGGTGACTGTATCTGATTTAACTCATTTATTGCCAACTCACATTCTTTCATGATAAGAATGAAAGGACTTTGTGAGGAAATAATTACAATAAAACACCAAAGAATTTTACTGGTTGTTTTCAGGGACATTTGAACTTTCACACATATCAAATATTAATCCAGTGTTGTTTAGATATTTATTGAATTATTATCTTACTGAAACATTAAAAGCTAACTGCAGTTTGTGCTGACAATATACACAAACTAATTATTCAGAAGGCAATAGTCCATGTCCTATTTTACCACCCATACATCTCTTCTTGCTGTGAATGATTAGTAACATGGTGTCATGTCAGTGCTAAAACTAAGAAGAAATTAACTAAAAACACTAAAGAATTTCAGTTGACAGTGAGGCAGCTATTTCTAGTTAGCTTGTTTTAATTATAAAAAATTTTTACACAGTATTGTATCTCAAATTCTGACTATTCCTTTGGAAACATTTAAATTACATTTTTACTAAAATTGAACTACAGCAAAAATTCTCAATAAGTCATTGATATTGTTTGGTAAACCATGTTTGTTTGGATGTGCACTATTATTGCAATATTTGAGTTAATGAATAAAAATAAATATATTGAGTGAAATACTGACCAACCTATCAACACTAGTAATATATTGTAAAAACACTTGATTATTTTGTTGAGTGATGAATATATTATGCTTTACTTTAGTTAGATTTTTTAATATAACATTATAATACTCAGTTTTTATCACACAATTCTTTTTACAACATTCAGTATGAGCAGACATTGTGGGCTTTGTATTCAGCTCAGAAATTATTTCCTAAACTAACCTGTATTTCTAAGGTTAAATTCCTCAACTGTGAATCATCTCTGATAATTATTGATTTATAGAAAAACTCCAGTGTTCAAGATTAATTACATTTTCCTTTTTAGTATTTTAGTTAAAACTAAATTGATTCTGAAACATCACTATGGCAATGCTGTGGGGCACAGCTTACATTTTATATGCTGTGTGTGGTAAATCTCAAAGATCTTTGAAACAGACTTTTTAGTAGACTATTTTTAGAAATATTGTAATCTCAAAATAGTAATTTACTATGTTTAATGGAATATTTGATGATTTGGAAATTAATGTCCAATGTCCACCAATATCAAATATTTTAAAATATTTATGTCCAATTGTCATCAAAGTGGCTTCCCCCAGCAAATGATAGAAACAGATGCACACACCCACAGTTGTACACTAGGCAGACTCAAGGAATCTTGCTAAAGAGGGAGAGGAAGGATTGTAGGAGCCAGGGGGTTCAAGGACATCATTAAAAATCAACAGAATCAACTAACCTGGGCTCATACAGACTCACAGAGACTGAACCAAAAACCAAGGAGCCTGCCTGGAACTGACCTAGCCCTCTGCATATATGGTACAGTTGTGCAGCTTAGTCTCCTTGTGTGACTTGATCAATGGGAGCAGGGACTGTCTCTGATTCTTTGAGAAGCTTTTGAGACCCTTATCCTCATAGTGGGCTGCCTCACCCAGCCTTCTATTTGACATGCCATGTTTAGTTGATATCCATGGGAGACCTGCCCTCCTCTCAAAAGAAATAGAGCAGGAGTTTAGAGGGGTGGGCATGCTTCAAATCAAGGTGTGATAAGGTGTTATAAGACTACATTATTTTTGTTTTGTGGAATAACTTAGTAACATATTGAGTAATAGCTTACCACATATTCAAATAACACTTTTTTCTTGCTTTTTTAAAATATCATTTTTATTGAGGTTTGAACTTGAATGGAGCTTGAGGCAGCAATTAGCTCTTATGCTGTTCTGGAGAGTCATTATGAAATGAGTTCAAGCAGACCAAATCTGTCCAGTTCACTAATATTTGAGATGTTTTCATTACACTCACAGTATGAGGGTCTTTGTAATAACTGCCTCCAAACAATGATGGGCACGATATTACTATGAAGTACTTTGTGGATGCTGTCAGGAGCATTCCTTTTAAAGATGATTGTATCTATGATATGGCTTCTATTACAAGAAGACCTAAAGTTATTTTGAAATCTGAAATAAATTTCAAATCACAGACTATATAAGAACAACCTTTTAATAGTACAGAAGGCTATATACATAAATACATAGCTCATCACATACTTAAGTATACAGGCCTCCAGAACTCTATGGTTGGTATCTCTTGACTGGCTGAGAATTATTATAAGTAGGCAACATGAAGGCAAATCTTTCTCTCTCCTTTTCTTGTAAGGGTATTGAGAAACAGTCTTTTAAATTAATAACTATAAAAGGCCATCCTTTAGGTAATGAAGTAGGCAAAGGAATTCCAGACTGTAGAGAGCCCATTGGCTGAATTGCCTTGTTACTTGCTCTTAGGTCTGTTGCCATTCTCCATTTTTAATAACATATTTAATAACAAATACAGGAGAATTCCAAGGGCTGCTTGATTCTTCAATATGCTGGCCATTTAACTAGTCTTGCACCAGCTCTTCTACCTTATTTTATTTTATTTTTTGGTTTTTCAAGACAGGGTTTCTCTGTGCAGTTTTGGTATCTGTCCTGGATCTCACTCTGTATATCAGGCTGGCCTCAAACTCACAGAGATCCACCTGACTCTGCCTCCCGAGTGCTGAGATTAATGGTGTGTGCCACCAGTGCCTGGCATACCAGCTCTTCTAATGCCTGCAGTTTCTCTGTTGTTAAAGGCCATTGCCAAACCCATATAGGCTTGTCTGTTAACCATTTTAAAGATAGAGCTGTTGGTGTCTTTGAAAGATCAGCAGTTGTTGTGCCCTGTTCTTGTATGATCTGGATGGCTGGTTACTGCTCTTTATAATATCTCCTAATATTTCTCTCAGAAACATGTGTTAGTTTATGGTTTGTTTCTGAGGTTGGCAGAATTTTAATCTAGGTATTCCATTGTTGTAGTAGATCATGGCCGCATAAATTCACATATGGCTTTCATTTTCCTCTCTGTCCTTCTGGCCCTATACAGTTGAGCCATCTAGTGCTCTGTTTCACTTGAGATAATGTTCCAATCCCTAACAGCTGAACATTTACCTCCTGAAGAGGCCAATTAGGATGCCAAAATCCTGGTGCAAGTATTTTAACATCTGCACCTGTGTCTACCAAAACTTCCAAGAGAACATTATTTATTCATTTTTGTTCATTTATAGAAGTTTGCCCCAAAATTTGCTTTATGGCTTCTCCTGAATTTCTTATTCTGTCTGCCACAGCTGTTCTATCACCCCGAGCAGCCTGATTTATTCCAATAGGCATTTGGTTATTTAATTGCTCTGAGAAGGAGTTTCTTCTATGATGGCAGAAAAAGCCTGAACTGAATTTGCTGTTGTGGCCTGCATGAGGCCCCTCTTGGAATTTCCCAAGGGCAGAGGCAAAGGACTACCTTGTCTGTCCCTTGTTGATCTACATCCGTTGGACCAATGTTTATCCTTACCACACCTTCTGCATAATCCAGAAGGGAGGCATGTTCTGTTGCCATTGTTCCTTGAAGAAAAATTGTTTCTAAAAATGCCCTGTTTACAGTCAATTTTTAAATGACCTTGTTTACCACAATTAAATCATCTGACATTATTTTTTCTCAAAGCTTTTGATATCACCTCTCCTATCCGCATATCATGGTCATGAGACTCAATATTAATTTTATCACTGATTCAATCCTCCAAGGGTGCTGATCTGGCCTTTAATGGCATGATTATTCTTTTGCATGATGTATTCATATTCTCAAAAGCCAAAGATTCAATTATTATCTGTCTAGCTTCTGAATTTGGTATCATTCTATTTATTGCTGAAGACATCTTTTATAAGAAATCCATGAAGGTTTCTTTGGGGCCCTGTATAACTTTTGTAAATGATTCAATTTTCTTCCCTGCTTCCTCAATTCTGTCCCATGCATTTGTGACTGCCATGCAGCATAGAATTAAGGTTTGTTTATCATATAAACATTGTCTTTGTATATCAACACAATCACCTTCTCCAAGAAGCCGATTCTGGGAAATTTCCACACTTCTAGTCCTACACTGTTGTTCTATCATTTTAGCTTTCTCTCTAAACAAAGTTCTTTACTGTAATTGTGCTCCAGGTTCTAGGATGGCTATAACTAATTCTTTCCAGTCCTGAGGGGCAATTCTATTAGAAGTTGACCAGAAGTTTAACATCTGCTTTACAAATGGAGAATGCATGCTATATAATACTATAGCTTCTTTAAATCTCCTTAAATCTAACATTTACACTAGAGTACAATAGCTTGTACATGCCCTTGAACAGGTAGTTCCTGTAAGGTTGACAGATAAAGTTTGGTTGTTTGAAAACAGGCTGTCTCTCTGTAACCACATAATTCAATCCTAAAATAATTTCACCTTTAAATTCTTCTGTCTGGGTCTGAATTTCTCTACAATTTATTTTAACAGGTTTTTATAAAGCTTTTGTCTTGGCACTTAAATTGATTCAACCTCTTTAATGCTAAATTAAAAATGATTAAACAAATAATTTCATAATTGCTGTTACATACATCCCATCAACATTAATTATCCTCTCATTTAATTGTTATATTTTCAGACTCTCTAATGTGTTATCAAATAACAAATATCAAAATGTTTCCCATTTTTTAATGTGGGAAAAATATCTTTTAACTAATTTCACTCTTTAAGATATCTTAATGGACTTACCAAGTCCGTCGACTGTGTAGAACAGAAGTGTGAGAAAATTTCAAAGCAACTACCTAGTATGGTGGCAGTACAAGATTGGAATCCAGAGACAGAGAAAGAGCCCACAAACAACTTGTGTTATGTGTTGCTGAAGTTTTCTCCAGTCCTGCCTGGGCCCACAGCCACTCAGACCCAAATAAACACACAGACACTTATATTTTTAAACTGTTTGGCCTAATGGCTCAGGTTTCTTGCTATTCAGTTCTTATATCTTAAATTAACCTATTTCTATCGAGCTATAATTTACCATGTGGTTTGTGGCTTACTGGTACTTTCACATCCTGCTTCCTCTGTCTCCAGCTGCCGACTCCTGACTCAGCCTTCCTGATCCCAGATTTCTCTTTTTTGCTTATCCCACCTATACTATACTTCCTGCCTGACTACTGGCCAATCAGTGTTTTATTTATCAATCAGTCAGAGCAATACATTTGAAGCATCCCCAGCAGTTTTGCTGACAAGAAACCAAGATAATTGACTGTAAGTGGAAGGGAGTTTCTCTCCCACCAGCAACTCCCAAATACCCAGAAACCACTTCCCAAATTACCACACAGAGCATTAGATTAATTATAAATGCTTGCCATGGCTCAGGCATATTATTAAATAGTTCTTACATTTAAATTAACCCATTCTAATAATCTATGCATCACCATATTGCCCGTGGCTTACAGGTCCTTTGGCATCTTGCTGCTTGGGCAACTGGCTTGTGCCTCCTGACTCTGTCCTCTTCATCTCAGTCCTCAGCTTGATTTTTCTGCCTAAACTTATTCTCCCTAGATATTGGCCAAAATAGCTTTATTGTCAACCAATGGGAGTAACACATATTCACAGCTTAAAGAAGGATCATCCCATAGCAACTGGCACATTGTCAACTTGAAACCATTACATTACAATTAAATCTTAAACTTCCCTGTCTTATTTATCTCTAAGATATTGTATTAATAATAATATCACAATATAAAATATAAATCTGAATATTCCACATACTTTAAAAGTTTAGTCTTTTTAAAATATCCAAAATCTTTCTAAAAAGTGTGAGTCTCTCTATAAAAAATCCAGTCTCTTAACTGTGGATTCTGGTATAATTAAAAGTGAGTTATATACTTCTCATTCCAAGAGAAAAGAACAAGGACACACTTGCAATCTGAACCAAGGAAAACCAAACATCAAATGGGGTAAGATCCTGTAGCTCATTGTCCAATATGTGGCATTCAATTATCATCATCTCTGATCCAAAGGGTTTGAGAAGCTCCTCTATCAGTCTCTGCCATTAACAACATAAAGAGTTCATTTTCACAGACTCAGGATATCTCCACTCCACAGCTGCTGCTTTTATTGGTGGTCATGCAACCAAGCAGGCATCTCTAATATGAGATCTTTACAGGCTGGACCTTCATCAATAGTTTCCCCTGGTTTCTCTTAAAGGATCTCTGTCTTGTACATGTTGTATCAAGCTGAAGTCTCTTCCCATGACCCCTTCTATCATTGAGTTTTCAATGCAACTAATGTTATACATTCAAAAATGGATTTCATTAGTTTCTCAGGATACCAAATCTCAGTTTCTCTCCATGACCACCATTTCAATCCTGTGTTCTCCACTTCGTCTGAAGCTAAGTTTTCACTAATGGCTTTCCTGGAATCTTATATTAAGAAGCTCTAGCTGCTCTGTGTAATCTATTCATACTTTGAAACCAGCACCACATGGCAGACTCTTACACATTACCTAGTTGAGCTGCCAGCATGAGATGCAGCCTTGTTCCCTACTGGACCACAGATTCTGTGTGCTGACACTGAAGATATATTCCTTGAATATTTCTCCACAGTAATCATTTGGTCTTCTTTATCACCCCTAATTCCTCTGTAAAGTTTAGCAGCTTCCATTGTTCCAATAAAGTGACATTTTCATTCCAGTTGTATTTTTTCTAATCACATCGGATTCTTCACCTACAGCTTACCAGAAATACATATTCTTAATTAAAATATTACAAGAATGGTACCTACAGAGTCTTTAAGGGAATGTCACACTTCATTCTGAAACTGTGAAATGCAGGCTTCCATTGTAAGCACTGTTCTCAGTACTCCTATATTCCAACCTACCACAGAATAGCCCATTTTTTTTCAATTAATCTCTTAGTACTAATGTCTTTCCACATTCCTCCCCAAAACATCACAGTCCTGTTGCTTACAGCATTAGCTTACATTCTGGTACCAATTTTTATCTTATATTGCTTCTTATTCCTATAAGAAACACCACTATTAAAGCAACCTGTGGAGAAAGGAGATTAGTTGACTTACATATCTTAGGGCACAGTCCATCATCGAAGGAAACTAAGGCAGGATTGCAATATATGAGCCTGGAGGTAAGAACTGAAACAAATGACATGGAGGAATAATGCTTACTGGATTTCTATCTGTGTTTTGCTTTCTTATGATATCCAGATCCAGCTGTCTAGGGGTGTCACTGTTCTCAGGAGCTTGGCCTTCCAACCTAAGTCATTAATCAAGAAAATGTCCTACAGTCTTACCGTATATAGGCAGACTGATAGGGACACTTTATCAATTAAGGTTTGTCCTGCCAAATGATTCTAATTTGTGTGAAATTGTCAAAATTTAATCAGGACAGGGCCAAATGAATCCACTCAATGTGTAGAAAGAACAGTTATGTCATACAAATAATCAGGTGAATATGGCTATGATAAGAATAAAGTAAATATTATCAGTAACCTTATGCATGGGCCTATGAGCAGGGAAATTGTTTGAGAAAATTACTTCAGTGTCTGAAAGATTAAAATTTTCAAGGGAAGAGTAAACACCATGAACAATAATTAAACGTTTAAAACAAATAACTGTCTTCAGCCTGGGGTAAAAGCCAAGGGACATCCCACTTTCCTTTATTTAATGTGTCATTTGAAGAAATTTGAGGAGTGCAACAAGAAGAGCAAAAGCATAATATTTCCCCTCATTAGTGATAAATATTTCAACAGTTGACTGTCAACATGCATACCAAAGCATAACAATATCGTTGTGCCACCTTAAATAAAAACATAGTTTGGCTCATAAAAGTCTAAGAACCTATATGTAGAGGTACAGGCAGTCAATGGATGCTGAGGGAAGAGAATCCACTTAATTCAAGTATGAGCTCCCTGACAAGTTATACAATCCCAAGCAGTCAATCCTAAACACATGCACCTAAGCACAACATTAAATGGGCTCAGAAATTTCTAGTGTGTGTCTTTGTTTAGCACTAATAATTATAGAAGAAAAAACCATGAGCTTGAACAGTCGAGGAGAGACACATTAAGTGTTTGAAGATAGAAATGGGGGAATGGAAGTGATGTAAATACAGTACTCATGAATGACATTCTCAAAAATGGTTAAATTAGAAAAAATAAAATGAGTGACTATTTATTTAAATTTTTGTGCCTCTAATATTCCATCTAGATAATTAGAAATATTGATAAAAATACATTGATTCTTAATATGAATCTCACTATCTGGTGCTTTGGTTTTATTTTTCTGAAAATATCGTTTTGCTCATATTCCCGGCTGTACCAACTTAAAGAAAACTTGCTATAGCTGGGCGGTGGTGGCGCACGCCTTTAATCCCAGCACTCGGGAGGCAGAGCCAGGCGGATCTCTGTGAGTTCGAGGCCAGCCTGGGCTACCAAGTGAGTTCCAGGAAAGGCGCAAAGCTACACAGAGAAACCCTGTCTCGAAAAACCAAAAAAAAAAAAAAAAAGAAAGAAAACTTGCTATATGTACAAACTAACACTTGGCTAATATTCTGCAGCATGTATAAGGGACTTATGATTTGCTTTAAACATTGCAAACTAGTAAACTAATTTCTTATTTTAAAAGACAGCTGATCACTTGCTAGCTACCTACTTTTGTGGATATTTGGGTTGAAGCACAAGTATAAAAACTTAGAAGCTAACTTTCACATATAAGAGAAAACATGAAATATTTTGGGAGAGGTCTAAGTTACCTCACTTGGTATCATGATTTCTAGCTCCATTTGCTTTTCTGCAAATTTTGATTTATGTTGACAGAGTGAAAGAACACAAAGTTGAGTGGGTGGGAAAGGTGAGGAGAATCTAGGAAGAGAATGGGGGAAGAAAAAATATATCAAAATGTGTCTTATGAAAAAAATAAACAAATGAAGTGTCTCATTAATTAAAGATAGATAAAGAGAGAAAGAAAGAAAAAACAAAAACCCAAAGAAATAGATAGAGAAAGAAAGAAAGAAGAAAGAAAGAAAGAGAAAGGAAGAAAGAAAGAAAGAAAGGAAGGAAGAAAGAAAGAAAGAAAGAAAGCTGAATTACTCCCTTGAAGACTGAGGACTCAGATGTTGATTGAACAAATATGAACAAAGATAATAATTTAATAAGTGGTCAAAATATTTTTAAAAATGTGGAATAGATAGTAACAGATAACACAAAAATATCGGTGAACCTTAAAACTTTGTTCTATATCTCCAAATGTGATACCTATAAATATATTAAATATGTAAGTTTCTAAAAGAATACTTGGATGTTTCACTGTAAAATCATAGCCATAACTTTAAAGAATACTGTGAAAAAATCTTCCAGTAGTAAATTTATGTCTAAGATTCAGATAAATTGTAAGCTAACCTTTAAAATAAAAATATTTTAAAAAGACATTACATTATATTTATTAGTCAGAGAAGATATTATTTATGAAAGGAGAAAAAGGTCATAAATTTGGACATCATCTTAGAATCCAATTTTGAAAAGAGCATGAATATTAATTCAAGATGGACATTTAAGCACATCTAGGGATTAATAAAGTTAGGTCAAGAGTGGGGTCTTAACAATGGGTGTCTGGTAAATAATGCAAGTAATTTTAATGATAGCCTGCCAAAAAAATTGGAAATAGCAATGAAATATTTCTAATGTATTTCATAGAGCACATTAGTGTTGTATCAGAGAACAAGATACATAGCCATTTTGTCATTCTTACATCCATTTATAGAATTTTAGTTGATGACTCAATGCTCATTATTACCTTAAGATAAACTATGTGCTTCAAGTATAGTAATGAATACAAGAATTTTTGAGAACAAAATTTTTGTATCATTTTTTTATATTGGTGAAATGTAATAGCACACAGCACACTGGGTTCTGGGATTTAAGCCAAGAGTTTGATTCATTCCAAATATTTTTTTTTCTGTTGAGATATTTTTCAATTAATTTTTTGATGTTTCCATCTTATAGTTGCAAGAGTAACAAGGATCATCTTAATTAGTTTAATTTTACACAAAGCTTGTTTATTTCATTCATTTTGATTTATCTTTTGAAAAATTCATACATGCATTCAATGTGACATCTACCCCTTACTTTTCCTCTAATGCTCCACCCAATCCATATTCTTCCCAATTTTATGTCTTCATTAGTTTATGTAACACACTAGACCAGCAATTGCTGCTCATTTGCTTTTGGTTATAAGGCATCTACTGTGGCAGGACAACCTACCATTGGACATCTTCCTCCTGAATATTATTCTCAGTCTTCCTCAACTTCTACTGCTTGGAGAAATTTAAAGGTTCTCAGAGAACAAATTCTAATTATGAGACTTAAAAAAAATAAAGCACTAAATATACTTTACATTTTGACTTTTAGCCACTGCTAAATTGAGTCAGAATACTTTTAAAACAATAACAAAATGTCATTATTTCTTTTGAATTATCATTTAATCTTTTATAATTTATAGACTTTTAAAGTACTTTTCACATATATTATTAGATCATCTGTGGGAACAGTGCTTATGTTTGAAAATTACTTAGAATAATCTAAAAGTAGTCTGTAATCTGTATGCATCCTTAGAAGTAGTAAGTGACTATGTTTATGCCCTCATATTCATTTGAAATTTCCCAATTTTTTATTTTTATGTATTTTATAGTCATTGTGCATCTGACCTTGAGATTTTATTCTTTGAAGTGTTGATATCATGATTCCAATAGCAGATGTAGTAAGTAGTTCATTTAGATATGAAAGCCATTCTTCAAACTGGATTCACAGTTGTATACTTAAAGATATGAGAATGTTACAAACATATATGTACATCTGGATTAAATTTTGTTTGTTACCTTTTATTGTTACTAATTGTGAAAACTGGTACACTGAACTTGTATATTTTACTTTATAAAATAAAGCATGAACTAAGTAATTAAAAATAAAATGACTCCATTTTGTTTCTAGTTTACAGTTTTACTTAAATATTTATTTCCAAGAATTGGATGTCTCTCCTACCATTCTGTTTTTATTTCTTTTTCAGAATGTTCTACGTACTTCTCTGTACAGAATATAAATAGAATTGTTACTTCATTTTCCATCAACATCAGATTCCATAATTTTCCACTTTACTAAATTTATAATCTAAGGATTTCTGTTTAAAATACAATGTCACATATTTTGGGAAATACTGATGCATTTATTTTACCAAAGTATGAAAATATGATCCCATATTTATTCACATCTTAGGTTGCAGATACATGATATAGAGCTGTAGTAAGAACTATAATCAAGAATTTAAATTCCCACCAATTTATTCACCTTTAAAAGGCCAACTGCTGCAGGAAATCCTTCATTTCCCTAGGAAAGCAATTATCTCGTTGTCTTACATGAAAACTCAAGATCTTCTCTTTTAATAAACTCCCAATAAGAGGTACTATCTCTGGACATGTTGAGAAGTAATGAATTGAGTGTCTGAAGGTCACAGATAATAATTAAGGGGCATAGGTTGACTTCTCTGTACAGCCGTTATATTCAGAAGCAGAAGAAAAGTAGTTAGTTATAAAGAATAACCTTGGGATGGTTTGAGAGTGAGAGCTTTGAAATGTCTGGCTGGGCCCAAAAAATACTGTTTCTAGAAACTAATGGACATGACGAATCACATCTTCACACCATAGCACATCTAAATTGTTCACTTTTTATCACACTAGGACGAAGAAACATTGTTCACTTCCTTCAATCTGGAAAACAAAGTAATACAATGGCATCTTTGATTTTGAGGATAGCACACATCTGTCAGAATCTTCAACTTTTCAGTTCTTTACAGCCTATACAACTTTCTCAAAATTTATAAATACAACTTCATTTTTATTCGCCAACCTAAAACTTTTTTTGTATATGTTTTTTATCCTATGCCAATTATCACACCAACCATGTAGTACACACTTTGCCTCTAAATCCCACTGTTTTGAATGTTATTGCTGAAATTCTTGTATTTTCTCCTGAAATGTATTTAATGTCTAATGATTTTTTTCATTAAATTAGATGTTGGTTGCTATTCCCTGTGAATCCTTATGGTCATGTGAATATGAGCCATAGAGGGTTAACTTTTGATGTTACAAATTTTGCTATGTAGAAGTGAGTTGTCTTCACATTCTTAGAATTTTGCCTTCTGATTTTCACCAACTCTTCAATGAATGCAAGAGAGATTGTCAGTGTTTTTCCTTTCCAAACATTTAGAGGGTCAGATAGTTCTTTTTTTTTTTTTCTTTGCTTTCACAGCACAGACACAGAATCTTCAAATCCACAATTGAAGGAATTGGGATGGGTAGTGGGATGAGAGCTGCTTTCATCCTCATCCTTCTCAAATATCAGTTGTTCATACTATCATTATGTTATTCCTATATTAATAGCAACAATATGGCATGGATTTATTGCCTAGCCTATTCTAAACTCATTTAGTAAAATACCTGATACCTGATAGTATATAAGGAATGGAAAAGTTTTCCCTCAGTGTTTCATAGATCAGGAAGTTCAAGAACGATGTGCTGGGATATTTACTAGTGTTATGAAGGATACTTACTCCCAAGATTACATGGCATGGGTACATTTTTCACATAGGAAAATCTCTATACTTATCAAAGGTGGGAAGACAAATATGACTACTTGATGTAGCAGGAATCTTAAAAGTTCTTATTAATAAAATCAAACCCGAGGCGAGTTATTGGGGTGAATACTGGAAGGTCAGAGAGACAGAACAAGCCACAGCTATCTCACCTTGCCAGTTCCTCAGCTGATCCTGTTTCCTCAGACTGGAAGCTTCTGTGTCCTCATCCCAATGGTTCTCAGCTGAACTGCTGCTAGAAGCCTTAATGATTAACCAGCCAAATGCTTAACCAGCCAAATGCTTCTAGTTTCTAGTCCTCACATTTTACATACCCCTCTGCTCTCTACCACCACTCCCTGGAATCAAAGACTTGCTTTGTGGGATTAAAGGCATGATGAATCACCACGCCTGTCTGTATCCTTGAACACATGGATTTCTGCCTCTGGAATGCCAAGATTAAAGGTGTGTGCTACCACTGCCTATCCTTTATGTTTAATATTGTGGTTGTTCTGTCTCTGACCCCAGATAAGTTTATTAGCATGCACAATATTTGGGGAAATACAATACCACACTTGAGACCACTTGAGATATTAAAACCTTAATTTTATTCACCATTGAAATTTCATTACCTAATTTTCCTTTGAAGGAAGGCCATCCTACTGAAACTTCTGAATTTTGAGGAGGCATATTCAAATCATCAGGCATTAATTTAACACTAATTTTATGAGGGATATGTAAACATTTTCTTCCATAATATTAATTATATAGGCATTATCGCAGTATTATATACAACCCAAAGTTTATGATGAAATACTTATGCCTAATGTCATGGAAATAAGATCTTGAAGGAGATAAGTTAAAATTACATCATTAGGATGGAGATGTGCTCTTAGAAAGCTAACTAAATAATAAATAATAATAAATAACTAGATGGAAATAAGAAGAAGGTAAAGTCAAGGCAATGTAATTAAAACCCTTAGATAAAGAGACTAGGTCTCACTCAGAAAAAGAGTCATGAATGGACAGGTGGAGAATTCAGACAAGTGAGGCAAGGCATAAAAGCAACTAGACAATATAAACTTGTCAATGACAAACAGAAAGCTAAAGAGAAAAAGCAAAACTCAAAATAGTGTTGATTCGCATGCCAAGTGTGTGCATACATACCATGTCTGTACACCAAGTATTCATTAATATTTGGATCACAGTATCTATCCACCCTTTTTAGGAATATTTTCTGTATTGATGATTACTTTTATCCAGGAGAAGTTGGAAAACAGGAAATGGGGTCCACATTTTTTTTTATAGTTTTTGTTTTGTTTGGTTATTTTTTGTTCTATTAATTGTTCTGCATTTCTTTTCATTCTTATGTTTCTTGTTGTAGAATATTATTTTAAGGTGTGTTACTTTTATGTTTCATTTGCTTAACTCTGTGAAGCTGCATTACTTCCCCCATCCAAAAGACCTGATAGTATAATTAAGAACTTAACAGCCAATATTGAGGCTGGAGGGAGAAAGGATAGGTGGGGCTGACAGACAGAGAGAATATACGGAAGGAAAGAAGTAGCCAGAGAAAGAGAAGGTCTCCAGGGGTCAGCCATTCAGCTACACAGCAAGTCATGGAGTAAGAGTAAGATTTACAGAAGAGAACAGGAAAAGATAGACAGGGATAATTTAAAGTTAAGAGAAGCTCACTAGCAATAAGCCAAGCTAAGCCTGGGCATTTATAATTAAGAATAAGCCTCCATGTGTGATTTATTTGGGAGCTGGGTGGCAGGCTCCCAAAAGAGTAAAACAATCAACAACAGTTTCTACTTTTTGATTTTTTGTTGTTATTTTTTTGGGACAGTATATGAAATTTGGTGAATAGAGAGCTAGGGAAGTGTGATGAGAAGGTGTTGGGTGAGAAAAAAAAGATAAGATAAAAAATTGCATAAAAATGTAAATAGTATAAAAGAAAAAAGATGTTTCATGTAGAGATTCCCCATTCCATCAAGTAGGGTTGAAATCCTTCTATTAAAATCTCCCACCAAGTATTTGGATTTAAGTAAATACATCAGTCTATTTAATACTTTAAACAATATTTAATGTTGTATAGCAAACCATATGCATTTTGTGAATATTTAGAATGACAACAAAATGATACTTAATAAAAGAACCTCTTTCTTACTTTAATCTCAGTATTGAAATATTCCTTTTTTCACATTTAAAGTATAAATGCTTGAAAATGACTAGCAATATCAAATCAGTATTTTCTAACAGTGATTTATATAGTCCTTCAATAATCCAAGTTTTCAAGGGTAAGCAATAACTACCAAGTACAGATATTATCAAACAATTAAATGTATCCTCTTTTAAATTTGTCTCACATTTGTGTAACACTTATAAAATATTTTACATTATACTAATAAGTCCTTTTTATGAAAAAGGAGATGCTATGCAATTACACATTAGCAAGCAAAATGTTAAAAAGAAGCGATCTTAAAGTTTACTTAAACTATAAATACAATATATGTGCTACATAAAAAACATGACATTCTTGCAGAAATTCAAAGTACAGCATTTACTTTTTTGAGGGGAAATGTGCTATCATTTAAATTTATTTATTGAAAAGTGTTTCCTGAGGATATAACTCAAAGATGCCAATCTTCTGATTGTGCAACCATGAAATGAACACTTTCAAACATGATGGTGTCTGTATTATTGGGCTGCCAGAACTTCACACCAATCTTACCAAAGAATTCTTAAAGTAAGTTTAATCTTGTAGTGTTTAGTAGAATAGTGACATCTCTTCCTTTCTGCCTATTAAGATTTAGGCCAATTATTAAATTCACCTAGGAAAAGATTATCAGAAAAAATATCATTGAATTACTATCTGGACCACAGAGGACACCTGAGAAATGGAATGAAAATATGCAACTTCCAAGGTGGGCCTCTTCTTCAAAAGTTTCAGTCTCATAGACTTGCTATCAAAGAGCCAGATAGTGGGTAGCCATTCCAGCTTTGATCTGGAAGTTCCAACCCCCATTGAGGGTTTGGTAATAGTCACGCCTACAAGGCTGGGATGAGACAGGACCCTGAAGACCTGAGATCCTGATGCACTGGCTCTCTTGGTTCCTGGACACTGGACACTGGAGGCAGATGGAGCAGAGTTCTCCAGAGAACACTGCCAGACTGTGCTACACCTTTCCCAGACCCTGTACCCTATCCCTTCACTTGTAAGTTACCCCACAAAAATAAACCTCCCTTTTAACTATGTGGAGTGGCTTTAATAATTTCACCAATACAGAATGCATGTCTTAGAATTAGTGCTCAATTCTATGTCTTATGTTGTGGTTTGGGGCTTGAAACAGCTCACCAAAATGCTGGTGTTAGGCCTATCCCCAGAAGAATTAAAGAAAAAGGCATGTAAATCACCTAGGGTAGTACCTGGCACAAATCAGAGGGTACCAGTCTACTTAGCAACTGACAGATGGATTAGCAATGTGACAGCAGGTCTTGTCTTTGCAAGGGACAACTAGAGGAAAATCTGTGTTGCAGAGACTGTGGGAGTATACAGCAGGTGACAACTAATATTCAACAGGTTGACCCACCAGAAGAATAACTCCCTGACACGGAGCCCCACCTAGAAAGGCTGTGGAGTATTTTCTTAATTAGTAATATGAGGGAAGGCCCAGTCCATCGTGGGCAGTATTATCCCTGGGCTGGTGGTCCTCAGATATTGCTAACTGGGGGGCTTACCTCCAGTCAGCACCAAGGTAGTTTAAAAAAAACAATCTACAGATGTGGTGAGGGCTTAGGAAAAATTCTCATCTAACTGAAGGATAAATCAGGAAACACAATTTTGTAGCACGAATCTTAAAGAGTCTTATTAATAAAAACAAACCTGGGGCCAGTTTTTGGGGTGAATGCTGGAAGATCAGAGAAGCAGAACAAGCCACAGCTACTTCACCTTGGCAGTTCCTCAGCTGATCCTGTTTCCGCAGACTGGATGCCTCTGAGTCCTCATCCAGAATGAATCTCAGCTGAGCTGCTGCTTGAAAGCCTGAAAGCTTAACCAGCCAAATGCTTCTAGTTTCTGGTCTTCATGCCTTATATACCTTTCTGCTATCTGCCATCACTCCCTGGGATTAAAGGTTTACTTCTTGGGATTAAAGGCATGTGTCACCATGCCTGGCTGTTTCCAATGTGACCTTGAACTCACAGAGATCCAGAGGGATTTCTGCTTCTGGAATACTAGAATTAAAGGTGTGTGCTACCACTGCCTAACCTCTATGTTTAATATTGTGGATGTTCTGTCTCTGACCCAGATAAGTTTATTAGTGTGCACAATTTTTCAAGGAACACAATACAACCACATACTTTCTGATGGTGACCTTCTCTTTTACTTCATCTTAAAAAATCTCTTTCTCTGAAAGTTTCTCTGTCTCCACATAGCTACATCTCTTTACATACAACTATAAATCTCTCTTTATGAACAGACACCTCAGAATCTCTTTCTGAAAACCATTCTTGCTCTCTCTCCTGCCTAACTGCTCATTCTCTTTCCTCATCTCCCTCTGTACACCCAGACACGTATTCTAACACACACTGATTCCTCTTTGCACAGCAGCTCCCCACATAGCTCTACACAGGCCCCTTACATCCAAACGCTGCCTAAATGTGAGTTACATTTTCAGAATCACAAAGCATTTCTTGAGTAAACATCCCAAAATCAAAGTGTAAAATAGACTTACACTAATACGATGTTTCATAAATTCAAGTAACTTTGTGTATATTCATGAATACATTTTATTATTCTATGATAATTATTTCATATTTTAGATATCTAAAGTATATTGCTCTTGAAACTTTACAATGTTAAATTTACTGTAGATAGATTGAAGATAATGCTTTCTTATTTTTAATATATGTAATTAAACAAATTTTGTTTCAGTTTTTCCCTATCAATTAATCATTAACAATATATTTAGGCAATAAATTCTCTGCTATGATTGTATAATATGTCTGGGGAGCTCCAAAACCTTCTGCTTTGTACCTTACATCTCACACAAGCTATCCAAAAGTAAGTAGTCCTGAGTAGGGCTATAATATAGCTAGGGGTGGAAACCCAGAAGCACAGCAAGATTCTTAGCACAAGTAGGTATTTAATCACTTAAGCCGTTTGAGAAACAGGAATACCCATGCCCCAGGATCTCTGGGTCTAAAATGGAGCTGTATAACCATATGTTTGTAAACCTATGCAGGAAGTTCTGGTCTGCCCTGAATAGCCACTGGCTGCCAAGTCTCCATTATACTTGCAAACACAAAAACTGGCTGGTTCCCAAACAGACATTAATTAGTACCATGGTGTATATTTCAAGAGAAGACTCCCCTGGGCAGAATTCTCTCATTTAGACCCACACTATGCTCCTAGGTTTCAGTATGGGGTGTGAGCAGATCTCAAGAAAGACGTATCCTGGCCCTTTTCCCACGCAGTGAAGCAAATCACCAACTACAGCATCTTCTCACTAAGAGTGACACAAGGGGCGGGAGTGATGACTGTAACCCTGAGGTCCTCTTTTCACTTTGATACATGGTGCTTTAGACTGAGAGAAAGAACATGAAGAAAATTGTTTCTGTTTCTGTCCTCACATCCTATCAATTTATCATTGAAAATCATTTTCAATGATAAATTGATAGAATGAAATCATACTGTACCAAATATAAATGTGTAAATTGACAAGCTTAAATAAAAAAAAAATTGCAACTAAAAAAATGCTGGTCTTGGCAAGTGGATATTCCTAATTCCAGGGCCATATTTAGTTTCATTTTGTACCATTGTGTCTACTCTCATGTTTGGTTTCCTTGGTTGTACAATAACAAGTAAGGCTGACAATTTATGATTTATGTACTTATTTATGCAGTTGCGTCCCAACTGCTAGTGCCTTGACACTCCTTAACTTTGACTTTATAGCATTGTTCTTCATAGTTCCAACATCTCCATCAGGAACCGTGGTTGCTACACAGTCCTTTTTACTCTTACAGTTTCTAACATTGGTTGTTCCAGGTGTTGTGTATGTGAAGCTTAATAAAGGATACATTGCAAATTAGTTCTCAACTCTGCACTCTTCATTATGTGGCCCCACTAAAGCCTCAACTCTAAAAGTGGTTTTATGACCCATTGTATCTCTAGTTTTTAGCTGATACAATATAATAATCAAGTCCACAAATAGAAACTATGATTTTCTCTAGAACAGTTGTCATGTTCTGTTTCTTTCATCATTTTCTTCCTCTTATGATTCTGTGTGTATGTAATCCTATTTTTTCACTCTTCAGGAAGGGACACTATAATTATCTCTACAATTTTGGTTTTCTATTTTGACTTCAGCAGCTTTTATGAATTCTTATAAGTCCATATCTGCCTGTTATTGATGTAGGGAGGCATTATCACCTACACTTAGTACTAACTTAACCAAGTGGTCAATTTGTAAGTTATCAGTTCTGTTGTTCAAAGAGAATGTAACATTCAGTTGTCTATGATGCTGGTATGTGTTCATTAGACTGTTTCAGATCACCATCATTCTGATCAATGTATCCACTCTGTCCTTTGTCACACAGTATCTTAGAGCTTCCATGTTCTCTCAAAGCCCTCATTCCACAACATGCATATTTTTATATATTATAACATAAACATAATTTATAATTTCCCTAAAACCAACATTAAATTGTGTCTGCTAATTTTATAATTTATTATAATACATAATTTAAATGTGTATTTAAAATAAATAAAATCCTTTTGTGGACTCATCTATGTGCATGGGATTCTATTATTTCAGTTATTTGATATAGCATTCTATAAACAAAACCCTCTGTAAAAAAGAAATAGACTAGAACAATGTTGACAATATATAACTACATGGAAATTCTTTCACTTCCATTAATCTAATTCTGTTATAAATGACAAGGTTCTCTGATGAATATGCCTGAACTGTGAAAATGTCAGTGAATCTGATAGAGGAACTGCTTTGAAATTTTATCGTAAGATATCATTTTCAAATTTGCCATTTTGTCGCACTGTGCAGTGTCACAGAAAAACATTCTTTTGAAATTGCTGTTTCTTAAATGATTCTAAAAACTTTGAAATGTCATGACACTTCCTGCTCCCTAATGATTACTAAATTACAAGCAAGGAATGACTAACCTTCTGCATAAGATCATCCCTAATTCCAATGTGTATTTTCTAACAATTTTGTTCCATTATGTCTAAATGTTTATGCCTCATTTGACAGAAATCTTGACTTAAAAAACATGTTTCTTTAAAACTAGGGATTAAAGTGAATGAGGATAAATCAGTTTGTGTCATCTAAGCATCAACCATTTAATAATAGACATATTAGCAACTTTAATATAGATTTTCATACAAAAAAATGGAGAAAGTCTCTTGCTTGCAGATGTTAAATTAATTGGCAGCTGAATAAAATCATGCAAATGGTGTATATAATAAGTAATACCACATAAATGTCTACTTGCCTTTAGTTAATATTCAGCTAACTAAGTTAGGAGATTATGGATGTGTATGTGTAAATAAAGAGTATGGAAACTTCTTTTTTATGTTTACTTATTTATTTGTTTTACATACCAACAACATTTACCACTCCCTCCTCTCCTCTTCCCTCCCCCCACCTCCTTTCTACCCACCCCCTTATCCACTCCTCAGAAAGGGTAAGTCTTCCACTAACTGTCATCATAGAACTGTCATCCAGTAACAGATGGGAGCAGACGCAGAGATCCACAGCGAAGCACTGGACTGAGCTCCTGGAAACTTCTTTATGAGTATTCATTATTCTTTTAATATTGACCGTGATTAAAACCTATCAGAATTTATAAAGATACACTTTTAACTCATAGTGAACACTATGGGAGACTCTTCAGTAAAGGTCAAGATTTCATTTTTATGATCTCTGTGGGTAAGAGAAAGTAGGGAAGGTAGCTTTTATTGGCAAGATGATCTTCAACAACAATAACCAAAAAGAACACATTTCCCTAAACAATCACATCTTTAACACAATGTGTTATAGAAGCTAAGACTCAAGTAGTATGAGAGCTTGTTGAAAGTTATAGAATTTCATGAAACAGTCATTAAAATCATTTAAAGGTATATGCTGTTTATCAACATTATACATCTTATATTTTACATTGATATCAAGCCTATTTGAACTCATTTTTAATAAAAGTTTTTTTTTCACTAATCCCTCACAATTAGAGAGGGGTAAACATAAATTAAAGAAATACACAAACCACAGATGGAATCAGGCCCTCCATAAAGATAATAGAGTTTAGACTATAAATTTTTGTCCTGTAATCGTGATTCTGCATTTGCTTTCCTGAGATCCTTGGATCTCAGGGCAGTTATGGTCATGGAGTAAGAGGCATGGTAGAAGGTAACATTTAAAGGATAAAAAATATAATAAAGTATTATTTAAATTAGTTGGTGTTTAAGATAAAGATATTTGTTGTATTAAATGGTGTCAAGAATTATAAAGTGTCTGAGTTTTATTTCAATTGAAAATTGTCAATGAATTTGCCAAGGTTCCATAAATCCTGGGAAAGTAACTGAGACTGTGAGCCAAGACAAAATAATGGTTTGTTATTTACTATAGTAGCTATAGCTAGAAAGCCAACATTTTCTTGGGATCTTTTTCATGAGTTCCCATTTTAAAAGGCTGGTAAGAAACTCAGACAACACTGGTACATTCTTTGCATTTCAGGAAAGGCATCCTGACATATGGTGTTTCAGTTTTCTAAATAGACATCCAGAAAATCTGCCCTAACTTTGATGCTGTAGTAGACATGATTTAAGAAGGACAATAAAATGTTGCCCCTTATTTTTGATCTCTAATATGGTTAAGAAGCAAATTACTCAGATTACTTTTAGTTTCCATGGTAATACTAACGTGCATTTTAGGAAATTATAAGAATAGAAAGTCAGGAGTAATGGATAATATTTATCAAATTAAATTAATATCCTTATATTCATATTGTAAAAAATTCTGTTTCATTAGGTTGTAAGTTTACCATTTATTCTTTAGTGACTTGGTGTTTGATATCTCATTGTAAGTTAATAGATGTCTTGTCATATGGACACACACACATACACACACACACAATATTACAATGGAAAGAGGTAAGTATTTAAATTATTTAAAAATGCTCTTTATACTTTAATCACAGATAGAGAGAAAGAAAGAAAGTAACAAAGGAAAAATATATAGATTTTGGGCATCAGGGAAGTGAGGAGACTATGGGAGTATTTGGGAAAGGAGAAACTACTCATAATGTACCATATTAAAATAGGTTTTCAGTAAAAATAAATATACTAACAGTGAAATAAATTATATACAAATTAGAGAAAACATCCAAAATATATCTGTTCTCTGTTCTAAATCTGTTCACTAGTACTGATCTTTGCAAATGCATCCTGTGGACACACTATAGAATTAGAATATTGTTTATACTAGATAAATGTTGCCAAACCATGGGAGAAACAATGGTGAATATATTCAGCTGTAAGTTGGTCAGCCTATTGTCAGCTAATATTAATTTGTCTAAGCAAAAGTCATGAAAAAATCCATTTTTTTTTTTTATTTTTTTTTTAGGTTTTTCGAGACAGGGTTTCTCTGTGTAGCTTTGCGCCTTTCCTGGAACTCACTTGGTAGCCCAAGCTGGCCTTGAACTCACAGAGATCCACCTGCCTCTGCCTTCCGAGTGCTGGGATTAAAGGCGTGTGCTACCACCGCCCGAAAAAATCCATTTTATATAAAGGATTTTGTCAACTAACACTACTCTCATTATTGCTTTAGATAGAAGAATATAGCAAAAGGAAGTCACAACCACAATCCTACTTCCCCACATTCAAACCCTTGAGGAGTATTTAGGTCAGTGGCTTCTTCTTAAAGATTAAGTATTGATTTCCCTTTCTCCTGAGCCATTCATCATCCATATTTTGAAGCATGTATAAAAGTATCCTTTGGATTACAAAGAGGATAACTAGGAATATTTGGTCTTCCATAATACATAGTGATATAAATGAAAGTATAAATTAAAGAACAAACTTTACAAAGCTTGAAAAATTCAGTTAATTTTCAAAATAGGAATGCTATAACATCCAAAGTTACATTGTAAGTTTTAATTGCTATGCCTAATCAAACCTTGCTAAAATTATTGTATCTTTCCCTTTTATCTTATGGTTATAGTTTGTATGTTTGTGTACCTTATGTAAGAAATGGCTTCCTAATGAATAGTCATGTATTTTTAAAATAGTAATGGCTACTGAATGGTGCTTGCTCTGAAGTAAGATGAATGGCATAATAATTTGTAGGTGACATTTTTATTAGAAATTACTTACTGTCCCTCTTAGTGACTTATAATCCCGAACAAATAAAAACTTTCTATTTTAATAAGATGTAATTGTATTTTTCTATTGTACTGTGTTTATGAGTTAAGAGTTTTATTTTGATGCTAAAAGGAGCTTCAATTCAGAAACTGTCATTTTAAAGGCTAGCTTTTGAAAATTGTTAAAGTTGATTAAGACATGCTATTCACTGTCAGTTACCTCAGAAAGGATCAAATTCTATACTGTATTCAGAACTATCATCATAGTCATGCTAAGTACTAATGTAATAATCAGCCAAGATTTATTTAGCCTCCTGTATGTTTCCAAGTTTAAGCCTAAAGCAAGTAACTAAAAATAAGCAAGGTTCATTTAGATCATATAGAGAATGGTCTTCAAACCTGTCAGATATCTGATGAATATGGCATTTAAAATGTTTAATGGGAAAAATCTCACTATGACAGAGACTCCCAGCTCCCAACAGTGGCCGTAAGGTCTCCAAAATTGCAAGGCATCATGACTACTCCACCTGGATTGTGATAATCCTAACTGCTTTGTAAGACTGCCCCAATGCTGCACCTGCCGCCAAATGTGAACAAGTTGGACACTGGAGAATTTATTGCCTCTCCTTGCCTAGACAAAGCAAGTCTAGCCTCCCCCACCATGTTCCTACTCCACAGGAAAGAATCTTACCTTCTGGAACTGGTGGCCAAAGACTTGCCCTGTAATTGTACCTCTACTCCCAAAATCATGGAGACCACAGAGGCCTACGCTTACTAGGTAATGAACTAGTGTCTGTCATTTTAATTGATACAAAGGACATTTGGATTATACTTTCTGCTATAATTTATTCTTCTCAGATCTCTGATGATATTGTTGGCTAGACTAACAATAGTTTTCTTAGCTTAACAGCAGCTAGCAACCAGGTTCTTCTCCAAGGCTGCTTGTTGGCTTATGTTATGTGGAAATGTCAAGCCTTGCTATTTCTAGAACTATTCCATTTCTTGTTGAGAATAGGCAAACACCTTGCTAACAGGGTTCATATTAAAAGATAAACAGGTTTCAGATGTGCCCATCCACTAAAGGATCATTTGTAATGAGTGTTCTCAGGAACAAGTTCTTCTGTATCTGGTAAATGATTTCATGGAAAGAAAAAATGTTAAGGTCTATGTAAGTTTTGAGGGCCTAAGAAAATGTTTTAATATTATATAAAGGTCTCAAGATGTAAAAGTTTAAGTACATTCTGAAGGTCTCAGAAAAAAAAATGATTTAAGATATATAAATACAAGTTGTAAAGGTATAAATACGTGATTTAAGGTATGTGAAAACTGGAAATATTTCAAATTTCTTTCTTCTTCTATGCTATTGTTACACGAATACATTGAAAGTTCAGAGTTTTAGTATTGATAAATGGAGTTCTGATAAGCTTGTAGAACATTGACTACTTACTGTTCAGTCACAAGCTCAAGATTTTAAATTCCTTTTGGTTTTCTTCTAGGCACAGACTTAAAGAGCTTCTCACTGGGCTAAAGACATCTTTGTGCAATCTTTGTGTATCTGGATTTCTGGACACAGGAAAAGTGTTCATGCTTCTTAACCCAAATCTAAATTGTTTTCTAGGACACAAAACTGTGAGTCTATTCCAACTGTTTTACAGACACCTGTTACCTACTTTTTCTACAATGTGGATTTCAGTACAGATTGGTAATGCTAATATACCTAAAACTGTTGTGTCTTTTTGGAAACTAAAAATTTCGGGCAAGCTTTGGAGTATATAGGGACTCATAAGAATTGGATCCACATTTCATAAGTCAAAAGAACTTCAGATAAGTACAGCCAAAGTTTCTTCATCTATTTCTGAGGATGGGGTTTCTCTCTCTCTCTCTCTCTCTCTCTCTCTCTCTCTCTCTCTCTCTCTCTCTCTCTCTCTCTCTCTCTCTCTCTCTGTCTCACTTTCTCTCTTTCTTTTTGTTTTGGGACTCATCCCTTCCCCCAACTACTATGACTATGAGCATAAAAGTCACAAATGTAATATTTTCCTTTAAGTTCATAAATTTTAACATCTGTCCAGAGTCTATATCTTTCTCAGCAGATTTCTCCTTGGCTTCCAGACACCATACAAGCATCAGCTGCTGACTGCAGCATACTCCAAACAACTGTAAGCCCTGGACATGCTGAAAGCAGATGTGGACCAATCTAGACAATGTGATTGATCCCTGTCTCTTGAGCTTAGTCAAAATGAACCAGTGCTTCTGATGAATACTCCAGTGCCTGAAACTTCTCCTGGCCTTTGACTAGCATTCCTGCCCTGATGGGCCCTGACATCAACCTCCTAGTTTCAGCAGAAAGTAATTAAAGAAGAGAGTACGTTAGCCCTTGTTCCCTAACAGGCTGGAATGTTAGATCAAAAGGATACTCCCTGGCATAAAAGATTAAATTGCTACCTATAGTGTCTATTGGATTATCAGGAAAGGTATTTGTTAAAACAAAATGGACACAGATCTATCAAGAGGTCCATGCAGTAGCTGAAATAGTTCTACAGTATGATAGGTCACTCAACCTGCTCTATGTAAAACAGAGCTTATTGTATATCTTTAACAGAAAATGGCTGTTTATATACAAACCACTCAAGAATCATTAGAAATAATCTGGCTGTACTAAAAAAAAATCATTGGGAAAAAAAATAGGACCTGAGATGAAGTAAGTAACTGGTCACTATTCTGATTTACAGGTTCATTCTAGAAAGTAACTCTGATGTCAGCCATCACAGGACCTTAGGCTCTTCTGCTTCTGCTAATTGCTGTTGACTGTTGCATCACTGATGCCTTAATCAAGTGACAATTCCTGTCTGGGTACCATTAAGCTGATAATTATTAGATCCCAATATAAACAGATACCTATCGCAGAGTCAAGGATTTGACTCAGGACTCAATTCAAGGGGAAAATGTGAGAACCGAAGTTATATTTTAAGTTTTAATTACTATGCCTAAGAGACCCATGAGACAAAAAGGCCTCTGATCTATAAGCCCCTTGCCCAAGATCACACAGTTCCTGAAATGCAGGGGGTTATTATATATGGGAGATAATAAGTCATTCCCTAAACAAGTTTGTTTGACCCATGTGCACTGGATGTGCTTTATCACATGTGGATGTGAGGTTCATGGGCAGGAAATACATCAAGATGTGTGCTTGCTCCTGATTGGACCTCATGGAAATGTGGTGAATTATGGGTTGTGCCTTCTTAAGCTCTGCAGAACATTACCTAGAAGCATTTTCTGGGAAACCAGAGATGAAGGTGGCCAGAGAGTCCATCAACCTGGCCAATATTTAACTAAAACTTCCTTCAAATTTGACTTTTTACTGTGGTAGTGGTCTTATGCTTGACCTGTGTAATTCACAATGCCTGTATCCTTATATTCCAATTATTTAAACTGATTGAAAGCTCAAGATAGCTTATATTATCATTGTTCAAGAAGAGCAGAGATTTTCATCAAACTATTTAAATAATTTATTCTGAAGAGAGATTAAAATAGAGAGCTTTCAATGAGACACTATATTTTTTTTATCTGAGATAAGGGAAAAAATTCCATTCATTTCCAGGAGAATTAAAGTACATTTTTTTTAAACTTTCAATATACTTATACATTGGTGTTTTTGTTTACAAGTCAGCAAAATAAATATAACTTATAGACAATTTTATGCTTTAAATGAACAGAAAGTATGTTTATGGGTAGAATCTTAACTGTATGTGGCTCATTGATAAGCTATTTAAACATCACAAGATCTGAACAGTGATAACAAAACTAAAAAAAAATAATTAAACCACATGAATATTTCATTCTGGATAGAGTAGAAGATAAATTATTTTCCCTGTACTAGCTCAAGACCAATCCTATTTTAATGATATATCTCATTTAAAAATAATTTTTACATTTTACTTGGGCATTTGAGGAAAATAACAACAAAACTCATCACAAGTTGGTTTCTTGTGTTCTGTAACCTCACTAATATTGTTCAATTATGGTATGTTTCCAATGAGAGAATAAGCAGCTTCCATTTAGAGATACTATTGGAGGAATCAGGTTGCAAAAACACTTAGCCTGCAATTTGTCAGAATTTAAAAATGGAGTGGTTCTTTCAAGTTGGTTTGTTTTAATTAGTGAATTTTGTTTAAGGGATTCTAAAAGTGCCCTAAGACTGAAGAGAATATGAGTGTGGGCTGGTAGCTATCATCTGGATGTTCCACTGTCTGTCTGTGCCCTTCTTTTGCATTATCATGATAATTTTATACTCAAACTAACTTTCCTTAAAAGCCCAGCATTTTATCCTCTATCAAAGAAGCCAGTTACGAGTTCTCTCTCTCTCTCTCTCTCTCTCTCTCTCTCTCTCTCTCTCTCTCTCTCTCTCTCTCCCTTTCTTTCTCTTTCTGCTGTGTGTGTGTATATTCTCTCTTTGTCTCTCGTTCACTCTCTCTGATTCTCTCTCTGCTGTGTGTGTATCTTCTCTCTTTGTCTCTCTCTCACAGTGTTGTGGGTGTGCATGCAAGTGTATGACAAGGTCTTTCATGAAGAGGGCAAATCAGGACATTGGGAATCTTCAACAATATCTCTCCACCTTATCGCCTTGAGACATTAAGAAGCCTACTGTGTCATTTAATCTGACTCAATAGCAAGTTCTCAGGATTTACCTGTCTTTGCTCCCCATTCTCTCACCACCACTGGAGTTACAGTCACACAAACTCATGCCAGGCAGACTATTTACATGTTGGATTTGGATTCAAGGTGAGATACATATGCTTACAGGTCAAGTGTTCTTACACACTGAGTCCTCTCTCATCCTCATAAATTCCAGTTCCTGAAAGCCAAATAGGTACTTACCTCTGCTTATGCCAAGTTGATATAGGTTTTCTGGCTCATTGACAAGCTATTTGAATACTTCAAGATATGAAAAGTGATAACAAGACTACAAAATAAATAAAATGAAAATACACAGATCTAGGAGAGTTAAACATAAACCAATTGTGCTACAAAATGAAAACCAGACTAAGAGACAGCAAATTAGAAAATTAGAGTATGAGATAATGATGATATTTATATCTATAGTCTGAGTGGTGTGAAACTTTCAGGTAGCATTGTTTTATTTCTTATGAAGAAGTGTGTGTATGTGTGTGTGTGTGTGTGTGTGTGTGTGTGTGTGTGCATATATCAAATTCTTTGTGTTGATTAATTTGATTTTGAGCAATGGTTATATTTATATTTTACTTAGCAATTGAGCGCTTAGAATATTTTAATAATAAGCAACGCAGGTTGTCAAAATATTTATTTCATGTTAATTAAATGATCCAATTGATTATTGGTCAGTATTATCATTTAGCTTTCTACCTAATGCATTCATGTAAGGAATAGCTCAAAAGAAACTCAGTGTGTGTGTGTGTGTGTGTGTGTGTGTGTGTGTGTGTGTGTGTGTGTAAAATTGTTCATGTTGTATCTTTTAAGGTCTTATTTGTTTATTTATGCTAAAAAATTAATTTCAGACGTTTTTTGATTAAATACTTAATATATTTTTAGTAACATAAGTATAAGAAAATATGACAAACTTTTCTGAGAGCATAATGGGGGAGCCAGTGTGATGATTCAGATCTGTGTTCTCAGCACTTATGACACTGAGAAAGGGGACCCTGATTTTGAAGCAAAGCTATGCTATCCATCAAGACATTCAAAAAGAAACAAGATAATGAGTCATAAATTTAAAATAAAATTCACTAAAAACTATGCTGTTTATCTGATTTGTTTTGTTGATGGGAAAGTGATGCATTTTATTAACAGCAATGCCATGAGTAAAAGAAATATCTGCAATTATTAAGTGAGGTGAAATGAATTATGAATATTGGCGTTCAGAAAGAGAGGTGGAAAGTTTGCCGCATGGACCTTCAAGCTGTACATCTAGGAACTGAATTAAACTGAAACAATCCATTAGAAATCAGCTTCTTACAGCCAATACTGTACTTTTTTTCAACCCTAGCTTACCCTGCATTTAAATTGGCAATCTGAACTTGCTCTCTGTGGATAAGAAAAAGCCCCGAAGAACTACTTTTTAAATGTTGCATTTCTCCTCAGAAACTGGACTTCAAAGATATTCTGAACACACCATAAAGTTTCAAACTTCAATACTCTCAAAAAGCTATGCATGGTTCCCAGTGGCATCAATCAGAATTTTATGTGCATGAACTGGGGGCAAAGGATAACCATTTATATGATCGACAATATGTCTGATGACAAAAAAAAAAAAAAAAAAAAAAAAATGTCAGAAACTTCCCTGTTCTGACTTTAAATAGTGAAAGGACACTTAGTCTAAAAAACTCACCAGCAGTCCTAATATGGTGAACAATAGCAGTTTAAACAGAACAATTTTAAAACGTCAAATAAAAAATGCATTCATCATTTGGAAGTAATAACTCACTTAGCTGAAATATAAACAGTGAATAAAGTGCTCGAAGCTATTTGTTTAAGGTGAAGATATTTCCACATGAAACAGTGTATCATAAATCCAAACACATAAAAGCAAACATTCCATTGTTTTCTCTTTCATTTCAAGTGAGAACCATAGATCACTAACTCAAGATTTTTATCTATTATATAGGAAAATGTTCTCCACTCTAATTATATTTAAAAAATAGAGCATGATATACTCAAAAGCCACATGTTACACCTTCCTAGTTGCTTAGACCTGTGCTTAACCCTCAGGTATTTTCATTGCCAGCTCCGAATATTTTAAAGATTATTACTGAAAATGCTGGGTTTTAATTTGCAAGCTGTTAGTACTATGTCTATCCAGTTTTAGAAACTGAGATTTTTTTCAGACATAAAACTCTAATTCTTACATTTTTCTCCAGTTTTCATTTCAATGGATGGAATTTAAATTTGGTCATTCATTAATTTAGTTCCACAATCAACCAATCATTCAATCTCCCTTACCTATTAAGTTTTATTACTGATTGCTATTATGCATTGTCTGCCTTGGTCCAAGATCCCATTTCTTTTATTTGTTTGTTTGTTTTGTTTTTAGAGGCAGGGTTTCTCTGTGTAGTTTTGAGCCTTTCCTGGAACTCACTCTGTAGACCAGGCTGGCCTCGAACTCACAGAGATCTGCCTGGCTCTGCCTCCAAAGTGCTGGATATAAGGTGTGTGCCACTACCACCCGGCTTAAGATCCCATTTCTTTTGGAGCATATATTCCAATGATTTTAGGGTTTATTCCAGAAAGTTAGGCAAGAGTCAAAATTTTTTGTTATAGAGGTAATGCAAGGGCACTATGCATCCCACAAAAAATGCTGGTGAGATGGGGAAAGACAAATTCTATTATCTCTTGGTAGGGTGGTAAAACTAAAGCAGACCTATGGAAGTAAGTATGGAGAGTTCTCAAAAGCACTAAGCCTAGAGCTGCCATAGGACCCAGCTGTCATTATTCAAAATGTATGCAAAGTATCCTACTATGGAAATATCTGAACAACTATGTTCATTTCTGTTCTTCTCATAATAATAAGGAAATAGTATATGTCTACATGTCCCTCAAAATATGAATAGGTAATAAAAATCTGGCATATACACAATGGAATTTTTTTCAACCATAACGAAAGGTGAGTATATGAAAATTTCAGGAAAATAGAGCATATGTGTGTGTGTGTGTGTGTGTGTGTGTGTGTGTGTGTGTGTGTGTAGTGAGATAACTGAAGTTCAAAAAGAGTCTGTATTTCAACTTATATGAGGAACATAGTTTTTCATTTTTGTAGATGTGCATTTATGTTATTGCTATGTGAATGCCAGTTAACTCTATTACATTATATTCCATTTTTTTTCACCACACCTCATTCTTTGTATGTGATACCTTCTCACATTAATCTAAATTATAGCAACTGAAACTATGCTACAATGAATACTTTAGTTCTGTTAATGGACTTCTATGATTTCATAACATTATATTACTAGGAATAATGTGGTTATTTGAACATCTCTATATTAAATCCAACAACAAAATCTTAAATGATTCTTAAGTTTTTGCAATGTAACTCCCCATTTTCACAAGCAGTATCTTGACTTTCCTAGTACTCCATATTTCCAACAATATTTGATCCATTTTGTATTTCAGGTCCAATAAATGTAATGGGACATCTCCATATTTCAATCATGATACCTCAACATTCAAAGCAAATCTTGCTGTTGTATTTCTTATGAGCATGCAAAATAAATCTCTTTTCTTTTCTAAGATTTCCATGCTTCTATCTTAGGGCTTATGACTGTTCACTTGTAAAAAAAGTTTGCAGATGTTTTTAAATTAGAAGTATTTGCCTTTTCTTTATATTTCAACCTGCCCATTCCTGCAGGCCACCTTTTTTTCTTCAAACTAGTCCTCCTCTTATCTCTTACATTGACTTCAAATCTCCTATAAGCAGCCAAAAGCATTCTATGTGAATGATTATATTGACTATATTATATTCAGAAGACAGAGTTCCACAGGGGTGCTTATATCTCTAGCTGCTATTATCTTTTAGTTTCATTTTCTGTAACCATTCCTGAGAGCTGGAGGAGCTAGTTTAAAAATCCTGTTTAGGGATGAACACCCAATAGTAATCATTGATTCTCAGCATTTTGACTAGTAACAAGTCTTCCTGCATTAACCATTGTTTGCTACAGAAAAGGAGCTTCTCTGGCGAATGTACAGAGCAACACTAGTCTAAAAATATTAATGTAAATATTTAAAAATCAGATTAGGTACATGTCTATTTAGCCCAGTAGCAGAATTAAATACCCTCCAATGCTTGTGACACTGAAGGTGTATTTTCTTCCAGGTGTTCACCAGCAATTTTATAATTAACCATTATATATTTCTTCTCTTGGAGTGGGCTTCAAATTTAGTAAGAACATAGTTTGCTACCCCTAAAACACTC
Organism: Peromyscus leucopus; assembly: GCF_004664715.2. NCBI lineage: Eukaryota > Metazoa > Chordata > Mammalia > Rodentia > Cricetidae > Peromyscus > Peromyscus leucopus. The sequence goes on from NC_051073.1 coordinate 14,820,480, forward strand.
ATGGCATTATTGCACTCCTGGGAGCATTTTGTCTTTCAGGTTTGAGCTGTGGTATCTGGTATCTGTGGAGAGCTTATCCTGAATTCCCTGGATGCATTTGATGTAACCAAAATGCTTTGTTGAGCCCAGAAGCAGGATAGCCAGTCCCAGAAGCAGCAGATGAGATGAGAGAAGACATTGTGATGACGTGTGGAAAGACAATGGGGTGACTTAAGTTGACAGGGTAACAAACAGGATTTTTCCCTTCACAACTCTCAGAATTATCCCTGCTCACATTGTGACCTCAGCTCAGTGAGACTAAAGTTCAACCTTCAGATTAGTAAAATAATACAATTTATTGTTTTAAGTAAATAAATTTTTGGCTAATTTTCTGCAATGGAAAAAAATTAATCTACCTTACCTTTCAGATTCTTTTCCATATTTTAAATATTTGCATTGTTTTTCCTCCTCAGTCCATTTTATGTTTCTATATTTCCCATCAGTCTGTCTACTCACCCAGCAATGCATATCTATTTAAATTTAGGTCTCACTGAATATTCTCAGCTTTTGAATTTGTATAGTCTTCCCCATCTCTTTTTTTAAATCCTTTACCAAGACAGTGTGTATGAAATTATAGAGCTGAATCCCCCTAATTCAGTCATTTGAGATTCTTTCTCTGGGTCCCTCAAGTATAAACCCATCCATCTGTAAAACACAGTCAGTGATGTTACCTTTAGTTTAACACAAACGACAGTACATCAAAGGAACTCCAAGCTTCCATTGAACTTGCTTGCCATCGTTTGTGGGATGCAGCAGGAATTTGTTCACTGTTTTCTAAACTTCTCTGTACTCTCATTTCCTACTCTCGATTCCTACTTCATTATGTTAGAACACCTACTTCTTCTCTGACCTTGATGCTGTATTCCTACAGTTTCTGTAATGAAACAAGTATGTACATGGTGTTTTTCCGGCTCAGTGTTTATATGCGTAGGTGTTTCCACTTTGTAATGATACTAGTATGTCTACTGTATTACTACAGCTGTGGCATGGATAGGTGTAAGAGAAAAAAAAAAGAAGTGGGAAAGAAAAAGGACAAATTATGTCACTTGGGTTGTACTGACAGTGCAAAAGTATGGGCGACAAAAATGTCTTTGACAAACCTTCATCACTACAGCAGGGGTCACATAGAAGCAAGCCCAGAATTAAAAGGAAAAGAAAAAGGGCATCAACTAAACATAATGTTTTCTTCCTTGTGTAAATTTGTTTCTGTGACAAATTCTTTTCTCAGTAGTAAAGCTCTGGTTTTAATATATAATATAATCTTATCACTTGTTTTATTTTATTCTAGTATGCAATTGTATTCCTTTATGTTCTGAACAACGTGAAATAAAGTACACAGAGGGATAAGAGGTAGAAATGAAAAGAGAGAGAACGAGAGAGAGAGAGAGAGAGAGAGAGAGAGAGAGAGAGAGAGAGTAATCTTCTGTAGTGATTTTAATATCTTGTTTCCCTAAAATTCCTAAGTAGAATTTTAGCTTCAATTTAAAGGAGACAGCTGCTGACTTCCACGATGTGTTAGTTGTGCTGAGGGGTGGATAATGATGTAGTTACCTGTAAAGCAGTCAGCCTGATAGCGTTCCTATTTCCAAGGCGATTAGGCAAACTAGGAGGAGCCAATAAAAAGTAGAGACGTGTTTCCACAAAGCAACACTTAGAGGCTTTGCTGTACTATTTTCCTTCAAACCTTCAGAGTTTTAAAACCTTGGCTCAATTTCATAGTTTAGCTTTCTTCAGGAACTGTTTTGATAAGATTCAATGCCAGTGAAGCCTGAGACCTAGAACATTAACATTAATTTCCTTTTGTGTTGTGTTTTTCCATTTTCAGTATCAAAATAATAGGAATAGAAGAAAGAGAAGATTCCAAGCACAAAGACACAGAAAATATTTTCAACAAGGTCATGGAAGAAAATTTTGCTGTCTTAAAGAAGGAGATGACTATAAAGGTATAAGAAGCATTGAAAATCAACCATGGTCTCCTATTCCTTGTTCTCCCTCTCTTTTCTTGATGCAGCTGGGATCTCCCGTTTAGAGGCCCACAGAAATCCACAAAGATACCCCCACAAAAGACTGCTGGCAATGGTCGAGAGACAGCCGGGACTGACCTATTCTGGTCATGGGATGGCCAAACACCCTAATAGTTGTGCCAGAAACCCCATCCAAGGACTGAGGAATCTGGATGCAGACATCCATGCTAGGCCCTAGGTGGAGCTCTGGGAGTCTAATTAGTGAGAAAGAGGAGGGTTTATATGAGCGAGAATTGTTGAAATCAAGGTTAGATAAAGCACAGGGACAAATAGCCAAGCACATGAACTATGAACCAAAGGCTGAGGGGCCCCCAACTGGATCAGGCCCTCTGAATAGGTGAGATAGTCGATTGGCTTGATCTGTTTGGGAGGCATCTAGGTAGTGGTACCAGGTCCTGGGCTCATTGCATGAGTTAGCTGTTTGAAACCTGGGACTTATGCAGGGACGCTTGGCTCAATCTGGGAAGAGGGGACTGGACCTGCCTGGACTGAGTCTATCAGGTCGATCTCAGTCCTCGGGAGAGACCTTGATCTGGAGGAGGTGGGAATGGATGGTGGGCTGGGGGGAAGGGGAGGGGCAGGAAGAAAGAGGACAAGGGAATCTGCGGCTGTTATGTAGAACTGAATAGTATTGTAAAATAAAATAATAATAATAATAAAAAAGAAGCATTGAAAATCTAAGGAATACACATTCTTTCAGGAAGATGAATGCAAAAGGTTGATGATTCATCCTTTGAAAATTATTAAAGTGACAGAGACAAAACTTACCTTTTGCTTGTTTGAGTCAATTATCCCCAAATAAATCTGTTAAATGGATCTTCTAACCTTTGGATAATTGCACTAGTTACATGAACATCTGGACTTTGCCTAATTAAAAAAAATTGCTATATGTTTCAATTTTCTTTATATGCACAATGATTTAATTATCTCAAAATGTTTTAAGCTGCAGGCAATAATTACAGAAAAACACTGTGGGTTACATTCTTATAGCTCTTATTTGTGGTAATATTAGTAAAATATGATGTCATGCTCAAGGATTCCTAAGGTATTTAGTAGAGGGATTTAGCCTAAGACAATTTTAGGTCTAGCTAAGTATCCACTATCAGGATATTTATTCCTTGCTTGCTTGATCCTAAAACTTAATTACCACAAACAAAATATTTAGAGCAGGCCTATAAAACATGCATGATGTGCCAGCTACTTTTCTGTTGCTGTGATAAAATACCATGAACAAAATCAACTTAGGGAAGAGTTGCTTTTGGCCTCATATTCCAGATGAAAAGTCCATAGTGACCTGGCTGGCCTGACAGCAGACAGCTTGCACAAGAACCTGGATATTCTATCTTTAACTGCAAACAAGAAACACAGAAGAAACTGGAAATGGGGTTGGAGCTATAAACTCCCAAAGCTGGCCCCAGGGGTTCATTTTCTTCTGCATTATAAAAAAAAAAGTCTGCATTATAAAAGCTTAATAAGCTCCAAAACATCAGTATCTCCACCAAGGAAAACAAATGTTTAAATATGTGAACCAAGGTGGCTATTTCTAAGTCAAACCACCATAGATGACAAGAGTGTGATCCAGCTGCAACCCACATCTGCAGCCTGCAAAGTTATAGTGAGTTTGTCTCCAGTCTTAAGTTACATTGCTTCTGACTTTAGTGTGACATAGATCCTAAAGGAGATGATGAGGACGTTTATCATGGAACCAAAGTCTCTCTTTCTCTCTCTCTCTCTCTCTCTCTCTCTCTCTCTCTCTCTCTCTCTCTCTCTCTTTCTGTGTGTGTGTGTGTGTGTGCGCTGTGTGTGTGTGTGTGTGTGTGTGTGTGTGTGTGTGTGTGTGTGTGAGAGAGAGAGAGAGAGAGAGAGAGAGAATACCAAATAGGATTTGGAGAAGATAAAAAGAACAAGAAAGGACACAAATCATAATTAAATCTGAGCAGTTTCATAATATTCTTTGCCAAGAAACTTAATAAAGAATAAAGAGACATCCCAATAGTCCTCAGGAAAGAAATTATATAGAATACTTTTGATTGACATTTCTGGTCTCAATGTTTCACAGTCTTCAATATATCTCATCTCTTTCACTTGCAATTTTTTGTATCTTTTAGTACTTCAAAAATCACATGTGTTATTTTTGCAATTCCCATGGTATTTTTATTCAGAATTTGATTTTTCATCATCAGTCAAAAGTACAAAAACAAAGACAAGAAAACATGTTTTCCCCCTGAGGTGCTTGTTTTTTCACTTAGTGTTAAATTTGCAGCTCAATGGAGTATTTAACTATTTAGTGGTTCTCTGCACTGTTATTTGAAAGGACATGATCTGTGAAACTAGCATGATTTTGCTATTTTTTCTAATATATATATATATATATAGAGAGAGAGAGAGAGTTATACACACATATGAGTGATTCACCATTTGCACTTTTTTGTACTTATGATTTTCATAAACTAATGTCATTAAGAATTTTTTCTAAACCTATTTTACAAAACTTGTTAGATGAGTTGCTACAATAGTAGTACATGTTTGTAATTGGGGAATTAGCTGAATTTTTATCTATTTTTAAGTAGAGTATATTTAGAATTTGAAGATGAATGTACTCTGTTGGTAGCATGGGTATTGATTCATAATAAAAGATGCATAATATTTTTAGTTTATTATATTAATTATATTAAACATTATATGATATACAAAAGTCACTGTTATGTATTCACAGTTTATATCTATGCATAATATGGTTTGCTATAAATGTATAATTCTAGCACTTGTAGCATATAGGCAGGTGTGTAGGGAGCCGCCATTCTAAGATGGCGCTGGCTTCCTGGTAGCCTAGCTGTAAACAACTCCATATTTGGCTATGATGCACGAGTATGGTAATTGGCCTTATGTCCTCAGCCTATCCCGTGGCTCCCCGTGCTGGCATTCTGGCGGGACACAATCACAGTACGGCACGTTTGCCTGATTCCCTATATAAGCAGCTGCAGTTTAGTCCTCGGGGCCCCTCACCTCCCGCTCTCCCTTGATCAAGAGGCGCTCCAATAAAGTGTGTTCTGAGAAGAATCCTCGCATGGTGGTTGTTCTTCCTCGCTGGCCGAGGAGCGCGCCACAACTGGTGCCGAAACCCGGGACGGGACGGAAACTTCGGACACCAGGTGAGGGGTCGAAGAGGATTCAGAACTCAGCACACGGAGCGGTGACGTCGGTGAGTTCTCCAGGAACGGTGACGTCGGTAAGTTCGGCAGGAACGGCGACGACGTCGGTGAGTTCTCTAGAAACGGTGGTGACGTCGGTAAGTCGCCAGGAACGGCGATGACGTTGGTAAGTTCTCCAGGTATGCTGATTGCTGGGATTAATCCGTTTGTGTTTGCTCTTGTGTTCATTCTTATGGTACATGCATGTCTTAAGGAAGGACGCAATGTGGAAATCATGAGAGAGGGATGCAAGGCATTAATTAAGCACCAGGATAGTCTATCAGAGTCAGACTCTAAAGGGGAGAACTTAAGTAGGCCTAAAAAGAAGAAAGAAAAGAATAAAGAAAAGGAAAATAAAGAAAATAAACCAGAAAAGGAAGAAAATTCAGAAAAGAAAGGGGACCCTTTGTATCTAGTACTAGAGAGATTTGCAAAACTTGATTTATCTGATAATGAATTAGATTCAGATGAGGAGGAAAATTTAGAGAAAGCCACCGCTGAATATGAGGAAGAGAAATATGGGTGGCGGTGGCGGCCTCCTCCTTATAATGTTTCTGCTGGGGTGAATGTGGAACCAACGGAGCCTTCAGGACCACATCCACCCCCGGCAACACCTTCGTATCCGCAAACAGGTGGAAGTTCTCATTTTATCAGGAGAGACACCTGGGCGCAGCTAGCATCCGCGTTTCCAGTTTTTGAAGATCCGCAAACAAACAACAGATATCATGAACCTGTGCCTTATAATCAATTAAAAGACCTGGTAGAGGATACAGGAAAGATATTTGGAGACGTAGAAACAGCTATGCCTCTGGTTCAACAATTAGTATATGAGCAAAACACAAAAGAATGTCGTAGAGCTATTACCCCGTGGAAAGGAAAGGGATTAGAAGCTTGGCTAAAAGCCTGTCAGGAAATTGGGGGACCGCTAAGTAATGCTGGCCTAGCGGCAGCAGTCCTTGCGGCCACACGAGCTGCACGAATGGATGCTAGCTGCTCTGACGTAGCTCCTTTAATTATGCTCCAAGGAGGGAATTATGGTGTTCACACATTACTTGTTATTCTAATCATTCTCAGAGAGGTTATGGGGAATCCTTGTGCTGGCTGGGGGCCAGGTGCTAGGCATCACCTTTGCAGTGGAGGTTCAAACTGCTGCAGCTGGTCCCTGTCTCCAGAGATGCAGGCTTGGCCATTTCAGCCTCTTCAGGTGGAAGGAGTTAATGGCTCCAAACCATCCTTCATACCTCTACTTCCCTAAATGCACAGTTGAAAGGTGGCCTTATGGTGCTTAACAAGTGCATTGACTTGGTACAAGAACAAGTTGACATCCTTTGGCAGCTGGTCCAATTGGGCTGTGAGTGGAGAATGCCTGGTTTGTGTCACTAGTGTGCAGTTTCAAAATGGTTCCCGAGCAGCGAATTTGTCTAAACGATTGTCCAGTTATCTTATAGGAAATTGGTCCGGAGAATTTGAAGAGACCTTGGAGAAGCTGAGAGTGGCAGTGGTGACCATCAACTCCACACGAGTGGACCTCAGCATGGCAGAGGGACTGTCCTCCTGGATTGCTTCTGCCTTCTCCCTGTTTAAAGAATGGGTGGGAGTGGGTATATTTTTGGCATGCTGCCTTGGAGGATGCGTGTTTTGTCTGTGGTCTGCCATTTGCAAGCACATACAAAAAGGACAAGGTCATTATCACTCAAGCATTAGCCGCTTTGGAGTGTGGCTCCTCCCCCCAGATCTGGCTTTACCTAATATCCACACAGCCTTTGCACCCCCAGGACTGGTTAGTCCATTGCACTCGGGAAGGTGTGTGGACAATTGTTGCACGCATAGCCTTTGCACCCCTGGGACTGGTAGTCCATTGCACTCGGGAAGGTATGTGGACAGCTTTCACATACTTGTATTGAGCACAGGATGCCAGGCTCGTGCACTGCACTTGAAGTGTAGGACATTTTCCTTCCTTCAAGGAGAGCAAGTCTGACTGCATATGGAGTCACATAGCCTTTGCACCCTTAGGACTGGTTAGTCCATTGCACTTGGGAAGGTATGTGGACCATTGTCACACGCATAGCCTTTGCACCCTTAGGACTGGTTAGTCCATTGCACACGGGAAGGTATGCAGGCAATTATGCACAGTTAACTCATCCTCGATCGGTCAACACATCATGAGGTGGGGACCTGATCGGATGAAATACTTGTGCTGCAGAAATCAGACCTATACTCTCTCCTGTGGCTTAATAAAGAGGGGGGAGATGTAGGGAGCCGCCATTCTAAGATGGCGCTGGCTTCCTGGTAGCCTAGCTGTAAACAACTCCATATTTGGCTATGATGCACGAGTATGGTAATTGGCCTTATGTCCTCAGCCTATCCCGTGGCTCCCCGTGCTGGCATTCTGGCGGGACACAATCACAGTACGGCACGTTTGCCTGATTCCCTATATAAGCAGCTGCAGTTTAGTCCTCGGGGCCCCTCACCTCCCGCTCTCCCTTGATCAAGAGGCGCTCCAATAAAGTGTGTTCTGAGAAGAATCCTCGCATGGTGGTTGTTCTTCCTCGCTGGCCGAGGAGCGCGCCGCACAGGTGCATAAGGAGTTCAAGGCTAGGAATGAGTTTGTGTTTAACTTAAGTCATACCTAGACCTATCTTCATAAACAACAGTAAAGAACTGCTTAGAAGTTAAACAGAATTTTATACTTTCCTTTTATTATTTTCTTGGAAGAACATTTCATCCTTGTCTACACCAAGTTATTGGATGGTAGCAAGCAAGTTTTCACAGGATTGAGAACCCTAACGTACTTCTAATCCTGCATTCATATTTGTTTAAATCAATCAGCAAATTAAACTCTTCAAATTTTATCAGTGAGACTTTGAAAGACACTGTTTCTTGTACAGAGTGAATTTATTGGTTTGGTCATAGGTATTTATGACCAAATGTAGATAATGTAGATAAACAGAATTTTTTCTTGGAATATTTTCAAAAGTATAATGGTACGTTTTATATACCTTGCAATGGTATGAATCATCATTTACGTTGAAAGTGAATTTATTCATTTTACAGGATGTTAAGGCAATCAGATATGCTATAAATAAGGTTTAACACAGACAATATGACCTGAAAAATGAAAATCAAATCATATTCAGAGACAGAAAGAGATCTTAAATTCAGCTGTATTTCTTAAAACATTGAAGTTTGGGCTTTGTTTTCATATTTTATTCTGTGTACTTGTAAAATAATGTAACATTTTTGTAACTTCCACCTAAAAATCTTTCTTAGTGAAATTTAGAGGGTAGTTTTGCGTTCTTGTATGTGTTATGATGAACATATGTTGGACCTGTGACTCTAATGACCACAGTACATCTTTAGGTTTATAAAATAAGCCCTTTCATTTTTATTATCTCTATTTACTATGCAAGGTAGTAATTTTTCTTTTCAACATTTTTATTTATGTACCTTTTTACTGAATCTATAGTTTTCATGGAACTCTGGAGAAAGAAACCATAAATGTATAATACATGCACTTTGCTAATTAGTGTGATGATCTAGATTCCTAATGAGTGACACTCTGGCACTCTACTTAAGTTCATATCATCAATAAAAGAGTGACAAAACTAAATATGTGTCAATTAGGAATAATCACAAGGCAATCTTGTGATGTCTTGTTGGGAAACACCATGGGAAGCTTCTATTAATCTACAAACTGGAGAGTTGACTTAGTGAATTGCTCATAATTCAAATTCGATCTCCAGGCAAGTAATTTAACACACACAAAAGAGCCAGAGAGTTGAAAATGGACCTCAAGCAAGCAACCACATCAGAAAGTGATATAAAGCAAGAATATATTTTATTCATTTAAAATGAAGCTATGTCTGATATTGTGAGTCAATCCTCCTTTCACTTGGATATCAAATTCTCTTTTGTATATTTATGTTTATGGGGATACAATTTGCAATGCATGGAGTCATTGACATGATTCATTAAAAATAATGATTTTTAAGGTTAAGTTTTCTGAAGTTTTTAAGCAAATAAATTTCTGCACTCAGTGTCATTTTAACACTGTAACAGTAAGAGGAAATACTAGTCACTAATTCTGGAGTATTCATATGTAAATAAAAAACTTGATAGTCACTGCAGGTTAATTTACTTCCATGAAATGACACAGGTGGGAAATTGAGGTAATAGGAGACTAAGATGAGAGATATCTGTGATCATTTTTAGCAAAATAAGCTTGTAGTGAGGTTTGAGATTACATTTATGCTTGAAGGAGTCCTGAATCAAAATATTTTACTACTTTATAATAAAACGTAACTTCATGTGCATTCTTTATACATCATTAAGCTCTGCAAGTAGGCTCTGCAAATAAAAACCAGTCCTTCATTTTCAGCTCAGCTGAGAACTTTGGAGCCTGTTCAATCATTATAAATAAAACTAATGTGTCACCTGAAGAATCACAACTTTGTGATGCTACTTGGGAATTTGGTTCTGTTTGATTGTTTTTTGCTGTTGTTGTTGTTTTTTAGTCTTGTTAATAAAAGAATTTAAAAACTGGCTCAAAAGGTAGCTTGAAAATCATGTTATTAGCATTTGAGAGGAAAAGCATAGCTGAGGCAAGTCTTATAACCAAAGACAAATTATTTCACCCTGCTACACTATTGATTCTGGGTCCTTACTGGGACTCCTCTTGTGTATCCTGTTGTTGCCCTGTTGCTGAGATCCTGCAAGTTTGGGTATGCAGAACCAGCCACTTCATGTGCTCCCAGAGATCATGGATAGGGTGGAATGTTGGGGTGGGCCAACTCATAACCCTGGTGCTGGGCCTGGATAGTTGCAGGGTTGGTCAGCCCTCCAGTTTTCCCCTGTCCTCACCAGCATTGCCCAGGCTAGTTCTCCCACTGTGGCAATGAGAAAAGCCAGTTCTCCTGATTGCACACCCTCAGGTTTGGATCTCTCACACCTACACCTTGAGAGCCAGCTCTGTGTTGCCCAGCAAGGTACAGGGGTCACTTTTCCAAGAACTGTAACTGGTAAGGGGCAAAGACAGCTCTCTTGCTCTTATGACCTAAGGGCCAGCTCTCCCATCAGCCACAGGAGGTGAGGGGGTGGGTGAGGGCATCTCTCCCCTGCCCACATGGCTATATGGCAGATGAGGGATGCTGCCAGATCTTCCAAGTACACATTCTTGGGCTAGGTCACCATGCCAACAGGGTCAGCTCTGCTATGTTGCCCAAGCAAGGTACAGAGCCCATTTTCCAGAGTGCTACAGCTAGTGAGGGGGAGGCTCAACTACCTTGCCCACCTCAAGTGGCATGGTGAAGAGGGGGAGGTATCTTTTCCTCATTATTGCTGTCCGGGGGACCAGCCTCCAGCAGCACAGGGCTCAAGGGAAATCTGAGAGGATTAGGGAAAAAGACAATCACACACTCTCTTGGTTTCCTTCTTTACTCTTCTCTGTTCTTTCTCATATGGTATACTTTTTTTTACACCTTATATACCCTAACAAAGTTTTTCAGGAAGTATAGAAATTACAATGTGGTTACATTCTATTTTTCAAGTGAATGATTATAATAAATACAGGTAAAGACTTGTTTTTCATCTCCCTTACGTGATTAAAAAATGACGTCACCCCCATAACTCACATACATTTACATCTATGTAATATTTTACTGATTAACAGAACATGAACAAGCAAAGAGCATCCTTTTTTCCCAGCCAGCTCTTTTGTTGGCAGAATACATATTGTACTTACAAAGAAATAATCATTTTATTTATTTTGAAGGGTAGTCATAAGGATTTTTTTTTTTTTCGAGACAGGGTTTCTCTGTATAGTTTTGGTGCCTTTCCTGGAACTCACTCTGTAGCCCAGGCTGGCCTTGAACTCACAGACATTCTCCTGCCTCTGCCTCCCAAGTGCTGGGATTAAAGGCGTGCGCTTTTTATAAGTAATCTTAAAGGGATCACAAACCTAAACATTTATGAAAAACAGTCAGTTTTAATTTGAATCTTTAAGGTGCATATGCACTCATCAATAGTTTCTTATATCAGGAGAATATGAGGGCAAGAATGAGTACAAGGAATTAATGATCACCTTTGATCATCAACCAAACCTAGAAAGGTAATTATTCAGCTAGCAACAATTGGGCTGATTTGTAATTTTGACCCTAATCTAAAGAATCTATAGTGCAACTATGTGTCCTTGTGAACTTTAAATTATTTTCTGGGCTTATTTAAAATTGTTACAAAAGCATCTGATTCAACCTGAAGTTTCTTTAGAATTTTATTTTAAATTATTATCAATTAGACAGTAAAGTTTAGGGAGGAATTATCTTCATGACAATCCAAAGATAAAAATGCCCAGTAGAACAGGATGTATCCATGAGATTAACACATTACATTATAGGCATTGGGGAATTCCCCACACCCATTCACACCATACCAGATACCAGAGATATACGGCGTCACCTAACGTGATGCACAGGAGAAGCAAAAGACAATTCTGGGGTCTTTTGTCTTAGGGCCTTGCCTGTCTGAAATTGACTGATCAGAGAGTCAATTTCTCCTGGTGGGCTGACACCTTGAACTTCAATTGTTACCTGTTCCTTCTCTGACATGGCCACAGGCACCCTTACCCTGACTACCACATAGCAGATGGGTGGGTTGTGGCCAGCTATTCCACTCTTACACACTCAGGGCCAGCTCATCTGCACCTCCACCAACAGAGTTAGATCTACTGTGCTGCCCAGGTGAGAAGCAGGGCCCACTTTCCCAAGTGCTGCAAGGGATAAGAGGAAAGTCAGCTGTCATAGGCAGTGAGAGGTGACTCATAAGTAGGGACATCTCTCCCCTGTCCACATTACCACATGACAGATGAGCAGTGGGGACAATTATTCCATGCTCACAATTTTGGGACACATACACACACATACACACACACACACACACACACACACACACACACACACACACACACACACCTCTGCCAACAGGATCACCTCTGCTGTGCTACCCAGATGAGGTGCAGGGCCTATTCTCCCAAGTATTGCAACTGGTAAAGGGAAGGATCATCTCCCTCTTGAGCGTGAGGTAGTAGGGGTGAGGGGGTAGGGTGTCTTTCCCTCAGCCCAGCCACCACACCACAGAGGAGGGAGACAGTACCAGCTATGCCTCTCTCGTGCCTCCAGGGCTGGCTCACCTACACCCCTGTCAACAGGGTCATCTCTGCTGCTGCCCACATGAGACCAAGCCCTGATCTCCTGAGTGCTGCAGCTGGCGAAAGGTTGGGTCAGGTCCCCCACCTACTACAGGTGGTGAGGGGCAAAGGAAGGAAGGCATCTTTCCCTCACCCTTGCTACCACATGGCATATGAGAGGGGCATGACCTGCTCTCCGGTTCTCATAACTTCAGGGCCAGCTCACCTATGTCCCTGTGAACAGGGTGAGCTCTTTTATGCTGACCAGGTAAGGTGTGGGACCTTCTATCCTAAGCGCTTGAGCCAGTGAGAAATAGTTCTCCTTAGTCTTACAGCTATTGCTGGGGGACAACTTTGTACAGCCCTGTTCTCTCAGCATTTGGTGGTATCAGGAGCCATGGACATCACCAGAGACTGCAGCTGCACCAGAGCCGTGAGCCCAGATACGAGCTCCAGCATCAGTCTAGGCCAAGATATTACCATGGCCCTGGGGAGCCACCACGTCACCTACCTCAGCTTGCTCCTCATTATTTTGCCTCTATAGATATTATCCTGCCCACAGGACCTGAACCATTTTGTCTCTCTCCCATAGCACACCATATATTTTCTCACCATAGCAGTGTCTATCTGTCTGGTACCGTAAAGTGCCATGTGGTCTAGTGTTTTCTCCTTGGAGACCAGGGCAGACTTCCCCAGACCTGCATGTGAGTCTTCTTGTCCATCTTGGTACCTCGTGACACTGGGCAGGGCCATGCTTCGTCATTACAAAGATATCATAATAGTACCCAACCACCCATCTCTAGAGACTCTGTTTGGGGTCCTAGTTGGTGCAGAGGAGTTGCTGGTGTCCTCTCGAATGCAGGGCTAGAAAGCACAGGCTGCATTTGGTGGAGTCCTGCTCACCCTAGCTGCATGGTGTGGGGTCTGGGTTGTGGGCCCGGCATGCTTCCACTGCACCACATGGCTGCATGTTCTGATCTTTGTAGAATTTGCTCACATGTGGCACACAGACAGACACAGACAAAAGTATGTACATATAGAGGAAATTAATGCTTTTTAGGAAGAGAGAACACCATCAAGAATGGAAGCAAGCAACGAGGTTGAAAGAAAAAGCTCTGAAAAGTAAGTTGTGTGCTCCTAGCCACATGATCTCCTATCTTTGTGTAGTTCAAGTTCCCTATGTATTCTCTGTTCTTGAGGAAAAGCCAGTTGATCAAAAGATTTTCGTCTTAAGTTTCTAACCATTCTGAGAATACTCAACTATTTGTTGTCTGAGCGTTGGTTTTCCTGTACTTCCTCTGCCAACTGAATTCTTTCATAGGTTAATCTTAAGGCAACAGTCACCAGTATAAATTAAGTATAAATTAAATTAGAAAATGCATGAGGTATTATACAAATAAAAGTATTAACTTCTAGTTTACACTATAGAGAACATGTGACCTCCCAGTGATCAAAATTGTTTCCAAGAAATGGTGAATTGGAGAATTCTTGTTTCTAGCAGGGTTCAGCTAATAATAAAATTGAAGTAATGCATATTGCTGACTCATAGTTGTTGGGAACAGGACACATTTACTCTGGAGGAGTCTATTTACTAAATAATGATACTCTACATTTATCAATCGTAATTCTTTTCTAATAATGTTTTATTATCTTAAAATTTTAAAGCTAATAGAGTGGTCAAGAATTTAATTAATTTATTTATTTAATTATAATTCAAACAAAAATCTTGACTCTTATAAATTTTTCTTGAATTAATTTTTTTCTCCCAAGAGAAAATGTAGAGTTACTTTTATATTTGTGTATTTGTCTATAATTGGCATTCTATTTTTGGTTCAGAAGTATAAATTTCTACAACAAATATTAAAGATTAAAGATAAAAGTCTAATATAAATGATGGTTTAAAAGTCTTTAAACATTTTACATTAAGATACAGATATTACATGAAAATTTGCATAATGTGTATATCCATGGCATTTAAATTTTGTGAGGGGAATCATTTGGGGAAGAAAACATAACTGAACATCAGGTGAAAATGAACTATTAATTAAATCCTTTAGAGAATCTCTTAAAGATGGTTTTATGCATCTCATCTCCATTCATAGTTTTTTTTTTTTTTCCCCACCAATTGTCACTTCTCACTTTATTTAAATAATTTCCTCTACTACAGCCATGGGAAATCCTCTTGATCTTGTCAGTGATGTTTTCTTTCAAATATTCTCTACAGGATTAATGAGCAGATCTTGCCTTTGGGTAAGAATTATACTGTGAGCCATGTTTTAGAAATTCAAATCATGTCCTTCATATCATTTGGGGGAGCTTTTAGTTTTATTTGTGTCTTCTCATTTCTATAAAGTAAGACTCTTCACTTGGGACTAACAGGTGAAAATTACTTCTTTTGTATCCTAATGTTGAACACCAGAAATCCCTAGAAGTTTTGTTTAGAAATTCTATTATTTCTGACACACAACAAAGGTCGTGTTGAGTAAAAGGACTCTAGATTAATCTCTGCAAACATATGCAATACAATTAATGAAAAAAACATGAATTTGGTTAAAATGGTGAAAGGGTATATGAGAGGGTTTGGAGGGAGAGACAAGTAGGGAGAAATGTAATTATATTATAATCTCACAACAAAGGGAAAAAAATGCATGAGAAGGATCATACAGAAAGACTGCTTGGTTTCTCTGACAACTAACAAAGAAAGTCTATAATCATCATTATTTCCAAACTAATATGAATTCTATCCTATAATTCAACTGACAAAATTGCAGAAAGAAAACAGTACCTCCAATTTTTCCTCTGATACATCACCCTTTAGAGTACTATTTACTAATTACAATAATAGTACATATAGTAGTAGTACATCCTGTGTACATTGCTACATTGTGTTTTGTAAATTTCATCAATTCCTTAGCTGCTGTATATTTATGTATCCACTTCTCATGCTAGATGATGACATAAAGACAGTGACAAGTTTTTGTTGAATGAAATTTTTGCTGTTTGTAAAACAGATTGTTATATTATTAAAGAGCTCAGAAAAAGAAATGTGTATTTTCTCAAAACAGAAACATGCTTTGAACAATGAATAACAGGGTTCTTCTCTAGGATGGGCTAAGTCTCCTTCCAGCAGTTATTAATTTCCTGTAATTCTTTTCTTGCAGGTGTTGGGGGTGAAACCCTGTGAAATGTTTTTCTATTCACAAATGTAGCCATAGAAGAGACTGTTTGACAACTGACTTTCTGGTATTCTGGCTCTGACAATTTTCCACACCTTAGTCTGGGATATCTATTCTCAGGGCCACAGAGTCAGGACTGTGATGTAGATGGATCAATTGGTTTGGGATCCTTATGATCTGTTGATCTCAACATTGTGTTCAGTTGTGTTTTTCTGTGATGGTATCTATCTGTAAAGAAAGGCTTCTTTATGATGGATGGTAGCCATGCATATCTGTGAGTATAAGAATTAAATTTAGTAAAATAATATGCTGTTCTATCAAAGTGGTAGCAGAAGAATATTTTCTAAGATCAATGACCTCACTAGCCAAAAGAGGTTATCTAGGATTCCAGCTGCATTCATTATTTTCTTCCTGTTGATTTTGTGTGTGGTTTGTGTGTATCTTAAACACATACATATAGATATATGTATATAATAATTATTATCAGTGAAGAAAGTCAGGGGATATGCGAAAAATTTGAGGAAATATACGTGGGAGGTCATAGAGAAAAGAAAGTTGGAAGAGATATCATTGTATAATAACAATATCATATTAAAAAATAATAGTAGAAATATGCTACTTTTGAAAGTTATTTTTATTAACAGCACCATGAAGCAATGAGTATGAATAAATCACAGATATATCTTAAGTTTTACTATAATTTACCATTTATTACTTTATGTTGTTATTTTTCTAGTTTATTAATATTATATCTTCACTTAAAAATAAATCTAGGTATAATTAAATACAAATTACTAATATTTATGATTTCCAAAACCAATTGCATTTTGTGACAGATCATCTTGTCAATTATCTATAAATTTGTACTACTGAAACACACATATGCTAAAATGAAATAATACAACATACTGAAATGTAGAATTTTGGTTTTATGAACTTAAATTTTGAAATATGTGTTAAAATTAAAATATGAGAAAAATCTTATTTAAAAGAAACAACTATAAATATAATTTCAGTTGGTCAATTTCCAGAGCTTTCTGAAGTCTATTATACCACATAACTTCTTTCTTTCCATTACTTATTTGAATCTTGGGAACATGTTTACATAATGTTCAAAAGCAATGGGAATACGGAAGGATGCCTGTGAGGTAAATCATAGACCAAGTTCTCTCTTCTTGAGACTCTGTTCATTTTGTCCCATCTCCAACTGTGTTGATCACTGAATGTAGCATTTGTTCACTTCAAGTTTCAAATTAACATTTTGAAATCTTGAAGAGTGTCTTGGGTGATACAAATCTTGATTTTATGCTTTAATTCACAGGTATTAGGAATTTGTAAGTGTTTCTTATCTGCAGTTTGTATTCCTCCATATTTGCCAGTGTACATGAAGGGCAGTTATTTCATGTTTGAAAATTTCAATATTATGAGTTATTTATATAGAAATTTAGGAAGAAGAAAATTTAAAATATCAATCTTGGAAAAATAGAATCATTCAGAGATAAATGTGTGTCTCTAGCATGTTGAATGCCCTGCATTTCATTCCAGTTTCAAAATGAATAGATATGTAGACAGATAACAAAAGATGAATAAATAGGTAAATAGATAGATGATAGATTGAAGATAGATAGACAGAGAGATAGACAGAATATAATGAAACCAGAAGATCAGGGGTTGCAAATACTATAATTGAATTACCTCAGTTACACACATGTAGAATACTGTAATCAATCAAGTATATGAGATTTGGTCACTTGTCCTGGTTCATAGAACTTGTTCTCTAATAAGATCAATACACATGTCTATTAAGTGTGTAACAGAATTTATTAATATATAAATTGAGGAAACACACTCATGATTACAGAACAAAGAAGACAGGAGAAGTCATCCTCTGATCTGACCAGGATTAAATCCACCTCTCAGGCAGGAGAAGGGAGAAGGGGCATGTGACCCTTCTCCAAATCCTTATAAGAGTCCACCACCTCCTTTGAGCCATATAGATCAAGGTCATAGGCAGAACAAATACCACTACATTTCCCATTTTTGTCTAAATAAGAAGGTTCTAATCTTAATGCAAAGTATATACAATAAGAATGATTATCAAGTATTGTCCAGGAAAAACAAGGGCAATAACATAAACAAAAATGGAACTACAACTAACAAGAATAACATCAAACAAGAAAGACATGCCAAATGTCCAGAAATGTCCAGAAGGTAGGTAAATGGCAAATTACCAAGGTTACTCCAATAGCTGTCCTATCTTGAAGATTATGACTCTATTACTAACATGTTCTAGCTAAGATATGAGAAGATTATAACTGTAACTATCTAGTTTTCAACTCCACCAAAGACCTAAGAAGAATCATAATAATACCTGCAATTTATATCTTAATAAATTCTGTTACCCATTTAATAGACTCATGTCGATTGATCTTAATGAGTGGCACCCAAGGTGGGGCAAGAGTTTCCACCTAAAACCTAAGAGAGTTTAAGAAGAGATTATCAATGTAGCTAAGAGCCCCTTGCTAGTTCATGTTGCTCATGGCAGGCAGTGGTACAGTGATGTGTCCCCTGGCCATGGCAGGTTCATGGCATGTTGGCTTCACCTACAGTATGGCAGATTCCCACCTCAGTACACAAAGGTGTCTTCAAGCTATGTAGCACACTGCATGGTAGATTTAGCCTTTGCTCATACAGACAAAAGAGGTTTCTGGGCTACACACTGCTTTTTGGAGGCACAGAACCACTGCTTCCTAGGGTTGGCAGTAGGCACACCACCACCATATTGGGAAGCTGAGGTAGGTGAAATCAGCAGCCAAGGGTGTGACTTTTCATCCTAGACATGCAGTTTAACAATTTAAAATCTGCCCTGGTCAGAGAAGGATTATAGATTCACAATAAGACAGATTCAGATGGAATAAGACTCTAAACTCTTTGCAATGTGTGTAAAAATGTATGTAGACTTGGAAGAGAGAGAAAAAATAATATATGCTGTTGTATAAAGAAACAGATAGTTTTAAAAAATAAATTCTTTAAAGAGACAGTAAAAGTCATATAAAAATAAGTCATGTAGAGATGGAAATCACACACAGAGTCTGGATTATAGTATCTTTGGGATTTTTAACTACTGAAAGACATTTGATTGTAAAGGCTACTGAGTTAAACCAATATATATATTATCATGATTTCAAAATTTGTGTCTAAGGATACATTGCTTTGGAAAAGAGGTTCTGCTTTTGTTTCCACAGGAGATGAGAATCTATGGATTGCTTCCAAGCAAGGAAGACCCCCTGAGATGTCTCCAGATGTTCCAACATCCAGAACAGATTCAAAGAAACTGGTTCAGACAATGCAGCCTCACAGACTACTCCAGTCAGGACTTGACCATAATTCTTAATTTTCTTAGAATCCCCATAAGATTGCCAGTGCCCCCAACTATCAGGAAGTAGTATGCAACCCACTTTTCATATTTGGCACAATTATCAAACCACTGTTTCATATTTGGCACAAAAATACTGTAACTAGTAAAGACAATTATAAATTATCAGACTGATATTAAGCATAATTGGTATTATGTCAATCTCTGTTAAATTATTCACATTTTTATTTTCTGCTTCTGTTTTCAAGCCATCTAAAGTAGCACTGTACAGTGTCATTATGTCCTATATTATGATATTTCCATCCTCCATGTGGGAAAGATTTTTCCTGTTAATATTACTTAACTCTGTCCTTGAGGACTTCTCAGATATGTCATACCAAATCTGATTCTCAGTTTGTCCACAGCTGGAGTGGTTTCTCTTTCTGTGTGGTCACGCCATGAGTTTGTGTGTCAATGCCAAATGCTCTTTTATGAAAATTTCAATGGTTCCATTTTACCAATAAAGATTTGGGATCCAGATGCTGCAGTGAAAACCTACTGGCTCAGAGAGGCAGAAAAAGAATCAAACTGCCCTTCCTCCTCAATCAGTGTCCCAGAAGACTCTTTCCTCTGACATCTCCAACCATCCTCTTCAAACTGATTGTTCTTCCTTTCTATTTTCTTTGTATCTCTCTATTCATCCTCCTGACTACTTCTTCCTCTCTATGGTTTTATCTTAATAATTCTATGTTTATGCCATTTCAACTGATTGCTTGCTCTGCCTCTTGACCTACAGGTTAACTTTATTTAATCCTGTTTACAATGATTAAGCAAAAAGCTCTTGGGTTAAAGGTATGTGCTAGTGGTTGAGTCATGCAACAGCTTTAGAAACAGGTTTTTCCAGTAAATAATGCAATCCTGTGACAACTTATTTTTTTATTTCATTTTACAATAACAATATTTAAATGTCATTATACTTTTTATAAATGTCATTTTCTGTAACAATTTTCTTCTCAAAATTTTGCCATTGATATCCATATCTTAATTTTTAAGAAAAACATTTTTATAAGTTAACCCAAAAAGATGTTTTGCTTTATTACCATTTTAATTTCCAAAAAGGAAGTGACATTCTTCTTTATTATATTTCCATTGTTTGAAACAAATTTTAAATTTAAACATTGTGATCATATTCTTCACCTCCCCAATTTCTACCAGATCCTCTCCCCTTCACTTCTCACCAAACTTTAAGTTCTTTCTCTAAAGACAAACATGAACCTAATACAACAACAAAAATCCAAAACATGAGAAAAATGAAACCCCAACCAGAAAGAAAAAATATACATCAAACTGTAAACAAATAAAATCATACACACAAAAACAACCTTGGAATTTATGACATGTTGGTCAACGACTCCTTAATGTGATACCTGTCCTGGATTGGCTGATAAACCCAGTGTCACATTATTAGATAAAACTGATTTTCCATCTCCCAGTAGGTAGAAGCCACAGTTCAGATGTTAACCTTTACCATAGTGGGTAGGTTTTCCTTCATTCTGTATTTCATAACATTGGCAAATCTCATATGAACTCACAAAGACTGAAGCAGCATTCACAGTGCTTACACAGATCTGTACTAGGTCTTCTGTGAATGTATTATGGTTTCCATTCATTGTTTATATATAATTCCTGAGCATGTAAACAGGTGGGTTTCTGATTCCTGTGTCTTCTCTTGGCTCCTTTCTTTCCGTTATTTTGCCTTGTCCAACTTCAGTGTGATAGTTTTTGCTTTATCTTATTATAAGAAAAAATTCATAACCTGTATAATTTCAACCTATGAATTTATTATGGGTAAAGACAATAAATTTAAATGAAAAATAATGCTATAGTATTTAGGATATAAAATATTTCTGAGCAATTTATAGAAAAAAAATGGATACCTGTTATATTTAGGAAATTATTTTCCATCCATTGCTAACTTATATTATAAATTTTGATTAATGGACTAAATATTTGTCCTATATATAATATAATATTAAAGAAAACAACTCATGATAAAGTATAGTCTTTTTTAAATACCAGAGCATTTTTTTTCTAATTAAGATCACTTGACAAATACGTTGTTAGAGTTATGTGGAGAATAATAGCTATTGGTTCTGTGCCAAAAATTTTGCATAAAGTAACAGCACATTTGTGTAAGAATTTGATAAGTAATTACTGACATAATCTTTAATTTGCCAATGTAAATTGAGAGTTATAGATATTAAAGATCTCTGAGAATATGTAAAGATAATTAACCAATGAAGCTGGTGCTTGTAACTTGATCTCCTTTAGTTCAGAGGTCTGATTTTTATCCTGAGTATTTGGCTGTCATTTAAGGCTTAAATCTTAGGGCTTTTTGTTTCCTATTCTTGGTCACGTGCTGTAGGTCAGACAAGCACTGTGCCTTTTTCTTCAATTACTACAAGCACCTTCTTATTGATTTGTTGTTTCCACGGCATAAATCTAATCAAGTCATTCACTCCTGCTTAAAACAGGTCCAAGAAAATTTATAACCCACCCCCTGCTTCTCTTTGCTGCTTCATTCTTCAAAACTCCCTCATGGATATACTGAAGTCTAATTTTGATTTTCTAGTTTTTATTCAGTGGGGATGGCAAACTAGCCTCGGTGGAATTTCCCTTCCTCTGCTAATAGTTCCAGTGGCTTTCACTGGACAGTGATATGTGTGTCCTTGTCTTTTATCTCAAGTATTACATCTTAATCAAAAATTAATCTTGTCTAGAAGCCCTGATTAGATTCTTGCAGTTTAACTACATCCAGGATAGATAATATATAGGTACATACATCAATAAAGTGTTAGAGCAATTTAGATATATCTGAAGAACAGCTGCTGGTTGTTAAAAGGAATCCGTGTTATTTCACTATTATACTATTTACCTATCATCTTTTTTTCTTTATCTTCCCAGAGGCTAAATACTAGCATATTGTTTCTGTATTTTTTTAGAATCTAGTAGGTATCAAATTTATACATCCCTATAATTTAGCTAAAATCTACATAAAATAATCAAGAAATTTTAGCTTCAACTTTATGAAAAGATCCTTCTGAATTCCCAATAAATTATAATTTAATATCTTGATACATTGCACATATTTCTTTTTTTTTTTTTTTTTGGTTTTTTTTTCGAGACAGGGTTTCTCTATGTAGCTTTGTGCCTTTCCTGGAACTCACTTGGTAGCCCAGGCTGGCCTCGAACTCACAGAGATCTGCCTGGCTCTGCCTCCCGAGTGCTCGGGTTAAAGGCGTGCACCACCACCACCCAGTCCATTACACATATTTTTGAGGTGATACTGGGATTAGCAAAACCCAGTGTCTATTTTCTTAATCCTTTATTATACTACATATCTGAGCTCCTCCAATACATTTTATGACGGTGCATAGGTTTGTCCATATTCATGGAGTGTTGAGAATTAGTTGGATGTACTCTATATAGTTACTCTCTGCTCATTGCTCATTTTTTCCATGTCCCTTATGTCTGGGACATCAAATTTCATATGAATAGAGTCCAGTCAGTGCCAACATCCCTCATATACATTAACAATAGCTATTACAAGTCTTAATAGCAAATGGGAACAGGAAATGTATGTTTGAAACTCAATTTATTAGTATCTGTGTCATGAAAAAAACTCAGACATTAGAGAGTGTCATTTTGATAGTAAAAGTAAGATAATTAAAAGATAATCATTTATTTATTTAAAATGATACAAATTGCTCGTAAAAATAATGGTAAAGACTTCATGTCATTTACTATATACAAGTTTCTTGTCAATATAACAAAGTACCATTGACTACTAGATTACTGTCTCTATAGATGTATTTTTCCTGATCCTGTAGGCTGAAAGTCCAAGATGAGTCTCCTAATACTGTCAAGTTCACATGAGGAGCTTCATTTCTCATGCAGACTATCGAGTACCCCCTTTGTCTTTATATGTCAGTAAGGGAATCTAGACATTTACCCACTTATATAAGGAACTGAAATCATTCCTAAAGGCTCAAGGATCGGCTGGATGGCAGAATGAGTAAAGCACTTATTATACAACCATGAAGATCTTGATTCAGTTCCAGAACCCATGTAAAAGAAGCCAGTAAAAGTGGTCACTTGGCCTCCTAGTGCCAGACAGGTGGAACCAGGTAGATCACTTGGCGTTGTTCACTATCCAGCAAGCCATATTTTTTTTTTTAAAAAAAAAAAAACTCATGCCTGGGTTGTTTGGGAAGCTTCCATGGGAAGCCTTTGGCCAGCAACATCATTACAAGTAACCCATCCCTGGTGCTGGATATGGTAGTATTATGTTCCCCAAAATATTGTGCATCCTAATAAACTTATCTGGGGTCAAAGAACAGAACAGCCACTTGATACAGAGGCTAGAAAATGGTGGCACTCACACCTTTAATCCTAGCATTCCAGAGGCAGAAATCCCTCTGGATCTCTGCATGTTCAAGGCCACATTGGAAACGGCCAGGCATGGTGACACACAACTTTAATCCCAAGAAGTGAGCCTTTAATCCCAGGGAGTGATGGCAGAAAGCAGAAATATATATACAGTGTGAAGACCAGAAACTAGAAGCTTTTGGGTGGTTAAGCTTTCAGGCTGTGAGTAGCAGTTCAGCTGAAATCCATTTGGATGAGGACTGAGAGGCATCCAGTCTTAAGAAATAGGATCAGCTGAAGAACTGGCAAGGTGAGGTAACTGTGGCTTGTTCTGCTTCTCTGATCTTCCAGCACTCACCCAATAGCTGGAAGCAGGTTTGTTTTATTAATAATACCTTCTGACAATTCTTGCTACAACTGGAAGCTTCATTTGGTTATGGGCAATTTACAGGTGGGGTTCTGTCTCCTCCATAAAGTTTGTGATTTCAGTTAGATCACCTTCATATAAGTATATAATATAAGAAGCTTCAACTATATTAACTTTCCATGTGACATCAAAAGTCATTTAATTTTACCTGTTTCTCCCTTTGCTTTCTTTATTGTCCTATCTTCCTTGACCTTCGTTTTTCCAAGGCCATTTCTGGTTCTCCACAAACTAGGGGTAAGGTTCAATTGTTGAGAATAATATCTACACAACTCCTTGACATGAATAAGCTCAGCTGGTGCTTACATAATACCCTCATCACTATGAACTTTGATCTACTACTGATCTGACTGCAGGATAGGCTATGGAAACAGTGACACTCAATTTTGGGGAGTAGCCAACCAATATCTGATTAGATTTAAGACTCACAACCATGAGATGGAACCTGTATCCAGTGCTGTTTAGGTAGCCAAAAACATAAGGCCAGGTAGCCAGGGAAAGAGAAAAACAAACAAACAAACAAACACACCTCAACAAATGCTACTATTTTGCTAAAGGAAAGAAAAAAAAAAAAACTCCTAATGCTGGGGATGTCTTTCTGTATGCTGTGAATATATGTTGTTCCCATTGGTTAATAAATAAGCTGCCTTGGTCTATGGCAAGGCAGCTTAGCGGCAGGCAGAAAATCCAAGGAGAGAGACAGGAAAGAGAAAGGTGGAGTCTGAAGAGATGCCAGCCTGCTGCCCAAGGAGCAAAATGCCAGCAGATGGGTAAGCCACAGAACACATGGCAAAACATAGATTAATAGAAATGGGTTAATTTAAGATATAAGAGCTAGCTAGCAAGTGGCCTACCATAAGCCATACAGTTTGTAAGTAATATAATCCTCTGTGTGTTTACTTGGGTCTGATCAGCCATGGGGCTGGGCAGGACTGAGAACCTTCTGGCTACATCCTAATGACATTTTGCTGTACTTATAGATAGCTCTTCTCAGCTAACATAAGAGAAGCTTCCTTGTGCAGTCTTTGAAAACAAATACAGACACCTACAGACAGAAAATGTGAAGAGACTGAGAGACCAGAGAACCCTGCCCTGAGAGGGATGAGTCTATCAAATTCCTCCTCTCAGGGCTCAGGGATCTCTGTGGAGGAGAAGAAAGATTGTAAGAGCCAGAGAGGATGAGGATCACCAATGAAACAAAACCATTAAATGAACAGGATTGATGCACACATGAACTTAGAAATGTAGGCAGCATGCACAGGGCATGCACAGGTCTGCACAAGATGGGGTCCACATGCTCCCTTCTCTAACACAGAAACAAACTCCACTTGACAACTACTTGCAAATGAAAAATTAGTTTTCTTCAAGAGAGTCTAACATAGGAAACAAACCACTCTTAAGGGTAAGGCTCTGTAGCAGGGAGTTTCTCTGGCCCTGCCCGGCCTGCAGTCCCACAGCCACTGAAAGGACCAAGCAGATGCCGTAACAGATTGCTCAGTCTTCTCTCAGAGATCAGGCCTCAATTTCAGTTTCCTAAGACTGAGCAAGCAGTCTCTGGGAGGGCCATGAACAAAAGACATAGTCCTTGAAGTAGCTCCCTTTCTGCACGTACTCTGACTGCTCAAAGTTCAGCCAGATGTTTACTGTCTGGGACCCCTCACCAACTTAGAGTTATGTGCATGAGTCAAGGACAGAGCCTGGACCACTGAGCCAGTCCCCACAGTCAGTACGTGCTTGGCCAGCCAGCCCCCATGGTGGCCCAAGAACAAAGCCTGGGACTTGTGCTGGACTGCCCCCAAAGTGATAATTGTAACCACCAACCAGTCAATTCAAAGGTTACATACCCTCACCCAATTAAAAGAGAACAGAGATAAAAATAAAGCAATCCGAGTTGCACCTGTGCAAAACGCCCCCAACCCCCTGAAGGGCTTGTGGTTTTTGTCTTTAAAAAGCTAGCCACACAAAGAAAGAGCAACTCCTCCCTGCCTCACTGAATTGGGTGTAGGAATGAGTTCCCTGTCTAGACTTGTATCTACAGAATAAATCTTGCTCTTGCATTCTGGACATCCAAGGTCTTCAGTGGTCTCTTTGGGGGATCACAATCTGGGCATAACACCACTTATAAAATATTACACAGAGGCTTAATATTAATTACAAACTGTATGTCCTATAGCTTCAGCTTCTTGCTGCCTAGCTCTTTTATCTTAAATTAACCCATTTATATTAATCTATGTGTTGCCAGGGGGCTGTGGCATTACCAATCTGCTGACATCTTGTTGTTCCTTTGGCAACAGGCTTGCATCTCTATGACTCTGCCCTTCTTCCCTCACTATCTCTTTTAGATTTTCCCACCTGGCTCCATCCCACCCTGCCATAGGCCAATGCAGCTTTATTTATTATCCAATGGGAGCCATACATATTCACAGCATACAGAAAGGCATCTCACAGCAGGGCTCATGCCCAGCAGTAGATGGCCAACACAAAATGAACTTGGCATGTGTTAAGGAAGCCCACATGCTAGGAAGCAGGGGCACAGGGGCCACCTGAATGACAGAGCTGGCTGGCTCTGTCAATGGGTGGCTAATTGTTGATATTTGGAATGCAGCCACCTATGGCATTTGGGGCTGGGGCTGGGTGGCAGCTTGTGCCTTTGTCTCTCTGATCTTTCAGCATTTACTCCAATATCTGGCTCTGGACTTTTGCTGCAGGCCACAGGAATATATTGTAAGAACTCAGCTGGTTATGACAAAGTCACTACCTGGAGGAATCAGGGAATTCCTCCAGAGAAGCCAAATCCCAAGGAGTTTTTGGTGTTACTTGGCTTGTTATATATCAGCTGTATTCTGTTCTGAAAATCATGTGTGCCTTCATAGTTTCCCCAATTGACTTTTCCCTAAGAAGGGCTAACAGTGTGGACAGATCACTCTCTGGACATACACATTCCAGCCATTTGGAGAACAGCCTCAGGGAAAGGCTTTCTCTGGAATCAGATTATCTCCCTTAGCTACTTCAAGGACTACAGGAAACACCACCCAGGGGGGTGCCCAACTTCCAAGGAATAACAATGATAGCAGCCCACAGGCAAGTCTCCTGACTTAAGATAAATTCCACAAGGAGACACCGCCTAGGTGGGGTAGATGTTAAGTAAAAAACTTTACACAATTTAGCTCAGACCCTCCCTTTATATACCGGGACTTCCAGGGCACAGAGAGGTCAGAGAAGAGAAAAGAGTATGGAAGAACTAGACAGGTAAGAACTTGCGAGGAACAAACTGAGATGGGGAAGAACTAGATTGAAGGGCTAGAAGAGAGTACTAGAGGAATGAGATGGAAGATGAGGAAGAGCCAGATGGGGGAGTACTAGCTGGGTAAGAACAAAAGCTGAAAAGGACCTAGATGAGGCAGAATTAAGATGAGAGAATTAAGATAGAACTTAGAGGGAGCAATAGGTAAGTATAGAGAGAAATCAGGCAAGAAAGGAGCTAGGCATGAGAACAGAACTGAAGCCGTGTGTAAAGGATGTTATGCCAGAGGAATTAAAGCAAGTGGACTATAGAGCTCAGTGTGCTGAGATTCTATTTCCTGAAAATAGTCCTCGCACTTAGTAATTCTCTCTCCTGAGCCCCTGGGATGTATAATATTAAGGCTGGTCTAATATTATACAAGAGGCTTTTATTATTAAGACTAATTAAGATTCATGACAAGACTTTGTCATTTAACAGGAATACCCCAACAGAAATTCAGGTACGTTTTACTAATGCTAAAATTGATTCATTATGGGCAGAAAATGAACATTAGTAAAGTGCTTGCAGTAATTTCTTGAGAAAGATTAGCAACAAATATCCCAAAGCAAGAGACTTCATTTTATAAAAAGAATTAATTAGATCCATCCTCACATTGTACAAGAAACACAAATTTCTGGAGCCCCTGCAATCTATACTGATTCAAATAAATAGGACAGGTTATAAGTCAGGAACTTTAAGTAGCTCAAAGCTCTTATGATTCTGTTCAAAAGTCAGAGTTATATGCTATTCTCATGGTATTATTAGATTTTCCAGAACCTTTTAATATAGTTACTAACTCTCACTATGCTGAAAGAGTTTTTTACATATTGAAAATGCTGAACTTGTTCCAGATGATTCAGAATTAACTTTCTATTTATTCAATTAGAAGAAATAAAAAGAAATAGAAATCACTCCTTATATATAACACATGAGAACTCATATGGGTTTATCAGGCCCTCTAACTCAAAGTAATGATAAAATTGATCAGCTATTGCTAAGAAATGTGCCAGAAGCCCTAGAATTTCATAAGAAACACCATTTAAATTACAAAGGTTTGAAAAAAAGGTTTTTCTATTACTTGGCAACAAAGCCAAGTAAATGATAGGAAGTGTCCTGCTTTTTCTTTGTATAACCAAAATCCTTTGCCTGTAGAAAGTAACCAAAAGGGTACTCAAAGAAACAAAGTTTGGCAAATGGACATGTTTCACTTTGTAGAGTTTGGAAACTTAATGTATGTGTGCCATACCATATTCAGGATTTCATAGGCAACTGCATTGAATTTTGAAAAGGCTTATTCTATAATTACACACTGATTAGAAGTTATGGCAATATGAGAATACCATAGATGAATTTCTAAATTGTCTTATTAAAATAAAAAAAAACACAGAGACAGAAATTTGGATTAAAGCCTTAGAGAGATCAGAGAAAGCCACAAGCCAAACTTACCTCATCAACTCTGCAGCTTCCAAATGTGAGTTACTTCCTGTCTACCCACTCCTTTATTGCCTTGCTGTTCTGCCCTCCCATTTGCTCTCTTAGCCCAGCTACCTCACTTCCTCTTCCTACACAGCTCTGTCACTTTCTGTCTGTCTGTACAGACCTTCAGGTCTCTATGGTTGGTACTGGTATTAAAGGCATGTGTCACCATGCTTGGCTCTGTTCCCTAGTGTGGCTTTGAACACACAGAGATCCTACCTGCTAAGTGATAGGATTAAGGGTACATGCTACCGCTGCCTAACTTTTTTGTTTACTTAAAATGGCTTTCTATTTCCTCTGATCTCTAGGCATACTTTTATGGTGATATTTTATTTGTGCAGAAATGTGATTTTATTTGTATGTTAATAAATAAAGTTACCTGGGGATCAGAGCTAATAGCAAGCCATAGCAGAAGTCTGGCAGTGGTAGCATACGCCCTTAATCTTGATCACATGACTGTCAGATCTCTGTGTGTTCAAGGACATTACCAGCATGGAGACACAAGCCTTTAATCTCAGTACCAATACTGGAGACCTCGAGGTCTATATAGACAGGCAGTGAGGAGGAGGTCATGTGGTTGGTTTACAACCAATGAGAAGGCAGAACAGAAAGTCAATAAAAAGACAGATACACAGAAAGATCTCTTTCTCAGGGGAAGAACGGCAGTGGCAATGGGTAGTAAGAAGTCTGTTTTGTCTCAGCTCTTAGCTACTGCTCTGAACTCTTGGGCTTTTAACTCTGCATTTGGCTCTGTGTTTCTTATTTAATAAGACCATTACATCTACAAACTTTATTTATTAAAGCACAAATAAAATATCACCACAAAATACCTGTACAAAATGTTCCAGCATATGTCTCTAATAAAGTGAAAGAGTTTCTTTTTATGCATATTACATCAAGCATATTGTAAATATGTCATACAATCCTATAGGAGAAGTAGTTTTAGAAAGATCAAATCACACTTTAAAGATATGATTAATAAACAGAAAGGAGTAATAAAGATACCCTGAGAAGATTACATATGCTTTACTAACTTTAAATTTTTTAAATTCTAATGAGAATGGAATGACAGCTGTAGAGAGACATTGGAAAGTAGAAAAACCTGCTGAATTAAGTTGATATCTCTATAAATGTGTTGACCTCAGAATGGAAACCAGAATTTGTTTTATGTTGGGGAAGAGTTTTGCTTTTGTTTCCATGGGAGAAAAAACAAGCTGTGGATACCATCAAAATTGATAAAGGTTAGATTTGAATAGGAGAGACTTCTTGGTTTGGAGAGGCCATAGTTCATGAAACAACATGGCTATTCAATTTAAACTAACTTATAAGACTAACAAATGCCTTTCATTTGATCAACTATAATCTTCAAAAAAGGCAAACTGCCCACAGTTAGGGTTTGGTTAGGTTTTTATTTTTGTTTTTTTTCAGGAGAATAAAGCACACAGCTAAGGATTCTGAAGGCCACTGGACCAAAGACACATCTGAAGAAGGATGAATCATCCAGAGAAAATTTCCAAAAGAAAAAAAAAAATATGAGTAAATTGACCTAATGATAAAGACACCTCTAACAGGATAAAATATCATAAATATTCCCAAATGTTTGTTTACAGATGTATAAGGACAAGTGTTATGTTTTATAAGTTCCAGTTCAATTCAAAATTAAGCCTGGCTTTGCAATTGTATCCTGGCTCTCTCCTTCTCTAAACCTAAGCATGCTTGATAAAGGAAAATCCAAAATCTGTCTCATGTCAGAAGCGCCACCTGGTATGGGACAAAAGATAAACCAAAATTAAGGAACTATTTTATTGCCAATAGTCTTTTAATTCCTTGGTTTTATTTTGAATCTTTAAAATTTTTCTTAAAGTACAAATTATTCTTAAAATTTATAAGATTAATATATATGTTTAAACTTTCTCTCATGATATTAATGGTTCTAGAGAGTACTAACTAATTCTAAAATTAGGTTTCATCTAGCTTCCTGTATACGATCCCAGGCTTGAGTCTGAAGCATATAATTAGGAATTAAGTTTGTATACCTTAGATTACTTAACCAATTGTTTTCCTTTAAACTCTCTGAAATCTGCAGCATATGACATTTAAAATGTTTAAGTTTTCTGCAATGAACTGTGACCATTTATGGTGGCATTCTATTTGTACTGAAATGTGATTTTAATTGTATGTTAATAAATAAAGTTGCCTGGGATCAGAGCTATTAGAGCCACGCCTTTAATCCCAGCACTTGGTAGAAGAGCTAGGTGGATCTCTGTGTGTTCAGGGATACAGCCAGCATTAGAGACATATGCCTTTAAGACCTGGAGGGCTGTACTTATAAGCAGTGACGAGGCAGTCACGTGTTTGGGTTTACAACCAATGAGAAGGCAGAACAGAAAGACCATATTAAAGACAAACACACAGGAAGTAGCTCTCTTTTGGGGAGGTAGGAGCACCGCAGGAGGAAGGGTGAGATTTTAGCTCCGAGCTCTGATCTCTTGGCTTTCTCTTTTACATTGGTTCTGTGTTTCTTCTTTAATAAGATGGTTGGTTACATCTACAGGATGTAGATGTAACTGTCTTGTTGGTTACATCTACATTCCTAACAGTGATGTTTGAAGTCCTCAGAAGGATGATGGGGCCCCACAACAACTATACCAGCTGGATTGAAATAATGCCATTATGCTTACAAACATCACCCAAATATCCGCTGTGAACCACAAACTGTTCAAGACAATTTTAAGGCACTTAGCTGAAATAGTACAGCCTCACAGGTTACTCTAGCTAGAACTTCAGATAAGCTCTACACTTTCCCATCACATGGAGATTAACCAAAAAATTATAGAGCTAGCTCTTACAGGACTTGACCATTATCCCAATTTTCTTAGGGTCCCCTAAAGTTGCCATCCCTTCCAGACATCAGGAGGTAATTATAAGAACAAGATGTCCTCATTGCCAAGATGTGGGGTGGGTGTTTTTGGTTGTTTGATGGATTATGGATTTTTATCATCATTTAGGGGGGTTGGTGGAAAGTTGTTATTGGTCATAGTCAGGGAGGAAATTATGCAAAAGAGATTAGATTCAGGAATCCTATTCTGAAAAGAAAATAGGGAGGATATAGGAATGATAGGAAAAGGGGTAGATTATTGAATCTATTTTTATACTGAAAAATCAACTACTAGTCTTAAATATTTCACAGTGGTATGGATTTTTGTATATCGATACAAAATTAAGGCTTTTTTGTTATAATGTATATATGTTAATACTCTTGTTAAAGTTATTTCACCTATGCAGCTCATTTAATGATGTAGTTAATATTAAAAACTATTGATTTAAGAAATACTGACTAGTAATTAATCATCTATAATAATCAAATTTGTAATTATGTTATGTATGTTTTCAAGGTCAAACAGATATAATTTAGATTGACTAGTGGCATTTAAGTGCTTTAGAGACCTACAGAATATGGCTTTTAAAATGTTTTAAGAACATAAATGTTTTCAAAACAGTAAGACATATCTGTTCCTGGCAACACCAATCTACTTCAAAGAAGATAATTGGCATCAAAGAAACTCTATATGAAGTTTGCTTTTTTTGTGTTCCAAAAGTTAACCACTGGGCAAGAAACTGTCCTTGTTTCAACTGCTGACAATATACTGTAAAAATCATACGAGCAGGAAACAAAATAATGTGACTGCAAAACATTGCAAAAAAAGTAGTAGAGTACGTCAAAATTTCTGCTTCACAAAAAGTCATGTCAGATATTCTGGGCTTATAGGCCAAAGATGGATGCCCCAACATTGCAGAGGAAACTTAGGTCCATGCAGCCAGATGTCTTCATTTTTTCTATAGTTTTGGAGGTTGTTCTGAACTTCCTGTTTACTCAGGAAGTGTTATATCCTTCTTGGGTCTCTGATGAGGTTGAAGATTAGATAGTTATAATTACAATTTTCTTTGTTACCAATTTCAGAAAAGAAACTAAAAAAAGCAGTGTAAATGTATAATGTTGAGAGGTATGAAAGTTTAAATTGTTCATCTAAGATGTTTTGAGGTCCAAAAAGACAGTTTTGTGTTGGTGATACAAGTTAGGATAGAAAGTAAATTAGGTACAAACTTTGGACTCACCAAGATTATAAAGATAAGTAGAGTGTTTTCTTTGAATTTGCCAAATGGAAATGGACTGGACCATGTGAATGTAATTCTTTCCTGATAATTGTTCTTACTGTATATTGTTTTACTGTGTTAGAGTAAAATCTTCCCTTTTTATTTAGACAAAATGGGGGATGTATTGTAGGATATTTCAATCACACTCTGACACTTCCAAGACTGGCAATAAGTTTACATTGAATAGGTGGCAGAGCTAGCCACTAGCTAACAAAAATTAATCATAGATGTTTTGGATGACTGAGAACATACAGAGAGATACAGGAAGTAGTAGATAGGGTTTAGAAAGATTCTTAGACTTTTGGATCAAGGAAGGTAAAAGCAAGGAGTTTACTGGTAACTTTTCTACTTCCTCTCTGATAAATCACATTCTTACCCCAATATCTGACTCCCAAGTATACATGGACAAAGAAAAATTAGATAAATACTTCCAACTTTTCCATTTACAAACACTGTTTTCATACAAATATGTTATATTATCTTTGTCTTTAACTTTTGACTTCATTGTCTTGACAATATTCATATATTCCAGGTGAGAAAGTGATTATTCACCCCATTCTCTCTAGCTACAACAATAAAACTCATAAACTCACACCCAAGCATATGTGGGCAATACAAATTGGACTTGGTGGGTTATTAAAATAAGAATTAGGACATGAAGTTGAAGGAGGTGGGGAAGTGAGGGTGAATTCTCAGAATTGGTAGTGGCGGTAAATATGATTAACAGATATTTTAATGAATTCTCAATGAATTGATACAAAAAACTGCAGTACAAATTGGGCAGGAATAAACATCCTAATTATGAAAAGTAGACTGAAGATTTTATTATGCATCACTGCATTTGGTATTAGATTGGCAATCTATGGGCAGGTGTGTTGCAGTACAGATGCAAGAGCATTCTTTTTGTCATTGCAAGTTTCTAGTTGATCCAAACATAGATCATGAGGATAAATTCAGTAGACATTTGAAGCCTGTTTATTAATGTCACACTATATTTTGAATGCTGCATCCTGTGGCAATATTTATAGTAAATGTGTTATAGTTATTTAGTATTCATTTCTAAATATACTGTATACAGTCCTCAGTATTCTTAAGTTTAGTGAATAAAAGTCACAAAAATCTCTGGTGATTTTACTCTGCCTAGCATTATCATTTCCACTGGCTTTCTAAGCTAAGCCATGTTAGGAATCCACTTTATAACTCTTATAATACCCTTCTCATGGAATGCAGATAAAACACATGTATTCACCAAGCATGTGTGACAGCAAGTTCACAATCATGGTAACAGCTATGCATTAGTTGTTGTCAGTATGTGACACAGAATCTCACTTTAAATATACTACTTTACATTAATGCCTTATTCACTAATATATGATTATATAATACATATTATATATTTATTTTGAAAATGTTCTTATGCAAAATAAGCACATAAATCAGGCTTTCAAATTATATTCATAGAAAAATAAGCTACAAGCATTTTTATTGTGTCTATGTTAGGTAGATTTTACAAAATACATTTTAGGATGCACAAAATGAATAGTACCTTATATTTCAGCAACTCATTAAATATACTTAAAAAAACAAGGTGACTCCATATTTAGATACAATTAATCTTTCAAACAAAATTATGAGTTAGGGTGTTTGGCTGGAGGAGATGGGAATGGGGATGGATTGGGAGGGGGGCAGGAGGAGGGAGGAGAGGGGAATCCGTGGCTGATATGTAAAATTAAATTAAATCATAATATTAAAAAATAATAATAATAAAAGAAAAAACAAAAATATGAATTAATTAAATTGTATCCTTTTCTACGTAATTACCCATTGTTTGCAAACTATTTATATGTTTTACTCCCTTAAGATTTTGTGAGATGTTCTAAACAGCAAGTTTATAATCTTAAGATTTTTGAAGATCTGTTTATACATATTCATTTAAATAGTATTTTTTTTCTGTTTTACTTCCACTTTGAAATTATAAAAACTGTTAATCTCAAAGGTCAATCATTCAAATAATAGTATGAAAAGTTTATCCTTTTATTTCCTAAGTTAGCAAAATCTGAGATGATGGATGGAATATTGTACTACTTTTCCAAGAACTTCTCATATTATTTCTGTTATCAACAGCTGTGACTGGTAAGAGATATTTCAATACATCTAAATCTAGAGCTGTTCCCTGTATCTATAGCTTCCTCCAATTATCTATCAATGGACTTCTTTTATTATATTATCAGGCTCTACCTACATATGATGGTTATCCTTGTCCCTATTGTTAAACCTTCTGTAGAGTTGAAACACATAACATCTGTAATAAGTTGTGCTATAAATGAATATCACTTTTTTGCATTCACTCACCAAATTACTATTGTTAATATCAAATAAATTAGTATAGACACATATCAGGTCTTCCTTGATCACCAACTCACAAATAATGACATAGAGACTTCTTAATAAGTATGAAAGCTTGAACATAGATTAGGCTTGTTTCTAACTAGCTCTTAAAACTTAATCTGTTCATATTAATCTATGTTTTGGCACATGACTCATTACCTCTCCTCAGTATCTTACATCCAACTTCCTTCAGTTCTCACTGGCAATTCTCTGCCCTTCTGATTCCTTCCTAGAGTTTTTATCTCTGTCTGGAAGTCCTGCCTATACTCTCCCGTCTAGCTTTCACTGTTCAGCTCTTTATTTAACCAATTGGAAGGTGCTTTGGTAGAGACGCATCTTCACAGTGTACAAAAAGATTATCCCACAACATTTCTCCCTTTTTATCTAAGTAAAAAGGAAAGGTTTTAAATCTAACACAGTAAAACTATGTAAAATAAGAACAATTATTAGGTAAGAAATACATTCACAATGTCCAGTCAATTTGTATTTGGCAACTTTGGAAAAAGTACTCTATTATCTGTCCTATCTTGGTGAGTCAAAAGTTTTAAATATATGCCATGCTCTATCATAACTTGTATTACCAACCTAAAAATATCCTTTTAGATCTTAAAACAGTTTTTAGATAAACAACTTAAGCTTTTATGTTTTTCAATCTTATATACTTCACATCTCTTTTGTAAGCATTTTTTTTAAATTTGGTAGCAAGAAAAACTGTAAAACTATAAGTAATTTGGTTTTCACCATCATCAGAGACATGAGAAGGATAAAATATTACCTGTGTAAACAGGAATGGCAGAGCAAGCTATAGCAGGAATCTTAAAGAGTCTTATTAATAAAATCAAACCTGAGCCAGATATTGGGGTGAACTGGAAGATCAGAGAACCAGGGCAAGCCACAGTTAACCTCACCTGGCCAACTTATCAACTGGTCTTGTTTCCTCAGACTGGAAGCTTCTGTGTCCTCATCCCAATGGCTCTCAACTGAACTGCCGCTTGAAAGCCTGAAGCTTAACCAGCTAAAAGCTTCTAGTTTCTGGTCCTCATGCCTTATATACCTTTCTGCGTTCTACCACCACTACCTGGGATTAAAGTCTCACTTTCTGAGATAAAAGGCGTGAGTCACCATGCTTGACTGTATTCTTGAACAGATGGATTTCTGCCTCTGGAATGCTAGGATTAGAGGCGTGTGTGCTACCACTGCCTGTCCTATGTATCTAGTGGCTTTTATGTTCTCTGACCCCAGATAAGTTTATTAGGGTACACAATATTTTGGGGGAACACAATACCACCACAGCAAGCAACTTTCAAAACTATAGAAATGATAGAGGCAGTTCATTGCCTGGACAGTCATCCAAAGTTCCTCTGCAATGTTCGAGTATCCATCTTCAGCCTATAAGCATAGAATATCTGATAGACTTTTCTGTGAAGCAGGAATTTTGAAGG
Organism: Peromyscus leucopus; assembly: GCF_004664715.2. Lineage (NCBI taxonomy): Eukaryota > Metazoa > Chordata > Mammalia > Rodentia > Cricetidae > Peromyscus > Peromyscus leucopus. Next base: position 14,857,041 of record NC_051073.1, read on the forward strand.
ACTGTCTTATCTTGTTTTAGGCAGTGACCTTATTTAGTGTCCTGCTTGTTCAATTTAGATGGCCTCCTGTCAGCAGTTGAGGCAAGGACAGTTTCTGGCCCAGTGCTTTATTGGCACAAAGAAAGCAAACTCCCATATGGAGGTAATTTGATGCCCATTATCTTCTCTAGAGTAGATTGGTATTGCCAGGAGCTGATACATCTCACTGTTATGAAAAGCCTTATGTTATTAAAACATTTTAAATGCTACATTCTGTAGATCTCTGAAGTGTTTGAAGAGCACCAATCTAAAATATATCTCTGTTTGACCTTGAAAACAACTAATATGACTAGAAGTCTGATTGTTGTAGGTGACTAAGACCTAGCCTGCATTTCTTAATTATCCTAAACAGTTTGTATCAATAGCTTTTAAAAAGTAGAACTTTACATTTCATTGTTAAATGAGCTGCATAGGTACAATACCTTATACAAGAGTAGAATCACAAAAACTATATGTTATAATGAGAATAACCTTAAATTTATGTCAATATAAAAATTGACACTGATGTACAATATTTGAGACAAGTAGATACTTTTTACTAGATTCAATAATCTACCTTTTCCCCCATATCACTCCTGTATTGATTCTTTTCTTTCATTTTATCCCTCACCCCCATTTATTTCAACACTAGATAGAAGAGAAGGAAGGATAGAGGGAAATAAAAGAAAGAAGGAAAAAAGATGTGGTGGTATTGTTTTCCCCGAAATATTGTGCACTCTAATAAACTTATCTGGGGTCAGAGACAGAACAGCCACAATATTAAACATAAAGGTTAGGCAGTGGTAGCACCCGCCTTTAATCCTAGCACTCCAAAGGCAGAGATGTGCCTGGATCTCTGTGTGTTCAAGGATACAGCCAAGCATGGTGACTCACGCCTTTAATCCCAGGAAGTAATGGCAGAAGGCAGAAAGGTATTTAAGGCATGAGGACAAGCTGGTTAAGCTTTTAGACTTTGGAGCAGCACAGTTCAGCTGAGAGGCATCCAGTCTGAGGAAACAGGATTAGCAGAGGAATTGGCGAGATGAGGTAGCTGTGGCCTGTTCTGTTTCTCTGATCTTCACCCCAATACCTGACTCCGAGTTTGACTTTATTAATAAGTACCTTTAAGATTCATGCTACAAAGAGAAAGAAATCCTTTAGTCTAACCTTCTTTGTTTAGCTTCCTTCCTGACCATGATCAATTCAACTTGCAACTAACCCTGCTAAAAAATGCCAAAATCCATAATCCACTTAAAGACCAAAACCCACCCATATTCTACCTCTTGGGAATGTGAGCACTATGGAAAATATTGTCTTAGTCTGTAGAACATAATAAGTCTTGAAATATAATATTGAGAGATTAAGATAATAACATATTCTTTGGCATGTGTAACACAATCAAATTTAATTAAAGTGTTGATATCAACTGCAACAAGAAAATTATGTTTAATTATGTGGAGCAGAGCTGGGCTAATATTAATAAATAAGATTAAGGTATTTACTTAGATATTGATCCAAAGATCTAGGATTTTCTATTATTTCCCATGAGTTGTAGCAGAGAGAGTCATCTATGATTTTTTTTTTCCCCTCACATCTTCACCCCTTACATTGATAGGATTTACTATGGAAAACAACTGCCTATCTGCCTATTCTGATTATTTTGTAAGTTATGCTCAGCTTTAGGTGCAAATGAGTTCACTGATTTATAAGAAGAGGTAGGTAGTATAACACATCTCTAAAACTATTGAATTCTAATGCTAAGACCTCTGATGATTTTTGGTTACATGTCAAAGGGAAATTAATATCATGGATGAGTATTACTAACTGACTGAATTCTGATAGTTTATCCTGTTTAATATGTAAGGGTACAAATCCATCTTGCAAATTCTTAAAAATGACAACAAGTCAAAAGAGAAGAGACTCAGAAGGAGATGTGACTATAGAAGTATGGTCATAGAAATGCAAATTGAAAGAAAAAAGGAAACAATCATCTCATTAGATGTTAAAATAAAAGACCTTTGACAAAGATCAAATACCCCTTTTTGTGACAAAAGTCCTGAATAGGCTAGGGGATACAATGTACATATGTAAATATAATAAAGAAAATTTACAGCAAACCCATAGCCAACATCAAATTAAATGGAGAGAAACTCAAAACCATTCCACTAAAATAGGGAACAAGGCAAAGTAATCCACTCCCTCTGTATAAACTGAATATATAACTTGAAATCTTAGCTAGAGAATAAGACAATTTAGAGAGTTCAAGAAAATACAAATTAGAAAGGAAGAAATCACACAAGTGACCCTAAAAATTCCACCAGGGAGCTCCTACAGCTGATAAATACTTTCAGCAGTGTAGCTGGAAACAAGAATAACTAAAAAAAAAAAAAAATCATTAGTCCCCCACTATCCAAATTACAAACAGACTAAGAAAGAAATTAGGAAAAAATACTTTTCACAACAGCTCCAAACAAATACAAAATATCTTGGTATCAACCCAACTAATCAAATGAAAGATACGTATAGTAAAAACTTCATCTTTGAAGAAAGAAATTGAAGAAGATATGAGGTGGAAAGACTTCTATGCTCATGAATTGGTAGGATTAGCAAAGTAAAAAAAAAAAAAAAAAATGGACATTCTATCAAAAGCAATCTACAGGCTCAGTACAATCCATACCATAATTCCAACATAGTTCTTCATGACCCTGGATGGACAATTTTCAACTTCATATGAATAAAAAAAATCAAATCAAACAAAAATGTCCCCAGGATATATAAAATATTCTGAAGAAAGTTTAAAGAAGTGCTAGAGGTCTCTCCATTCCTGATTTCAAGTTGTACTACAGATCTAGAAAAATAAAAACACGTTATTGGCATAAACACAGACATATTCATCAATAGAGATGACTGGAAGAACACACATAAATCCAGACACATCCAGATGCCTGATTTTTTATAAAGAAGCCTGAAATAACCACTGGAATAAAGACAACATCTCCAACAAATGGTCCTGGTCAAACTGGATACCTTCGTGTAGGAGAATGCAAATAGATCCATTATGTTCCACAAAACTGGAATAAAAGTGGATAAAAGACTTTAGCATAAAACCAGTTACTCTAACCAGTAAAAAGAGTAACTGGGAGTAGCCCTGAGTGCGCTAGAACAGGAGACAACTTTCTCAACAGAACACCAAAGTGCAGGCACTAAGATCAACAATTAATAAATTTTCATAAAACTGAAAATCTTCTGTAAAGCAAAGGACATTATCATTCAGATAAAGTGGTAGCCTAGAGAATCAGAGTTTTTACTAACTCTGCATCTGATAGAGGACTAATATCCAAAATATATAAAGAACTCATAAAGCTAGATATCAAAAAAAAAAAAAACCAAATAATGCAACTAAAAAAGTTAGGAACATACCTAAACAGAGAATTCTCAATAAAGGAAACTCAAATGGATGAGAAACAAAGAAATGAACATCTTTAGCCATCAGAGAAATGCAAATCAAACTAACTCTGAGATTCCATCTTATGCCTCTCAGAATGACTAATATCAATAGCACAAGTGCCAGATCATGCTGGCAATGGTGTGGATCAAGGAGAACACTCTTCCATTGCTGATAGGAGTGCAAATATGTACAGCCACTATGGAAATCAAAATGGAGGTTCCTCAGAAATTTGGGAATCTATCTACTTCAAGCTATATTATATCTGTAATATTCAGCTATATTACTCTTGGGCGTATAACCAAAGAATGCTACGTGCTACCACCAGGACACTTGCTCATTCATATTCATTTCAGAGTTATTCATTATAGCCAGAAACTAGAAATAACCTGTATTTCCCTCAATAGAAGAATAGATAAAGCAATGTGGTAAATTATACAAATGGAGTATCATTCAGCAGTTAAAACAATGACATCATGTAATTTGGAACTGGAAAAAATCATTTTGAGTGTGGTAACTCAGACACAGAAAGATAAATATGTTACATAGTCACTTATAAGTGGGTATTAGTGGTAAATAAAGGATAACTAAGCTACAGTGCTGAGATTCAGAGAGGATAAGTACAGAGGAGGAATCTAGGGGTTACATGCATCTCATTGGGAGGGAGAAATAGAACAGAATATAATGGCAGACTTGGATAGGTAGGGATAGGAGGGAGGGATCAGACATGTGAGGAGATACGGAAGAGGAAGACAGTGTGTGGACAGAGAAATGGAATTGGAGAGCACTATGGGGGCTGTTTGGAAACCTAGTGGAGTAGAAATTTCCTGTATTGTATGAAGGTGATCCTCATGACGACTCTTAGTATTGGGGAATATGTAGTCTTAACTGCTCATTTCATGTAGCCAGGTGAGGCTTCCAGTGCTAGGACTAGGATGCGTTCAGTTGCATTGTTGACAAGAGGGTCTCATGAAAATTCACAAGCAACTCAAGCTGTTGCTAAGTCTAAGGGTTGCCTCTGAAAACCGATTGCTGAGGAAAACATCCACACAATGCATTGCACATGGAGAAGTAGAACATGGAGCCTATACTACTATATCCTAGACTCTTTGATATGGGTAGGTTCTCTTCAGGACATAGAAAAAGAAATGCAGACACCAAATCAGCCAAAAAACACTTGAACTACAATCTGTCTTAAGTGTAAAATATGCTATTGCAAAGGTGGCACAGAACTTGTGAGTGTAAAAAACAATGTCTCATTTTATTTCAGTCCTACTCAAAGAGGAAGAATCCATGGATGACACTGCTTGGGTAACCAAGAACCAGAGACTACATACCTAACCCAGAGACCAAGGGTTAAACCAAATAATACTGGTTTGAAAAAAAATCAATAAAATGATTACTAGTGATATTCTGCTATACTTATAGATCAGTGTCTAATCCAGTCATCATTAGAGAAACTCCCTCAAGGAGATAGTTGATAAGAACAAACACAGAGACCTGTGGCCATTACTAAGAGAGTCTAAATGGTAGGTCCACATCAAATTCCTAACCCCAGAATTCAGGGAAACCTGGGGAAGAGGAGTTGGAAAGTGTGCAAGAGCCATAGTGGAGTGAACACACCAGGAAAACAAGGCCTTATGAATCAATTAAGCAAGGCACACATGAGCTCACAGAGACTGAAGCAGCAAGCAGAGGACCTACTGGGTCTGCACCATGTCTTCTGCATTACACACACACACACACACACACACACACACACACACACACACACACACATCCACATTGTATATATATAAACAAAGATATATTTATAAATTACAGGTATTAGCTTAGTAACCTTATGGGACCTCCAAGTGTGAGAACGAGTGGGTCTCTATTCTTTAGGTACAGGAGTTATGTTCTAGATTTATCCATTGGAACGGGGCTGCACAACTCTGCACTTTGACTGGTTGTAGTTTTCTGTAGTGTTTCTGGGACTTGATGTGATAGTGAGATGATCTTATTATGCAGACATGTAATGTTTTAATCATGACTCACATCTTTCCTCCGTTTTATGTATGTATAGCAAACTCTCAAAACATCCCATGGATCATTAGGAATTTGAGAAAAATGTGATGTGTAAAAGGATTGGCATATATATGGAGAAATCTAAATTTCAGCATTTTGTAAGTAATTCCATTTAGAAGCTTTATTTTCTTAAAATAAAAACAATATTTTGCATGTACAGTATTCTTTTTAGAATATTAATATGTAATACTTTTCCAGTATATTTCTAAGGTGTATGGTAAATGAAAAGATCTCTCAAAGACCGAACAAAGACTACCCAATATATAACTAAAGAAAGTCCACAAAACCTGCTGATTGTGTTTTTTATAGTTTTATTGAAATAAGGTAGCACATATACACTTACTGATTGGCTGAGATTATTTTGTGGAATGGCAGTTGATTTTCATAGATAGAAAAAAAATCACCTATATTGTGTTACATACTGAGTACTCTAAACCTGATTTCACTGCATCTGGATAGGAAGTCCATAGAGAGGTGATTAGGGCTGAATGAGATTTGTAGTGGGATATTGTCAGTGCAGAAGTAATGGCCTTAGAACACAGTAGAGAGTACTCATTTAGATATAATTGGATACAATGGAAAAGCAGTTCTTTTCCTCCAACCTGAGAGACTCCCCATAGACCAAACTTGCAAACCCATTGATCCTGGCTTTGTGGAGTCCTGAGATTTAACAAAATAGATCTGTGTTGTTTAGAACTTCCCATCTATGGTACTTGGTTATTGAAAGCTGAGCAAATTAATACAATATATAAACAGTAGCATAGTATCTGGTTATTTTATAAATAGAGATGAATCTGTGAAATAAACAATGTAGATTTCAAATTTGATGTGTCATTTTACATTTTTTATAATTAAAGAAACATAGCAAAATAAAGGGATTGTCGGTAAGGCTAAGTATGTTTAACAATCAGTGAGATGAATTTTTGAATGATGACAGCTAATCAGCCTGCAATCATGCTAAGGCAATGACAGGAAATTATGGGTTTTCATTCCTTCTAGAATATTTTCACCTGTTTTACAGACCATGCTAAAGAGTTTTGCCTTTTTGTAACATTAAGTAGGATACTAAGGAATTAATTTTTAAATTTAGATGAATATGTCTACTAAATTAAGATTGCCTTTGGATGTTACCTGGGAAAAAGGACAAACCTGCTGTAATGCTATGGATACTCAGACTGTGGAAGACAATTATGGTAAGAACCAAGATGAAAATAAAGTTTGGACTTCAATCTGGCTGTTTTGTGTCTAACTAGGATTCTGAATGCCCATGACTCAAGAGACCACTCCAGTAGTTCTAGAAGAAGTGAATGGATATTTTAGTATGTTCTGTATGGACCAGTCTAATGGTTAGGCTTGGCCTAGAACAAATAAGAGAAAGAAACTATGCCTTAAAAACCCCACATAAGAAAATTACCTGATGTCCATTGCAGTAAATAAAACCCAGGAAATGACCCACATTTGTTGTTATTTTATTCTTTAGAAAAGGCTGACACTATTGGTTAACAACATGAAATTCACATGTAATATCCAATTCCATGTATGTTTCAACTATTCACTCTAAATAGCTCTTTTAGTGTCTCTTTGTTTATACCATGATTTGAAAAATAATGTTATTAGTTTTATATTAAAGAATTTTTGTCATATTTAAAGAAAATCTGTATTCATAAACCATGTGAAATCATAGCCAGCATGGTATCACACCATAGCTATTTAACACATAGCAATTACATATTTGTTTGCACAGCTCTGATATAAAATACTTTTCAGAGACTTTTTTTTAAAGATTATAAGGATTTTTCAACATTCAGATTAGATAAAAGATATGATAGCATATGGGAATGTATAGATATACACATGTGTATATATTTCATAAAATGATGTAATGTATATTATTGTTTTATAGTTTATAATTAATTATTATTACTGTTGACAAAACTAACTTTCATCATTAGTCTACATTATACCTGTGAAACAATGTGTCAGTCTCTACTCTTTCCTCGCTTTCTTCTCCTTGTTTTAAATGGTCATTTGTCTGGCCATAGCTTCAGTTAACTGATGTAACACCTTCCATTCCAGCCACACTGAACACTACCGACACAGCCTTCATTTGCCCAATCAGAAGTTCTTGGCTACAGATTTGATGGAGCCCAGGGATCTACTCTCAATAGGCTTTACTCACTTGATGTTCCAAGTGGATTTTAAAGTTATTAAATAAGTATTTCACTGAACTAATGATAGTTCAGCTCTTTTAAAAGAGTATAAAGAATGAGAGATCTATTTGCAGCCTTCTACATGTTAATATCCAGTTGTGCCAGCACCATTTGTTGAAGATGCTTTCTTTTTTCCATTGTACAGTTTAGGCTTCTTTGTCAAAAATTATATGTTCATAGGTGTGCGGATTAATATCAGTATCTTCAATTCGATTCTATTGGTCCACATGTCAGTTTTTATGCCATTACCAAGGTGTTTTTATTACTGTAGCTCTATAGTAGAGTTTGAGGTCAGGGATTGTGATGCCTTCAGAGGTTGTTTTATTGTACAGGATTTTTTTTTTGCTATCCTGGGTTTTTTGTTTTTCCATCTGAAGTTGAGTATTATTCTTTCAGGTCTGTGAAGAATTGTGCTGGTATTTTGATGGAGATTGCATTGAATCTGTACATTGTTTTTGGTAAGATTGCCATTTTTACTATGTTAATCCTGCCTATCCATGAGCATGGGAGATCTTTCCATTTTCCATATTTTCAATTTCTTTTTTCAGGGACTTAAAGTTCTTGTCATATAGGTCCTTCACTTGCTTGGTTAGTCTTACCACAAGGTATTTTATATCACTTGAGGCTATTGTAAAGGTGATATACCTCTGATTTCCTTCTCAGCCTGTTTGTCAATTGTATATAAGAGGGCTACTGATTTTTTGAGTTGATCTTGTATTCTTCTAAGTTGCTTAAGGTGTTTATAAGCTGTATCAGTTTCTTGGTTGAATCTTGGGGTCACTTAAGTATACCATCATGTCAACTGTAAATAGGGAAAGCTTGACTTCTTCCTTTCCAATTTATATCCCCTTAATCTCTTTATGTTGTCTTATTGCTCTAGCTAGAACTTCAAGTACTATATTGAATAAGTATGGGGAGAGTGAACAGCCTTGCCTTGCTCCTTATTTTAGTGCAATTGCTTTGAGTTTCTCTCCATTTAATTTGATGTTGGCTGTTGGCTTGCTGTAAATTGCCTTTATTATGTTTAGGTATGTTCCCTGTATTCCTGATCGCTCCAAGACCTTTTTCATGAAGGGGTGTTGGATTTTGTCAAATGCCTTTACTGCATCTAGTGAGATGATCATGTGTTTTTTTTCTTTGAGTTTGTTTATATGGTGTATTACATTGACGGACTTTCGTATGTTGAACGACCCTTGCATCCCTGGGATGAAGCCTACATGATCATGGTGGATAATTGTTTTGATGTGTTCTTGGAGTCTGTTTGCAGTATTTTATTGAGTATTTTTGCATCAATGTTCATGAGGGAGTTCGTTCTGTAGTTCTCTTTCTTTGTTGTATCCTTGTTTGGTTTAGGAATCAGGGTAATTGTAGCCTCATAGTAGGAGTTTGGTAATGTTCCTTCTGTTTCTATTGTGTGAAACAATTTGAAGAGTATTGGTATTAACTCTTCTTTGAAGATCTAGTAGAATTCTTCACTGAAACCATCTGGTCCTGGGCTTTTTTTGCTTGGGAGAATTTTCATGACTGATTCTATTTCCTTAGGGGTTATTTTACTATTTAAATAGTTTATCTGGTCTTGATTTAACTTAGGTATGTGATACCTATCCAGAAAATTATCCTTTCTTTTAGATTTTTCAGTTTTGTGGAGAAGAGGTTTTTGAAGTATGACCTGATGATTCTTTGGATTTCCTAATTGTCTGTTGTTATGTCCCCTTTTTCATTTCTGATTTTGTTAAATTGGATGTTCTTTCTCTGTCTGTTGGTTAGTTTGGATAAGGGCTTGTCTATTTTGTTGATTTTCTCAAAGAACCAACTCTTTGTTTCATTAATTTTTTTGTATTGTTCTCTGTCACCGTGCACAAAACTTAAGTCCAAGTGGATCAAAGACCTTAACATAAATCCAGTTACTCTGAACCTGATAAAAAAGAAATTAGGAAGTAGTCTTGAACACATTGGCATGGGATATCACATCCTAAATATAACACCAGTAGCACAGACACTGAGAGAAACAATCAATCAATGGGACCTCTTGAAACTGAGAAGCTTTTGTAGGGCAAAGGATATGGTCAACAAGGTAAAGCAACAGCCTACAGAATGTGAAAAGGTCTTCAGCAACCCCACATCTGACAGAGGACTGATATCCAGAATATATAAAGAACTCAAGAAATTAGACATCAAAATGCCCAACAGTCCAATTAAGAAATGGGCTATTGAACTAAACAAAGAATTCTCAAGAGAGGAAGGTCAAATGGCTGAAAGACATCCAAGGAATTGCTCAACATCCCTAATCATCAGGGAAATGCAAATCAAAATGACTCTGAGATACCACCTTACCCCTGTCAGAATGGCTAAGATCAAAAACACTGAAGACAGCTTATACAGGAGAGGATGTGGAGCTAGGGGAAGTCTCCTCCACTGCTGGTGGGAATGCAACTTTTACAACCACTTTGGAAATCAATATGGTGCTTTCTTAGAAAATTGGAACTCAATCTCGCCCAAGACCCAGCTATACCACTCTTGGGCATATACTCAAGGAATGCTCAATCATAACACAAGGGCACTTGCTCAGCTATGTTCCTATCAGCATTGTTTGTAATAGCCAGAATCTGGAAACAACCTAGATGCCCTTCAACTGAAAAATGGATAAATAAAATGTGGTACATATACACAATGTAATACTACTCAGCAGAGAAAAACAATGACATCATGAGATTTTTAGGCAAATGGATGGATCTAGAAAAAATCATCCTGAGTGAGGTAAACCAGACTCAGAAAGACAAACATGGAATGTACTCACTCATAGGAGGATACTAGATGTAAAACAAAGATGACTAGACTGCTACTCACAACTCCAGGGAGGCTACCTAGAAAACAAGACCCCAAGAAAGTCACGGGGATCACCCAATTACAGAGAAATGGATGAGATCTACATGAACAACCTGAATGTGAGTGGGGGTAATGAAGGGCAAGGTTCAAGTGAAAGAGAGCTTAGAGGAGTGGGAGATCCCAGCTGGATCAAGAACAGAGAAGGAGAACAAGGAATAAGAGACCATGATAAATGAAGACCACATGAGAATAGGAAGAAGCCAAGTGCTAGAGAGGTCCACAGAAATCCACAAAGATACTTCCACAATAGACTACTGTCAATGGTCGAGAGAAAGCCAGAACTGACCTACTCTGGTGATAGAATGGCCAAACACCCTAATTGTCATGCTAGAAACCCCATCCAATTACTGAGAGAACTGGATGCAGAGATCCAAGGCCAGGCCCCAGGTGGAGCTCTAGGAGTCCAATTGGCAAGAAAGAGGAGGGTTTGTATGAGCAAGAATTGTTGAGAACAAGATTGAAAAAAGCACAGGGACAATTAGCCAAACTAATGCAAACACATGAACTATGAATACCAATAGCTGAGGCGCCCCCATGGAACTAGATCAGGCCCTCTGGATAAGTGAGACAATTGATTCACTTGAACTGTTTGGGAGGCATCCAGGTAGTGGGACCAGGACCTGTCCTCAGTGCATGAGCTGGCTGTTTGGAACCTGGGGCTTATACAGGGACACAGCCTGGGAGGAGGGGCCTGGGTTGAACACAATCCTCAGCGGAGTCTTTGCCCTGGAGGAGATGGGAATGGGGGGTTGGCTCGGGGAAAAGTGTGTGTGTGGGGGGGAAGAACAAGGGAATCTGTGGCTGATATGTACAATTAAATTAAATTATAAAATTTAAAAAAAGAATGAGAGAGAATAGGGATTCTATGAGCAATGCATGAAGATCATGATGGGGAAACCTACAGAGACAACCTAACTAAGATAGTGAGAACTCATGAAAGTTGGATCAATGGCTGTGGAGCCTGCTTGAGACTGGGCTAGGCCCTCTGCATGGGGAGACAGATGTGTAGCTTTATTTGCTTGGGGGCGCCCTGGTGGTAGGATCAGATTCTATTCATGGTGCATGAGAAGGCATTTTGGAGCCCACTAACTATGAAGGGCTTGGAATTGCCTCCACTGAATGTGCCTTCCCGTGGGAGGCCTTGCCTTCTTGTGGGGTAGAATGGCGGGTGGGTTAGGAGGGGAGGAAGTGGAGGGGGTAGGAGAAGGGAGGGGGATCTTTGATTGGTGTGTAAAATGAATGAAAAATTTTTCTTATTAAAAAAGTAGTGCCGGGCTTTGGTGGCGCACGCCTTTAATCCCAGCACTTGGGAGGCAGAGCCAGGCAGATCTCTGTGAGTTCGAGGCCAGCCTGGGCTACCAAGTGAGCTCCAGGAAAGGCGCAAAGCTACACAGAGAAACCCTGTCTCGAAAAAACAAAAACAAAACAAACAAACAAAAAAAAAGTAGTAAATATTTTCCAATGATACAGTGAAAATAATAGATGTTTACATGTCTGCCTGTCCTTATCCTAATCTTTCCTACTAGAGTTGCTTTGATTCTCTCTTTAATGTTTTAGTTTTATGTGTGTAGTGCAGGAAATGCAGCTTAATAGAAATATACAGAAAGAATACTTTTCAGAAAAAAATACTACATGGATTTTGCTTGTGATTAGAGTATAATAGCCAACATTTAAAAAGGGATTTATTTTCTATTTTTAATGATCGGGAGGGTGTGGTTCAGATGGCTAACAAGGAGGCCAGAGGCTTCAGAGTCCCTGGAGCTGGAGTTACAGGAGGTCACTGTTAGATGAGAATGGGCTTCTAACCACTGAACCTTCTCTCCAGTTCCCTCCAACCATTTTTAAAACAGCAATAAACATAGTCCTGCTATTTTGTGCTATGTATTTATGCAAAGCACCACTCTCAACATTGATTATTGTTGAAGGTAAAAAGTATCTACGAACTCAGAAAAACATTAAAGTTTCTCCATATCCTGCAGTATCAAAAGTTCAGCCAAGACTTAACACTTTATATAAAAATAAACAGGTATGTCCATCTCAAAAAAATGGAATGATTTCAAATATTATTTTAAACTCAGTTTGAGTTTATCCAGTGAGTTCCACTTTACTAGACTGTGAAAATAAACACATAAATATTTAATTTATTCCAGAGATTAACAGATAAATGGGAATTTAAAAATTAAAAATGCAAAGCCTGTCAACATCACTGCATTATTTAGCAAATGATTATGACTTAGTATATGTTTTGTTTAAAGAATTTTTTCAATTGAATGTTAATGAAGACATCATTTTGTACCTGCAAATTTTGAAATGTTGCTGGCCAGTGATGCATACGATTAAGGAAGCTCAAGTGAGTTATAGATGTGATCTTACACAGAAAAATAGGCATATATATATATTGCATATGTATATCTGATAAATAAATAAGAAATGCTGAAATACAGTAAGAGTGATAAGAAAAAGTAAATGGTAAAAAAGAGTTACATGTACTAATATTAAAATTAAATTTTCAGTGAAATTACTTAATCAAAAAGAAAACCTACTGCATAAATCAGAAAAATATTTTCTATATCTACATTCATAAAATTCTTTCCATATTCTTGTAAATTATTATGATCTGATCATTCAGCTAAATGATACTGCATTTCCTCTCTCCTGAGAATTTGTGTTCTCATTTATGAGTAATGAAGTATGTTCAGAGGAAGACAAAACAGGTTAAATCTTAAAGACAATTTTTATGTTTTATGTATACTCATAAAATTAATGCACAAGTTCATTTTTTTCTAAATGAAAAATCTTTAGGGACTGTCATATATACTACATTTGTATTAGAAATTTACTTCAGGAATCTTATTTTTATTTTTCTTTTTTAAGAAGTGAAAATTGCCTAAAAGAGTATCTGTATTTTGTGAGATAACTAGCCATAGTAATCGGTCAGAAACAAATCTATTCTTTTGTATATTTCTATAATCTGCAGATAATTCTATACCTGGTGAAGGCTTGATGGGATTTTAAAGTGCCAACCTTGACTAAAGTAGTTATCAGTGCATATTTACTAAGGTCAAAAAATGAAAGCATTAGCAGAAAAAAACCCTCAGAAGCCTTTGAGCATTTTAGCTTCATTGCTACAACAGAGAGCATAGAGAATGGTCTCTCTGTGTGCTCCTCTGATCTCAGTGTTAAATAAGCAATCTTCAAATGAAGCTGAGAATAGGATAGTTTTTCCCGTGACCCACGCACACTTTCCCAGTTTACGTGAGTAGCATTTATATACATTGACGATGGTATGGCAGAGTTCCTGAGAAGTATAATGATAAATTTCCCTTTCACTTCAAACCTGATTGCTACAATAGGAAAATTGTTCATTTTAATTCTTAATAAAGTACAGTGAATAAATAGTTTACATCTGTTGGATTTCAGATAATATAAGGAAAATATGAAATTCAATGGCAAGCCTATAATATAGCATGCATTTTGTCTGATTGTTCTTGTTCAAACAAAGCAGTAATGATAATCAAGATCAAGCACATATAAGCAGTAACAAAGTTTAATATTCCTCTTTCTGCTTATGTATGAAACAGAAGAATCTAAACTCATGTTTAGATTGGATGTTCAGTCATAACTATTGAGTAGTTGAGGTGCTGAAGTACTCTAGACTGGAATCTATTTGTTAGATACAAAAGTTAAGAGAAAAAGATAAAAAGGGGTCTGGGCAAGAAATGGAGTTTCCTTTGTATTTAACTGTAGACTCCTCCATGAGAATAAGTGTGAGAGAACTGAGACATGAAAATTGGACTTGATATTTCAATGTCAGACTGTACAACTTATCATAAACTTGACACCAAATGTTGTATTTTAAAAAATGGCCGGAAGGAGTCACACCACACAACAGGGCCCACGTGGGAGGTTTATTGAGGGGAGGGGAGAAAAAAGGCAGAGACCAATCCCTGGGGACGAGAGCGAAGGAAGAAAAAGAGAAAGTAGGAGTGTGCATGGGATAAAATTCCTTCACAACACAAACTTTGAACCTTGGAGTCCCCCAACCACCCTATCTCTTGTTGCAATGAAACTATTCAAATGAATTACCCAGATATAAGGAAATAAAAATTTTGATGTTGTAATGGTTAACGGTAATAGTCAACTAGATTGAATGTAGAATCACCATAAATAAAAGTATTCATGTGAAGATTGATTTTTTTTTGGGGGGTGAGGTTTCGAGACAGGGTTTCTCTGTGCAGTTTTGCGCCTTTCCTGGAACTCACTTGGTATACCAGGCTGGCCTCAAACTCACAGAAATCCGCCTGCCTCTGCCTCCCGAGTGCTGGGACTAAAGGCGTGTGCCACCATCGCCCGGCCTGAAGATTGATTTTAATTAGGACACTTGAGATGCAAAATTCCCTGTTTACTGGATGCAGCATTCTCAGGATTGCAGGTATGAAGTCAATAAAACCTAAATGATTATTCAATACAAAGTTATTATCTCTAAAGACACACGTATACTAGGAACAGAAAGGAGTCTCAGCAAGTTGCATTTGTATATTTATTCACACACATAGCAATAGTAATTAATGAAAGTAGCTATGAACTTGAAAGAGAAGTGGCATGGAAGGATCATATGGGAAGGGCTGGAGGGAGGGAACGGATTGGTGTAATTATATTTTAATTAAATGAAAAGAAAATAAATAAAAAATAAAAAGATAAGAATCTGCCTCAGCAGCAGTATCTGTTGCTTTCTGCTTCTTGGCTAAAGATGCAATGGAGCAGCTACCATGGATCCCATCCCTTTGATTTTTCTACCATGGTTCACTGTATCCTTGAGTGTGAACCAAATAGACATTTCCTCCTTCAAGTCTCGTGGTAGCTATATTTTTCGGGATATTTTTAATCAAAAATAGAAAAAAAATAACTAAGATAGGTGCTTTGTCTCAATTCATTCCATATACTTCATCTTAGATGGTGTCAGAAGACAAGTCAATGTTATCTGAATCAGACTATTGGTTATTGCTATTTATGTTATTATTTCTACTGTTAATATGCTCTTATAGATCTATGAATTTTTCCATCAAGAAATAATAATGAGGATTGGATTAGTCATTTCTGTTTGTGGTTATAAACAAGCCTGATCAATTGTAAAATATTACAAAATTTCAAGTATTTTTTGCTATTCTCAGAATCACACATAAGATACATTTTCAACAAAATTTAGAAAACTGATATACTTCCAAAACTAGAGTGGAGAATGATCTCCAAAAGCAACTTAAAATGCTTTGTACAGTTTTAGTTTAATAGATCATTGAAAACTAGTAAAGAAAGTTCACACTTCTATCTCACTGGTATCTTTTTTATTGTCTGAAATAATTGTTACTCTTGTTAGAATGATGATGACTAATAATTATTATTGACCAAAACATCAAGTTGCTTTAGGTTTTCTTAGTTTTGTCCCATTAGTTTTCTTTCCATGATTATCTTTAGGTATATGACTCCTTTTGCCTACCCCATTTACATAGACTGTGCTTGTCTTTGAGAGTTGTAACAGCTGGGAAGAGTGTTATTCAAACATGTGATAAGGTGCCCAGCTGTTACCAGTTTCCTGATTTTCCTCATACTTTGATGAATGCCTGAATGTCTGGATAAATACCAGATAGGTCAACAACATCTGAAATCACATCTAGCAATGACACACAGAATCTGTATCCACATATCCTCATTTCTGGTAATTATTTTGACAGCCTGCTTAATGTAACATCCTCCAATTTTATTCATTGAACAACTACATTTTCTTTAAGATGCATATTATTCTCACTGAAGGAAGACCAATGCACAGAAAGCCCTCAGTTAATGGATAGAGGTTATCTCTGTGAGGACAAAGTATCCAAATTGATCATTTGGAAATTTTTTTCATGGGAGATTTAAATTCATACCCTGAATTTAAATAAACCATTAACTGGTTACAACATGTATTTTGGATATATATTTGCTCATTGTATTAAAACTTATTAGTAATTTATTACTCATTATTACTCATTTTCAGGCTTTGTCAATGAGATATCATATTGCTCACTATCTCAGTATGGCTTATTCCCGAATTTTATGGATAGATGGAAAGTATCATTTTCTGTTTGTGGTCATGCTAGTCTTCCAATCCAGAGACATGCATGTGTTAAGAAAATGTTATAACAAATCTTATGCTTCATTTTAGCCATTATTTGTTGGTAGTGTGAGTTAGTCCAGGATCATACTCTATCTTTCTTGATCATATATTAGAATCAATCATTTTTTAAAGAATACTTGGTCCTTTTCCTTGGAAAATGGTATAGAATGCAATGAGTAGAAACTAAGTTTTGTTGTTGTTACTGCTGCTACAGTATTCTGCTTCTAATATTCTGAGTTCGGTATACAAAAATAACCCCATGAATTGTGTCCAAAATCATATATCTATGTGTTATCATTTATCTTTGTAACCATCTGTATCCATATTAAGGAAACTTTAATTCACACCGGTACATCTAATTCTAATTAAGGACCACATGCTTAATTCTATCCTATTCCCTTTGTTTATATGTAAATTACTATTTCATCAGTATGATATTTCTAACCATCTGTCAGACATACTCTTAACTTTTTCCAATCCAGTACACACATATAATAATAGTGGAACTTTTGACCCGTACCTCCATAGAATAAAAGTATCAATTAAAATTAATTGTTTGTATACAAATTAATGCCCTTTGGTATAATGGAGTCCACTTATTTATAAGGTTACTTGAAGGGAAACATATTTTCTCCAAACTCCTTTAATGTGTTCATTATATATATTAGCAATTTAGATAAGTATTTCATAGCACTTTTAATTCAATATTATGATTTCCTCATTTTTGTGAAGAATATTCTAATTTTAATAAGTTAAAGTTCACTCTTTTTTGAGTTTCTACATATCCACACTGAAAGAATATGATATAGAACAGAGTCAAACCTTAAAATATTCTAAATTTTATATAATTCATCCACAATAGAACTTCTTTGGGAACACTCATATTGAGTTTGATTTTTAGAATGTATTGTTATAATCATTCCATTCATTGTCTCTTCAGATTGGCCTTTTGATTTTCAGCACACATTGTTGAGAAGCATGCAAATTTAATATAACTCTCTTGGATTTCTGAGTAGACTGCATTGAATCAGTAGCCTATATTTAACATTACCTCATTTCAGAGCATCTTTCTTGCATCCATATTTTAATGCAATTGTACACAAAGCTTTAAAAATATTAAAGAGCCTTCAGTTTTCAAATCAGTAGATAGATTTTAATAACAGCAGCAGTGATTGAGGACCTGTCTAGATTATGGTCATATTTCAAGAAACTGCCAAATCATATTCTTGATTGCTCTTATTTATGGTGTTTGCAACTTTCATATGTAAGTACTGTATTTACATCATTTAACTTCTTCCTTTTTTTTTTTTGCAATTTTTCCTGGTTCCCATAATTTCTTTTCTAATCCATGTCCTCTAATTCTTCACTGTTTTTATACTCATACACAAAAACATACATATATACTCACATTCATATAAGTAAATAAATACAATCTACTGGTACAAGTATTGCTACTCATATGTACATTTGTTTAGAGCTGCCCACTAGGGATTAGATTACCACCAGGGGGCTCATACATAGAGAAAACTGTTCCTTCTCCTCTCAGCAACCATTAATTCTCTGTACCCCTTACGTAAGAGTAGGGTCCTATTTAATTTTTCCATCTACTTTGGCATGACAATTGCCATTGTCACTGTCTGGGTTTTGTTTAGTCATCCATATCATTGAGATTTCATGGGTGGAACTCTCTGTCATATATAGAAGACCATCCCACAGCCAACATCTGAGGTTTTATAGTCTTTCCACCCCAGTTTCCATGCTGTTCTCTGGGTCTTAATTGTAGGGATTCTTATAGATCTATCAGTTGTGGCTAAACATGACAAGGTCTGTAGTTCACAGCAGTTCGACCAGTTCTGATTGCATTTGCTGAAAAGAGAAGTTTTGGTGAGAGGTGAGAATCAACAATACAGAGAACACCCATGCAGTTTCTGTCCCTCACATTGTCATGCTTCCTTACTTGTACCTGTTAGATGTAAACCACCATTCTTCTTATTTAGATTTTAACTTTATTATCAGTTTTGTAAATTTGAAAGTAAGTTATTATATACAATCTTGATTAAGTGAGAAGTCCAGAATAGAACCTTTCTTCTTCTCAGTAGCAGCTTTTCATCCTTTAATTTTATTGATGTCAGCTTGCTCATTGTGATTTCTGTCTCTGTCATGTGATATTCCTTCAGGTTTCTCTGTCTAAATTTTGCTCCCACCCATATTAGATAAAGCCTCCACTTTCATTTGCTTATATATAAGAACTCTCTCATTTTAAGAAATATTCACACTTGCTGATATCTGGATAAAGATCCAGCACATATTTTGGATGGGAGGATACTTCTACACTTAAAACATCATACCTTGGGATATTACTGTACTAGATAATTAATTCCAGTAATATTTTTGTCATAGTTACTTTTTCTTAATGGTTTTCTATATAATCATGTGATCTGAAAGCAGTCACTTTTTCTTCTTCTGTTTTTCACTTATTATATGAGCTCAAACTTGACAGAATTTGCTAAATAGAATTGGCCAGATAATTTCACTGCATGGATTCTAGTCTTTGCAAGAAGACAGTTTGCTTATTAGTTTAGCCTTTAAACCGTGTTGATCTTGCTGTTGGATTGTGCTTCATCATTTTGAAAATGTTCTTTTTTATTTCTCTTCATGATGGCACGATGGATTTTGTTCTCTTTTGGTTTTACGAGACAGGGTTTCTCTGTGTAGCTTTGTGCCTTTCCTGGAACTCACTCTGTAGCCCAGGATGGCCTCGAACTCACAAAGATCCGCCTGCCTCTGCCTCGCAAGCACTGGGATTAAAGGTGTGCACCACCACCGCCCAGCCTGTTCTCTATGTTTTTGTCTTTGCAATGACTAATATGACTTTAGAAGTTGTCTTCTTTAGTTTGTTTATAAATAATGTTTATAGCAACATGATGTTTCACCAAGCATACACATTAAATCATTGCCCACATAGTCAGTTTCCTTATTATATTTTGTTTTGTTTATTTTGTTGATATTTAATTGAGCCTTTATTGTATCTAGCCTGTGACCGATGATGGCATATATTCATGTAATTGGTGATACATTGTCTTCATGTGCTATACTGCTTTCATTTTTTATTAGATTTATTCATTTAATTTTATGTTTTTCACTTGCATATATGTATATGTATCACCTATGTGACTGGTGCCAAGGAGACTAAAAGAGTGCATTAGAGGGTTTGTGTGTTCTGGGAATATAATTCAGGCCCTTTGAAAGAACGACAAGTGTTCTTAATCAACTCTCCAGGACAATATTTTAAATCATTCTCGTCCTTCCATTTTATGGATAGTTTCTTTCCCAAAATGTTATTATATATTGATTCTAGTTATTTAATAATGAATTACTACTCAAATTATACATTTCTTAAGTGTATGGTTTGAAAATTGTCTTTCAAGTAATTAGCTGTTTCATAGAAGTCACAAAATGTATTTTTATTTTTCTGTTCTTGGTATCCATTTCTTATACCAGTTAATTTACAGTTATTAGCGTTAGTAAGCTATTGCATTTTTCTAAGCTTTAAAAACATATTGCAGACCATTGTCAGTATTCTATACAACATAGTTACATGATAACAACTACAATTTGATTAATTTTAAAGAATAAATAAGAGATAAAAGAAAACATTGTGGTATCTATCACCCTCAATACAGATTTAGTGGGTGAATACAATATAGTGTCAAAAGTCAGTTTAAAATTCCAAGCTTTTTCTTTTCCAAAAGACATTAACTCATGAATGATTTAAACAGTAAATATGATTTTAAAAGTACATTATATCTCGCCACTGATATTTTAATAATCAGAAAACAATAGCATAAAATAACAGTAGCAATATTTTTGAAGATGAATTATCAGTCTGATTCATATTCACACATGCATTGCCTCATTTAATAGACTGATAGGCTACAGATACAGATTTTCCTGTGTTAAGAATGTTTTATGTAAACATGTAACCTGAATATGATACATTCAAGGCTTTATATTATCTAATAAATGTATACAAGTCATTGTAGAATATCTCAGTTTAGGGAAATTAATAATGACAGATAATTCCCACAATGTTAATACAGTAGGTTGATATTTTGTGATTTAATTCATCAGGCATTAGTTTTCATATAATTGTAGGGGGCTATGGAATGCATTAGCATTAAATCAACTTATTAAGTTTTGCCATTTCTAATTTACATGAAGTTACTGGCTTTCTTGAATATTTATTCAACTTATTATTGGTATTCAGTGTGTGTTAAGAAATTGTACTTACTAAATTCTAAAATGCTAAGCCATTATTTAGCAAAGTAGAGTTAATTACAGGATGAGTTTTAAATCATTTAAATATCAATTAGTTTCACAAAAATCATAAAAAATATATCTTATATTTTACAAATATAATATAAATGAAACTTTGACAGGTTTGCATTTCAAAATATAAATATAGGGACAAGATGTCATAATAAATGAAAATTATAGCATTTGAAATAATTTGACTATATTAAAATATTAATAGATAAACATATATAATACTATAGAGTATTTTAATCACCTGAAAATTGCAAAACTGTAATTTTATGTGATAATATAATATATTTTCAGTTCTAAATAATTTATTCATGTTTTGAAAGATAACTATAATTTTATAGTTATAAAAAGGCAAGTATTTCATCAGCAGTCACTTTGTGACTGATTTGCCTCAGGACAACGAGAAAATAATATTGCAGAAACCACTGAGTTGATGTTTAGTTCCAATGTAGTAAATAGATTCACATTCATAGTAGAGGGCTTGACAGTAAGACCTCAGTAAATGAGTATACAAGTTAGTGCAACATTTAAAATGAAACAACAGTTACTAGAAATTCTCAACCAAATGTCTTCATTAGCTGATTAACTTGTTGTAATTACCAGGATTAGAGCATTAAAATCTTAATGTTTCATTAAAATATTAACACATGAGAATTTTAAACTAATATATACAGTAAAGATTTAAGCTGCTATGGAGGTATGTTTAAGTGTTTAAAGAATTTGCTCCTTAAGCATGAAAAACTGAATCCAAATCCCCAATACCCATGTAAAATCCTGTCATTGTCACACATCCCAGAAGCCACAGTGCTACACTGAGGTGACGGAAGGACATTTATTGTGGCTCATAAGCAATCAGTCTCCTCTAGGTTCAGTCATAGACCTCTGCATGAGTGATATCTGTATAAACATGTGCATGTGTATCCCCATACGTACATACACAAACAGTACACACAGGTATATAACCATTGTCTCACACATATAATTAAGTAAAGATTAGAAACCATACATCACACAACTTGAACACATAGTAACAATCTTTGAAGCTATTTCAAACTGTAAGTCCTTCACCCAATGTCAGGAGCATCTCCATTTGATTCTAAATATTTCTCTGAACACTCAGTGGTGATAGTCTGTGTATGTATTTTGCTGTTATTTTTCATGCAAAACCCATATTACTTTCTACTTTATTTTGGAATTTTCTTATCATCTCTTGTCTTATATAACTTATATTTTGACACTATAGCAAATATTTGAGAGAAATTCATTGAAAAAAAGATTTGTGTGATTCACATTTTTAAAGGTTTGTCTATGGTGTTTTGTTGATTCTTTATGGGCCAATCAATTGCTAGTGTCATGGCAGAAACACATGACAAGACTGTTTCATTGATTACACTGGGGTGTTCTGGAAACAGAGAAAAAAGATAGGAAGTGGTCAGAAATTTAATTTATATTTCCTGGCTATGCCCTCAGTGACCTTGATCCTTGGTTACATCTACTCCTTTCCACTCGCCTCCAATGCTGCTGTCACATTATGAGTCCATCACATTTGATAAATTTTGGATACATTTTATTTCAGTAAAGATATTTAGGTTAATTAGCTTTACTTTTTACTTGTATTGATTTTTATCGGTTTGGGAATATGTCTTGTCTTTGTGCCAAATATTGCTCCCTTTATCTTTATTGTCTCTTTTCAGAAGGCCAGTTGACAGTGTCTGGACATCAGATTGTCTCATCCAGTCCTCTCTGCCTCTTGACTCTACTTCAGGATTTTCATCCCTTAGTTTCTGTACATGGGATGCAAATTTCTGGGCTAGACTTTATGGTGTTTATCATTCACTTCGTGTTCTTCACTGTGATCCTGGAGCTGTGATGTGTACTGTTCCAGATTCACACTTTGAAGCCTACAGTGAGTGTCTTGACTTCTTTTCTCTAGGGTGCTACTAAGATGTAACTAGATCATTCCTTTAACAGAATTTCTGTTCAATCTATGTCTACTAGCCTTTATTTTATGTTATTCTTTTTGTTATCTGGCTATGCTTGTTTTAACTCATGTTTCAAAAAAAATCATTATATTTTTTCCTGTGTCCCTAGTAAATTTCTGTCCTGTTGTAGTTCCTGTCCTGATTATCTTCAATAACAATAACATAAAAGTGTAAGCCAAATAAACTCCTTTCTCCCCAGTTTGCTTCAGATCATTGTGTTTCCTAACAACAATAGTAATCCTAACTAGGATATGGTGGTATTTTATTTGTACTGAAATGTGATTTTCATTGTATGTTAATAAATAAAGTTGCCCAGGGGTCAGAGCTATTAGAGCCATAGCAAGAGCGTGGTGGTGGCGGCAGCGGCAGCGGCGGTGGCGGCGGCGGCGGCTGCTGCGGCTGCGGCGGCAGCAGCAGCAGCAGCAGCAGCAGCAGCAGCAGCAGCAGCAGCAGTGCACGCCTTTAATCTCAGCAATTAGTAGAAGAGCTAGATAGATCTCTGTGTGTTCAGGGATACAGCCAGCATTGGAGACACACGCCTTTAAGACAAAAAGGGCGGTACTTACAGGCAGTGACAAGGCAGTCATGCGTTTGGGTTTACAACCAATGAGAAGGCAGAACAGAAAGACTATTTAAAGATAGACAAACAGGAAGTAGCTCTCTTTCAGGAAAGCTAGGAGCACTGCAAGAGGTAAGATTTTAGCTCTGAGCTCTGACCTCTTGGCTTTCTCTTTTACATTGGTTTTGTGTTTCTTATTTTAATAAGATGGTTGGTTACATCTACATCTGATGCCCAATGTGGGGCAGATGTTTTTTTTGGTCTTTTAAATGGGTTTTGGGTCTAGGATAATTTTCATTGTTTAAGGGGGTTGGTTACAAGTTGTTGTCAAGGATTAGGAAAAAGGCTAAGCAAAGGAGATTAGATTTAAGGTTCTTGATTAAAAAAGAAAAAGACAATAACTAGTTTTAAATACTTTATATTATTACCAACTATTAGGATATAAAGAAATAAAAGTTAGTAGTTAGACATTACAATAGAAATTGTAGTCAGATATGTTTTAAAAATTGAAGAGATATATTCTAGACAGGTCATCTTCAAACCCTTCAGAAATCTACAGAATATGGCATTTAAAATGTTTTAATAACTTAGAAAATTTTTCTTTTTTGAGACATGTCAGCTCCTGGCAGTACCAATCTACTTCAGAGAAAATATGGGCATTGAAGAAACTGCATATGGAGTTAACTTTCAGTGGCAAAAGTTAGCCACTGGAAAACAAAGTATCCTCGAATCAACAGGACAAAATGGACAGACAGAACACAAGAAAGGACTACTGACTGTTGCCAAAACAAGTGTGGTTATGTCTTTATCAAAAGGAATCTTCTGAGGCCAGGACAATATGGCACCATCCCTGAAGTGGCCTTCACAATCCAGAAAAGGTACAGTGCCCTTTTC
Source organism: Peromyscus leucopus (assembly GCF_004664715.2). NCBI lineage: Eukaryota > Metazoa > Chordata > Mammalia > Rodentia > Cricetidae > Peromyscus > Peromyscus leucopus. The sequence continues at coordinate 14,881,582 of NC_051073.1, forward strand.
TTCGAAGGCAGCTTAACAGGCAGTGGGCCGTTGGCTTCTGTTGTGCAATGGAAGAGCAGGTGAAAGCTCACGCCTCTCAATAGTAGACTGGTATTTAATAGAGGGATGTGGAGAAGAAAGAGATGCTGAGATGAAGCCATATATACACAGCCAAGAAGAATGGACAGCTGAATTCAAAAACCATCAACAATTTCCAGAATTTAAAATCCTGAATCATGACATGACACTAGTGGAATTCAGGTGTTTCTGGTACATGGACTGCTCTCACCCAATGTGAGGTTGAACTGTTGACCTTGTGTACATCCTACGTCACAAATGAGTCTGTCAGATACACTAAGCCTATAGACTGAAGATGATGCCCCAACACTGCAGAGAAACCTCAGGTGACTCTCCAGGCAGCTGGCTGTTTCTGTCAACTCACAACATTTTTGGAAGTTGCTTGCATGCACTTCCTGTTTTTATTTTTGTTAGCTAATATTATTTCCTTCTTGGGTCTCTGAGGGAGTTGAAGATTAATTAGTTATAGTTGAAGATTAATTAGGATAGAAAGTGAATTAGGTACATTTTGGACTTACCAAAATAGGATAGATAAGGGAATTATTTTCTCTGATTTGTCAAATACAAATGGACTAGACATCGTTTAGGTATTTGTTACTTGTATATATTGTATATAGTTATTGTACTTTTGTATATGGTTTTTCTTTTGTTATAACCTTTTGCCTTTTTTTCTTTTTATTAAAATAGAAAAGGGGAAATATGGTGGTATTTTATTTGTACTGAAATGTGATTTTCATTGTATGTTAATAAATAAAGTTGCCCAGGGGTCAGAGCTATTAGAGCCATAGCAAGGGCATGGTGGTGGTGGGTGGCGCACGCCTTTAATCCCAGTACTTGGTAAAAGAGCTAGGTAGATCTCTGTGTGTTCAGGGATATAGCCAGCATTGGAGACATATGCCACTAAGACCTGGAGGGCGGTACTTACAGGCAGTGACAAGGCAGTCATGTGCTTGGGTTTACAACCAATGAGAAAGCAGAACAGAAAGACTATTTAAAGACAGACACACACGAAGTAGCTCTCTTTCGTGGAAGCTAGGAGCACTGCAGGAGGTAAGATTTTAGCTCTGAGCTCTGACCGCTTGGCTTTCTCTTTTATATTGGTTCTGTGTTTCTTATTTTAATAAGACGGTTGGTTACATCTACACTAGGACACTTAGCCTCTAATAAAAATGTTCCTTTCTACATGGTAATATGTGAATAATTTTGAGTCCTTTGTACATTTGGTTAATAGCATTTAGAATCCATCTTGATGTAGAGAATTCAGTTATATTTCATCTAATTTTAAATACTGTAGCAGTTGTAAAGTACTTTTCATTCACAAAATGATTTAAACTTTATAAAGTACATTAAGTTTTATTTGTATTTTAATCTTCTTTATCTCAAGAGGAAGTAGGTACTTGATCTTGTTTTTAAGATTAATTTATTGTTATTTTTATGGGCATGAGAGTCTTCATGTATTTATATGTACTACATTCATGGCTGGTTCCCTTAGAGGCCAGGAGAGGTCATTCAGTCTCCTGAGATTTGGTTTATAAATGTTTGTGAGCCACCAAGTAGGTTTAGAGAACCAAATCTAGAACTACTGTTTGTGAAGTTTTAAACTGTACATTTTCTTTTCTATACACATGAGCATAAACAAATATCAGTGTAGTTGATATTTCTGTTGTCCTCTGTAACCATGTTTGATGATTCAGTGGCACAGTGCAAATCACCAGGCAACTTGGATTCAAGCAGTTTCATGTAAGCTGTTCCTTCTCCCACAACAGGAAAGGTTTGCACCTGCTTTTAGAAAACCTGCTTCTGTAAGTGACAGAGCATAGGCCTTTTGACCTAGTGTGGATCCTACAATGTGAGAAATTGGGCAAAGCAGCTTTACCAAGGCCACAACCAATCCTTAGTTACACACAATGTCATTCTACAGAATTATCTCATTTTTAAAGAATCTAACAAAATATTTATAACTGTGACAAGCCACTTCAGTGTGACAAAATAAACTCAGTGACTTAGCAGTAATTTCCTGAAATTTTAGAAGTAAATAAATGGTATTTTAAAAGTACCCCTAGTCAGTAAATATTAGTAGGATATGTAAATGGAACACTAGAAATAAAACAGGTAGAATACCATTGATCAAGGCCATTATCTTCTTGACAAGAGCTTGCAAAACTTACTAAATATTTGTTCACGCCATTTTTAGTGTATGGAAAAATTAAAATTTATTTAAAATAATATTAGATAAAATAACTAGGATAATTTTTCTTTCAGTTATTGATTTTATTCCATCTTATATTTTTATATAAGAGCTAATTAACCAAATATTTATGATGTCAATTAATCTAGGAAAGTGTGCATTTTTTTAAAGTTTGCATGGCATGAAGTGTCATTTTTCCACAAATGATTTTTACAGTTCTCTATGAGGATCCAAGAATAGGAGAGGTACATGGCCCTCTCTCTGTGCTTACATGCCATCTCATATTTCAGTTTACTAGCTTCCTATAGACACATGGTATGATTTGGGACCTTAAGTGAAGGCTTGCTTTTTAGAGAATACTTGAATGTGTAATACACCTTACCTTCTCAGGAATGCAAATTCTCTAGTAACCACTTGCTAGTTATATGAGGATTGTCTTCACAATGTTCTCAGGGCTTTTTCTCATGGTAGATTTTAACATTTTTTCCCTCTTAAATCTTTTGTTTTCTTTGCTCAGAATTTCGTTATCAACATGTTAGAATTAAAATGGCTACAAAGAATTTAGTCAAATAAAAAAAAAACCCATCAAACTAGTCTCACAACAGCAACATGCAAAACACTCTACCGGAAATAAGTTAGTTTAGGATAAAAGGTATTTGATCTTGGCTTGCTTTAGGTTGCAAACAGATGAGTCACCAAGTTGTATAAGTTTGGATAGAAATATCTGTTTTTAAAAAGTGTGCAGTCATGTGTACATACATCAGTGTAGTTTAGAGAAATGTTAAGTTTCACATGATGCACTATTGCACTTCAGACTCTGATTCACATGTAGGGTAAATACTGAAAATCCTAAATGATATGAGTGCTATAATTCTGTAAAATATACCTTGAATGTAAGATTTTAGGGCACATGGTAATTAAACCCATTTTCCATTGTTTGTATTTGAATACATTCTTACTTCCCTAGTGATAATTGTAAAGAATATGAACATTGAGTATAGGATGCCAGAGCAGTTTCAGCAAGGAAATTGTCATGCAAACACATCACATATGTCATGGAAAATACAGATCAAATAGAGAGAATCACTTCATTTATTCATTCATTCATTCATTCATTCATTCATCATTGAGTTTCCTTGAGTTTAAACGCTTCTTCTCTCCACCTGTACACTTCAAAAACTGTGATTATGATGAACTTACTTTGTTAGTCTAGAAGTTAAGAGTTGACATTCACTTCACTATTACAAAACTGTGCTTCCAACAGTTCATCAATAGAGTATTTAAATTGTGTACCTTGAGATATAACATTAAAGAGATGTTTTAATACACACAACAGTAGGTGTTTATTTTTCATGATACATTTGACTTATCAATATCTTCTTTTCTGGAACAACACTTGCATCTTACACTCAGCTATCAGTTTCCCCTCCACGTTTTCTGCTAATTACAGCTCATGTGAGTTCAGTCAGAATACAAAGTAGGACATAATATATCATATACTTCTTAGGAAAGGATCATAATTCACACAGGTTTGGCTATATTTTTGTGCTGATGTTTTAAAAAGCAATTATCTACAGCTAAATTCTTGCATTTCTCTTTAATTTTTTTTGTCAAATTATTCAGCCTGAATTTCTGATTCAAATGCAAATTATTTTGGCTAATTTCTAGGCAAATGATGTTCTATAACAATGCTTCATTTTTAAAATTCCTATTTTTGAGTATTTATTTCTTATCAATACTATCTTTTAGATAATCCAGAAGTATTTTCTAACCCTAATACTACTGGCTTATCCTAATTCATATATTTAAAAATGATATTTGCATTATTATTTTTGCAATTCTATAAAATGTATTTTGATCTTATGCAATGGTTCCCTGACTTCTCTCAGCTCAATCCTCATTTTCTTACTCACTCATCTTAAATCTGCCTTCCAACCTACTCAAGAAAATAGTTATATCAGAAGAATTGATAAAATTTAAATGTAGCAATATTAAAGTTCATGTAAAGGTAAAAAAGTCTTCCTGTTTATTAAAATCAATTTGTCAACGTTATATAAAATATAAACCTAAATTATATAAAAATATATGCATATATATTTGTTTTGGAAAGTGACACTTATTATTTGGTTAATAATCGCCATGGTAGGACAAGAGAAAATGTTTCTGCACAATACAAAATACAAATTATATTACAGACATTGAGTTCTTAAACTGATAAGGACAATAGAGACTAAAATTTTGGAAATAAAGAATGCTTTTTAAATGAGGAAGTCCTAATTTTTGTTTTACCCATGGAAGCTTTTAAAAGATGTAGATCTTGATAAATAATTAGGAATTCCTACACCAATGTAAAACTAGTGGAACAAATAAGCAGGTATTTGTTCTTGTGTTCTATGCCAGAGTCTCACCAAAGTCAGGCAGTGTTTTTGTTTTTGTTTTTTATTTTACTGCTGCTGTTATTGTTGTTTATGCTTGTCTTTTGATAAGAACACTGGCTCAGTTACATAAGTGACATTTAAGAGTAGAAGACCCCTAGATCCAGAACGGTGGAACAAATCTTTTAAGATTCTCCTAAGCCATCAATTTTATCCTTCATCTTAGGTAACCACTTGTCAGTGTTTGAAACTATTGAATGGTGCTTTACAAGTGCAATGATTACTAAGAACAAGCTTTGGGAGATGGATCTAATGCTCATTTGTTCATCTATTTGTCATTTAGGTATTAAAACATCCATGTATTGTGTGGACACAATGGGAAGAATTGTTACATGGATCACCATAAGTGTGGTAGAATTGAGATAGACCTACAAAAGCAGTCTATGAACTTAATATGAACACCCATTCTATGCTTGAGGCACTTTTCTCTACTGACTGCAAATATGGGCATCATTAATCACACAGAAGCTGAGAATTGATTGTAGACAAATTGCTAAACTGTCTTATTAATAAAATAAAAGAAAAAGAAAAACATCAGAGTCAGAAATTGGGGTTAACGCTGAGAGATCAGAGGAATAGGACAATCCACAAGCCAACCTCACCTCACCAGCCTTCAGTCTCCAAAGAGACCTACTTCCTGTATACCCATGCCTATATTCCTTTCTGTTCTGCCATCTCATTTCTTCTCTCCACTCAGCTACATCACTTCCTCTTCTTGTCCAGCTCTGTCATTTCCTGTCTGTCTGTACAGACCTCCAGACCTTTATGGTTAACTAGTGTTGAAATTTAAGACATTGGTCACCACACCTGGCTCTGTTCTCAGTGATGCCTTGAACTCACAGAGATCCAGACAGATACCTGCCTCCCCAGTGATAGGATTAAAGGCATATGCTACCATTGCCTGACTCTATGTCTAATGTAGTGGCTGGCTTTTTCCTCTGATCCTCAGATAAACTTTATTGGGGGACACAGATAAAATATCAGCACAAATGATCAATTAAATTTCTAAATCATATAACTAGTACTCCCTACCAGAGTCTAAAAGTGTAAAAGATAATAAGGTTGAAAGCTTTCTTCAGACACAAAATGTCTGTTATTTTTTTTAAATAGTCCTTAAAAGCCATTATTGGGACACATGGTATGTATACAGCATTTTTCCATATGTGATCAGTGAACAGAGAAAATATGGGTTTGTCCTACAACTGTTCAGCTCAACCTGAAAGTCTTACATTCTCCTCATAAATGCAGTTGCCTTTCCCCTTCATCTTTCTAATTTCAAATTCTTTTTATAACAAGTGCTCGGTTATCACATAAACTGACATTATACATGAATTTTGTCAAATGACTTAAATCACAGGACCCGAGGAGATGTCTCAAAAAGCTAAGAAAAAAAAAAAGGTACATGATTGAAAAAGTACAAGGAAAACCTCAGTTTTTGATATCACAGTTTCTGTGGGTATATAAAGACACCCCAAAATTCATGAACATTTTGAAGTTTTCTTCCTTTTGAGTTCAGGTGTTAATTGCTTATTTCATTCTGACCCTTAAGTTTAGTTTCTGGGCATTTGGTATCTATCCCAGACCAAGGCCAAATAATTCACCTTTCATTATTTCTGCTCTCTAAAGCATTCCCATTAGTTCTGACCTGAGTTCTGAGCAGATGGTCACAACTGTCAAAAGAAATAGGAGCTGTTGGCTCCTGTTCATCAATATCAGTAAGATTCTCAAGTCTTCCCAGTTTTTACATGTTTGGAAACTCTGGGATTTTAATGACTCATTCATCCTAAAGGCTCAAAAGTAACTAAAATGTGTTAATTCACTATACAGATATAACTTCTAGGAAGTCTACAGACCATTGTTATAAAACGTTAATGAAAAATTCAATTTAGAATAGACGTGAAAATAAGTATTTGTTGTATCAAATAATGTGGGGCCCTGCCCCACCACCGGGAACTTAGGTTCCAGCAGAAGGGAGACCTGGAACTGAGGAGAGGTAAGTGCACTCCTCACTCCATCCCAAGCCTCCCTTTTTCCAGGAACAACAGGGAGCCAAAGTCAGGCAAGGACTCGTTTATTTAAAAACAATAGGCTCCTTTAAAAGCATAAAGAAGACAAGACTTGGGGGTGGTGGTGCAAATGCCCCATTGGGCTGATCAGCTTAAAGGTTACCAATCACATGCCTAGTCTACAGTATTTACAGTGTTGTCTATGAGGGAATCATGTACTGACATCATCTACCTTGACCTAAAGCTCCAATCATATTTTTTAGTAAACAACTTGGGTTACACCCTTTATATTTTCCCTGGGGGCTCGCTTCACTAGCACCTGGCTCCATAGGCCCTTTTCCTATGGGTACAACAAATAAGGTACAACTTCTGACTATTTCAAATTATTACAGAAAGTTTAGGCATGTTGCTGTGGGATGTTCTGTATGTCCTGTGGGAGCCCTTCTTGGGTTCTTTGTGGCGTTACCCAGCAGGTCCGCATAGAGGATGATTAGGACCATGGCCTGAGTGCAGGTGTTTGAGATGGTCTGCACTTGGCTGTGCTGGGGGATGGTCTGTATGTCAAGTTGTTCTGATTGATCAATAAATAAAACCTGATCGGCTGTGGCTAGGCAGGAAGGATAGGCGGGACTAACAGAGAGGAGAAATAAAAGGACAGGAAGGCAGAAGGACTGACTGCCAGATGCCGCCAGCACAAGAAGCATGTGAAGATGCTGGTAAGCCACGAGCCACGTGGCAAGGTATAGATTTCTAGAAATGGTTTACTTTAAGATATAAGAACAGTTAGCAAGAAGCCTGCCACGGCCATACAGTTTGTAAGCAATATAAGTCTCTGTGTTTACTTGGTTGGGTCTGAGCGGCTGTGGGACTGGCAGGTGACAGGGATTTGTCCTGACTGTGGGCAAGGCGGAAAACTCTAGCTACAGCATGTTTTTATACGTGGTGAAACAATTGTAGAGCAGCTGCTGCTTGAATGAGGTTATTACAATTTTTTGTGACATTTCAGGGCTGTTGGCCCACTCAAAACACTTACATGCTGTCATCACACTGATGATGAAGGCACTGTAGTCAACATTAGAGATGTTGTTGACCTCTTCCACTCACACCCTCCCATGTAAGTGATAGATGGTTCCATTTCTCCTTCTTGTCCCTTCTGGGGCCAGAAAGGACATGCACACACCTATTGAATGAAGTTAACATTCACCCTCACTCTTATTACTTCTGTTTTTTTTTTCTTTTGCATATACTTAGGAAACTGAAAATTTTAATGTTTAAATTTTGACAAACATAATAGTGATACATATTAGTGTGTGTGTGCTTGTGTGTGTATGTGTGTGTGTGTGTGTGTGTGTGTGTGTGTATGTGGTTTAAAAGCATGCTTCCATTTTCTATTCTTTTCCCTCTTTTTAAAATTGAAAATAGATTCATCTCTGCTACAATACATCCCAACCACAATTTCCCCTCCCCCTACCTCCCACCCCACTTTTACCCAGATCTACTTACCCTCCATCTCCTCTTTAAAAAGAACAGGTTGAGTAAGTCATGGAGAACAACACTCCTCTGTGGCCTCTGCTTCAGTTTTTGCCTCCAGGTAACTGCTTTGAGTTCCTGCCTTGGCATCCATTGATGATGGGCTATGACAGGGAAGTGTAAGTCAAATAATAATTCCTTTCCTTTTCAAGTTGCTTTTGGTTAGGATGTCTTATCATGGAAACAGAAAGCCCACTGACGCATTTGCACACCTGTAATACTACTCGTGGGAGTGGTAGCAGGAGGATTGCTAAATAATGAGAACTTGTCAGAGACGGGGGGGGGGGCACAGAGAGAGAGAGAGAAGAAGAAGGAGGAGAAGGAGGGGGGAAAGGGGGGAGGAGAAGGAGGAGACTGACAAGCTACCATATCCAGGTAAAAGAACTTACCTCTAAACCTGACCACTTTAATTCAATCTCCAGGACACACACACACACAAAATGTAGGAGAAAAATTTGCCTATCAACTTGGAGCATGGAAATCTTATTTTATTTAGTGTATATCAAATAGGCCTTTCCCCTATTCTGGTTTAATTACTCAAAGATGTTTACATTTGATACTTTTTAATAAATCTTTTTTAATGTCTACAAATAGGATATGGATCACAATTGAAGAAGACTTCATATATTTGTCTAACATCACATGTGTCTCTGATTCTATTATGCTTCCACGGCAAGCGTGCTTGTGTGTGTGTGTGTGTGTGTGTGTGTGTGTGTGTGTGTGTGTGTGTGTTTTGATCCAGTATCTGCATTTGATTTCTGTTATGTGAATGACAGGACTTTTCAATAAGCACCTTTATTATAAAAGACTGAAGTTATTCCAAAGCAAGGCTACTTTCCAAAAATAGATTATCCCATGAGAATATCCCTTAAATGGGTAAATTATTACCCACTGTAGCTTGAGTTTTCTGGCCTTGCCCACAGTCAGGACAAATCTTTGTCACCCTCCAGTCCCACAGCCGCTCAGACCAACCAAGTAAACACAGAGACTTATATTGCTTACAAACTGTATGGCCGTGGCAGGCTTCTTGCTAACTGTTCTTATAGCTTAAATTAATCCATTTCCATAAATCTATACCTTGCCACTTGGCTGGTGGCTTACCGGCGTCTTCACATGCTGCTGGTCATGGCGGCGGCTGCAGTGTCTCTCTGCGTCAGCCTTCCACTTCCCAGAATTCTCCTCTCTCCTTGTCCCACCTACTTCCTGCCTGGCCACTGGCAAACCAGTGTTTTATTTATTGACCAATCAGAGCAATTTGACATACAGACCGTCCCACAGCACCCCATTGTTAGAACTGAGGTTATACCCCTAAGCAACCAATGTCATCTTATAGGAACTAGATTTCCTTCCTTCAGGTGAGGACATAGATGCTGAATTCTTCAGAGCCACCATGCTGAAATAGTCCTGGATTATAATTATTTAGTATGCACCAGAGGAAATTCCCCCTTTCTGTCAGATTTGCACACTGCTCAGCTTTTGTCTCTGTTCTTCCTTTGTATAAGACCTTATAGTTCCTATCTGCATCTCCATGATGAGCCTGGTGTTATTAAAACCCGTTATCTGTTTTAGGACAAGCCTTACTGACTAAGACACTCATTGCCACTATTTTTGTATTTGGCCAAATGGACTGCGTGATGATGCCTGCTAGTGCTGTGGGCTTCGTGGAGCTTCTGTTTCATCACGAAATTCTTTGAAAGCACTGAACATGATTATTATTGTTGTATGATATTTTGTTTGTGTTCTGACAAATAAAACTTGCCTGGAGACCAGGGCAGAGTTAGTCACTAGTTAAACATAGAAGCCAGGCAGTGGTGGCTCACATATTTAATCCCAGTACCGGGGAGCTCACACCTTTAATCCTAGCACTTGGGAGGCTCATGCTTTTGATCCCAGCACTTGGAAGACTCCCAACACAATCCGGGGGTGGAGACAGGAATACAAGGCAGGAGGAGACAGGATCTCCCCCTTTTGGCCCAAGGATTGAGAGAGGTAAGAACTCTCTAGTGACTGCTCCTAAGGACTCTCTGGTCACTGCTCCTTTGCTTCTCTCATCTTTCAGGATATTACCCCAATATCTGACTTCTGGTTTTTATTGATAAGACTAATTAGGATCCTGTTTTACATTGTCCTTTTTGTTTGAACTTTGTTCTCTGAACCCACTTTAACACTTTCTAGAAGAGAGTCTTCTATTGAGTGTGCTGTGTCATATTTTTGTAATGATGGTTGTTAAAATTTTGCCTGGACTGTAGGATTTTCTCTATTATTTACAGTGTGAACAGATGATGAAAATGATGATGATGATGAAGATGATGATGAAAACTGCTCTTATATGTGTTCCAAAGTCTGTTTCTTTTTCATTTATGAAAGGTAGCTGCATTCATACCTTTGGCTAGCAGCTTATGTTGTAATCTCCTTTCTTACTAAACCTTGTTTTTTTTTGTTTGTTTGTTTGTTTGTTTTTTTGAGACAGGGTTTCTCTGTGTAGCTTTGTGCCTTTCCTGGAACTCGCTTTGGAGACCAGGCCTGGCCTTGAACTCACAGAGATCCGCCTGGCTCTGCCTCCCTAGTGCTGGGACTAAAGGCATGCGCCACCACCGCCTGGCCTGAAACCTTGTTTTTAATTATTTTAATATTCTTATTAATTCTTGGATCTCATTCTCATCTGACCTGCAAAGATTTAGTTGAGACAGTGTCCATGGCTTATTGGGGGTGGGAGGAGGGAGGACAGGAAAATCTGGTTGGTATGTAAAATGAAAAGAAAATCTCTTAATAAAAAATAAAAATAAAATAAAAATTCATTTTTAAGAGCTTTTCGTCTTTTTTTAGTTTATGTTTATCTGTCATTTTAGAAATAGTTCCTTCTGCCTGGTTATCATGCTTCAGGTGTCCTCAGTGCTGTTTCATGTCATTTGCTGTAGTCTTAGCAATATGGTTTCTGTGAGACGTTTGTATGACATTTATATACTTTAATTTTTCATTTAAAGCTTGAATTGTCTTCTTATTATTTTGCATTTCCTTTCTGTATCCCTCTTGACCTTATTTAGCTTTCTACAATAACTTGTTCTTGAAGGCATTACCATACTGTCTGTCACCTTCCTTTTCTTGCAATGTATTGCCAGGGAGCTTTGTGTTCCGTTGGATTTATCTGGTTATTGAGTTTGTTCATAATTCCAGTGTATCTTGGTATTGGTTTGCTTAGTAAGTCTAACAATTTGTACATTTGGTTGTCACTAACATTTAGATAGCCTGTAATCATGACTTAGAATTCGATGGGTGCTGTGTCCTATGGCATTCCTTGGACATATTACATTGCCATTGCTTCAGGTGGGTTGCTTGTCCATACAGATTTATAATAAAGAGTGACAGGACCTGTGTTTCTTAGTTGTTTGTGTTTCCTGGGATGTGGGAGGGGGTGATGGCAAACTGTGATTCAGCTCTATTAGGGAGATTGGATTCACTAATAGCCCTGTGTTCAGTGTACTCAGCTATTTCTATTGGGCATACATCAGTATATGAAGGTAATATGTGAGTTCAAAACTATCCTACTAAATCCAGGTGTATGGCTACAATTAGTTCAATAACAAGACCATTGTTTGTAGAGAAGTACAGTTCTCTCCGATCATTGAAAAAGTTTCTTTTTGCAGCAGATTGAAACCATCCAAGACATATATAAATGGTCAAAATACAGAGAAATACAGACAGCCGACTTGGGGTGACAACCCACAATTTATATGTCTACAGTGTATCCTGATAGGATAAGCTCAGGGTATACTGTAGAGAATGTCAGAAAAAATATCTAAGATCCAGAAGACCAAGATGTCTTTTCTGAACTAGTGTCTTCTATATATGACGAGTTGCACTCATGTAATCTTAATGATATGCTCATCTAAACTAGACCAGTTAAAGTGACAATACCAATTGACATCCAAATGGGGAAATCTCAAAAAGCAAGAGCCCTAGATGAATAACTACAGGCAATTTATGGTGACTAAGAAAAGGAGAATCAATCTTCCCTAGAAATGTGTTCCCTGATAGGTTATCCAATTAAAAGTAGATGTCCCTTAACACATGTAAATACAGGTAATATCAAATTGATCCATCAGGTTCTATTTGAAAATAATAATAATAATAATAATAATAATGATAATGATAATAATGAAAGTATAAGAGGTCCTAAAATTGAGAAGGAGAGGGAGCACAGGAAGAGTCAGAGATGAGTCATGGAGGGGTGGGAAGGATGTAAGCACAGTAATTTTATCTGAAATCCTCAAAAAGAAAGCAAAACAGCCAGATGACATTGGTACATGCCTTTAACCCCAGCACTTTGGAGGCAGAAGCAGTCGGATCTCTGTGAGTTTGGGGCCAACCTGCTCTACAAAGCAAGATCCAGGACAGCCAGGACTGTTACAGAGAGAAACCCTGTCTAGAAAATAAAGAAAAGAAAACAACTACATGTGATTAAAACCAACTGATAAGTGAAAAATTCCAACTTAAAACATTTTGATGAAAATAGATTGAGAATTCATATGACTGTGGTTATATTACAATTTGTTAACTAATTCCTAACTGATGAAACATTTGTCATTCACATATTTCCATGGAATTGGATTTTATTTTAGCTTGTATGATGGACAACCATTACATGATTTTTGAGGATAACTTTCTATGAATCTTTTATGGATTGAAAACCAAGGCACTATTTGAGTCAAAGAAGAAGGTGGAAATGAAGTGTAATGTTGTGGAACTTATTATTTAATGGAGTAAAAATAAGTTTCTGAAAATAAGTATTATTGAGCTTCAATTCTAATTTGATGTTCTCAAATCCAAATGCATAGCATCTGTTACTGTGGTTGCTGCTTGTGAAGAATGAGACTATGTAACTCTCTGAGGAAAATAATATGCACATAAGCCATCCCATTTGCAGAATTTATTGGTTTCCTTCTAAGAAAACTAAGTCTAAGGTTTAATTCATTTTCTTTAATTGTATTTAAGAAATGGCCTGCAAAGTACGCAATTAATTATTTCTACTAGTCCAATTTATAATGGATCTTTGGAGATCAGTTTAGAGCTCTTTTTCTTGCTTCCTATGAACCATTAAAACCTTCCTCGCTGTCACAAACTCATATTCTAATTTTCACCATTTCACTTTTGTTTAACTCCTGTTTTTGTTCATCATTAGTCGTATTTTCCACTTCAGGATCCAAGTTCAATATGCATACTACATGTATTCTAATACAAGTGATATTTTATATTTCTGAAAGCATAATAACAAGAAACCAGTGAACCAGAATGCTTCTGGGTGATGTTTCTAGGCAGCATTAACCAACTTAATAGCATTCCCAGAATACAAAATCACTTAAACTGTTAAAACAAGACATGGTGATTTGTATTTTTCCTGTCTAGCTTACTGGATTTTGGTCTTGATGATTAGAATGAGGGAGTGAATGCTGTAATACTTAGGGCTGATGAACGCACTCGTGTCCCAATCATCACTACCCAGAAGTGCTGATGGAGGCTCCAGGACACACATAATTATTATTTTGGCTGGGACAGGAAAGCTGGCTACAGGAGCTTATTCATTACTGGTTTTTCACACTCTGAAATGCTTTAGTAAGTAAATTACATTTTATTCTGTAAGAGCCTTTATAACACATCAATCTTTGTCTTGCTTTAGATTTTCTGCTTATATTTTAAATTATATTGCCATTGTTTTGAAGATTGTTGTAAGAGCTGTAGGGTTTAAAGATTCTTTTACTTTACTTTTCTAGTTTTGATAATATCACATATAAATTCATAGACAAGTCTTTTTTTTATTCTAATTCTGGAGTTAAAATTTCTCTTTATGAATAAAGGGTAGATGATTAAAAAATCAAATTACCCTATTGTGCAAATACCATAATGACTATATATAATAGGTGTATATATGTGTGTGTGTGTGTGTGTGTGTGTGTGTGTGTGTGTGTGTGTGTATACATCCTGTGCAAAATAAGGTGTTCAGTACTGTTTGCGGACTACATAACTTTATGATAGTAACATTCTCACTTGCCCAGTGGATCTTCCTGAAGCAATATAGCTATTTACTATTGAATATTAACTTTTCAGTCATTGATGTAAAGTCACAGTAACCTCATTCAAAATTCAAATGCCACATTCTCGGAGAAATCACTCACTTTTTGATGGGATATAATAATACAAATATGATAATAAAATCAACACTTTAGTTATAACAAATGTAAAAATAAAAAATAATTCCATCAAAGACAAATTTTAGATATTTAAAAGAAAATTCAAAAGACACAAATAGCATGCTTTTTTTTTAAACATAAAATTGAGTCTTTCTACTAATACAAATAATATATAATTATAAATTACCACCATTGGACATTAGATGATTTAATACTCAGTAATATAATTACAATATTTATTTAAGCCCCTAATGTTTTTTTTTAAATAAAGTATTTGCATGTACTAAGAAGGCAAAATTAAATCAAATTGTAGACACATTTATCATTATTAATGTATTTTAATGTACTAAACAGAATGATAAAATATTGTTAACGTATTAAAGAAAAATTGTATGTTAGAGGCTGGCAGCAGAACCCCTGCTTTGCCAAGTAAGTTTAGTGGCTGTTTTCTGTGTTCATGCAAGAAGAAGAATAAACAGTACCCAAGGAGGTTGCTATGAATGATAAAAATATGACTAACAGTAAAAGAGATGTTTACAGGCTTTGACTTGCAGATGTTATTCAGTGACTTTTTTTTCTTCATCTAATTCAAGGATCATAGTATGGAAAATAAGATGGTATTTTAAACATGTATGGAGTCTCAGTAGTGCCCAGTATAGAGTGAGAAAAGTTATCCCTGCCCTTTGAACCCTGAGATGAATTCAGATTAAGTATAGTTTGACCACAGAGGCTAATTAAAAGCAGCATGATCATTTTGGCCTGCATATTCTCAGAGACAGTTCTCAGATTGTCTATGTTCATGAAGTTCTCAGGAAGACAACTTTGTTTGGAAAAAAATAAAAAAAAAGACTGAGTTACAGATCAGATGAAATTGTTGAGACAAACTGACATACTCTTTTTTTTTAATTTGTACAATTGTATTTCAACTGTCACACAAATAAATCTCATGTTCATATTGACAACAATTAATTCCAGAACATCAAAAATAAAGAAAAATGTTTACAGAAACTAAAGTCACTTTTTGGGAAAAGAATAAAGATCTGGTGTTTTGAAGGTTTTGTATGCAAATCAAAAATTCTTAGTCCTTACTGTGCTTATTTTTTTTTCCTGCCCTGAGAGACAGTAGTTAGTGGAAATGGGTTTCATTTTCTTCTAGAAATAAGTCTCTTGACTTTATTAACGACAAAAAATAATTCTCTGGCAGCCTGAGTTAGTAGAACTTTATAATAGCTATTAGGAGAAAACATTAGGTAGTAAGGAATTAACCACCATTCAAATAGCATCTGGCTTCCTGATTACCAGTGGTTTTGACTCTCAGCCTGTACTGTAAGGTGGCCACACTGGACTAGTTGGGTAGATAACAAAGATACCAGGAGAGTCTTGGCATCACCAACTCTCTGTTCTCTGTATTTTGACTCTTTCGTGGACTAAATAAGCATGACAATAATCATAATGATGAAGTCATAGGGCTCTTATAGTGAGCAGTAGGATAAGAAACTTCAAATAATGACTAACATATAGTAAATAGTGACTTGTCATTGCTAATTTAATTTAGCAGTCTGGAAAAAAAAGCCAAAGTATATCCATTTATGAATAAGTTACCTGTAAGCAAAGAACAAATAGTATAAGGTATATATTTTCATGAACTATCTATACATTATGGTAACAGTGTTTATTCCACACCAGTATTATTCTCCTTTATTGAAAATCACTATCATATAATAAAGAAAACATACCATTAAATATTTCAGTAACATAGATGCTTCAGAATGGGAGGGTCTGTGTTTCTTGATGCTGGTAGCATAGAGACAAACAAGTCCTTGAATATAAAATTGAGTTTTGGCAATTTTGAATCTCCACTTAAATGGAAATGGTGCTGTATAAGTCTTCAATTGCCACGTAATGAATGACCACAAACCAAGTAACTTAATCCAACTCAAGATAATTGTTCTAATTTCATTTCTGTTGCTGTGGTAAAAAAAAAAAATCCTCTCTGGGTACTGCAGTATCAGAAGTGGCAGGTGCTCCCCTCTATCTGACAACAAGAGCTTCGGTAGATTCTTTGGAGAATTCTTCCTCTTTAGCATCATGCAGGGACTCACACATTACCAACAGCTCCATTTTGTAGCTCTTTTAATAAGGTGAAGCACTTTCTCTTGACCCTTTGATGTAGATCCCTAGGTCAACCTCTAGCAACATGGAAGTTCTCACCTGTCAGCTTTAAACTGTGTGGACTCAAGATTCTCTGCTCTACTGGTCTTCTTTCAAAGTGATTTCTACGTGCTTTTCCTTTTCAGAGGACATGATCCAGTTGGGGGCCCCTCAGCCTTTGGTTCATAGTTCATGTGTTTCCATTCATTTGGCTATTTGTCCCTGTGCTTTATCCAACCTTGGTTTCAACAATTCTTGCTCATATAAACCCTCCTCTTTCTCACTAATTAGACTCCCAGAGCTCCACCCAGGGCCTAGCTGTGGATGTCTGCATCCAGATTCCTCAGTCCTTGGACAGCCAGAATTGACCTAATCTGGTGATGGGATGGCCAAAGTGACATACTCTTAACACTTAATTCTTAAATTTTCTCTGTCCTTCTAATAGCTTGTTTTTCCATTGTTATTTTGACTCATATTTGAACATAGTAAAGATTCAACTCATATATAGGGTATACCACATATCCCTTCTTATCTTCTCCCTGAATTATATAAATGGCAGAATATGGTGTATAAAAAATTAGGAATATTAAATTTAGGAAGCAGAGAGGTCATGTCTTATGTTAGCAGTTAAGTAGCCAAGAAAGATGTGATTTTTGCAGGGTATGTAGAAATAAGGACAGTAGGAGGAAAATCCCATCAAGCACAGAATTCCACACATGCATGAGAACAGATTCCGGACTTGGTGACCCTGGTACTTAGAGTGTGACCTGGATACATTTAAAATTGAACTCCAGTGATCTCAGGCCCACTGGGGAGCTCTTCCATTGATTGAAAGCAGCAGGGATACTGCCTGCTGGATATTGTACTTTATTTCTTTTCCTCAGCATCATTCCAGCCAAGGAAACCAGGGTATTGCTAGAGACAGAAGGGATACTATTTGTAGCTTTCATTTGCACTCTTGCCTTTATTCCCTATGGCCTGGATGAAAGGTTTTCATTAGAATTTCTTCTCTTCGAGTGTCACAGTTCCCAAACCAGCTTTCAAAAGTGTACAAAATGAATAATAGTGTTTGATAGGTTATATAGGTAAAAAATAATTGAATATAGATCAATCTACAAAGGAAAAGATGGTTTTTGTTACAGAAATATCTCTATTATATATTTGCATTCATATTTTACATTGGTGATGCTAAATACATTATTTTTTTTAACAGTTTCCACATCCTAGGAAAAGATATATGAAGGAACTGCTACCTTAGACCAATCTGTTGAAGTTAATTATGCTGAAAGTAACTAAGGATGGATGCCTTATGTCAGAACTAAGTGATACATTGCTTTCCTTTACTATTGCTAGTATAATAATGCTATTAAAAAGTCTCTAAGAATTTGTTAAGATCCATGCAATTTCTTTTGGTGCACTCACGAATAATGTGTGAGAGATTTTTCAATAAAGTGCATACAAAGAAGAAATAGTTGAATCAATCATTTGATAGTGATGTATGTAGACACTTATATATGACATATATTATTTATTTTGAAAAACTTCTTTTGATATACAAAATTAATATTTTCCCTATAAAGAAATAATAATGGTTATTAAATCCTGGAATTACCTTCTGGAAAATTGGGTGTTGAAATTTCTTATTTCAAAATTTTATTTAAGCAGTTATCTTAAAGTAATTTTACTATATTTATTAATATTAATTCACATATTTCATGTAATTGGTTTAAACATCTATAGTTGATAATAATAAACTAACAATGTCTTTTATTTCAGAAGTTGCATAACACACTTTACAGTTTATTGGATATATACCCTTTGTGTCTTTGTTTCCAAATTAAAATTATCATACACAATGGCATTGAAATTTGTTACTCATGATTTAATAGAAAACCAAAATTTCAAAGATTGCCTTATACCAAAAGTAAGTTGTTTGCCATCAGTGAGCAGAAAATTAGACTCAGTATGCTTATATGGATTTGGCATAGCTTCTCTCTACTTACCAGGAATGATTTATATCAGACTGCAAAAAGATAAATGCATACCTAGAGTATTAAGGGCAAGGGACTAATGGCAAATGGTTCTAAAATCATTCATAATAATGAATTCATCCCTGCCATCATCACCTGTCATAATTCAGGCATGCTTTCATGTTTTATCAATTAGCGTAATACTTCTGCTCAGGTACTTAATGTGTTCCATATGGTGTTTGTGATGGGAAATCTAAAGTTAGTCATCTTCCCTTGTATAACAGGGAGAGATGGAACAAGAATGTCCTTTTTATATAATTGACTGAAACATGACCTAAAAGGCTTACAGAATGCATTTGCCTTCTATCTCCAAATTAAATAAAAACTCAGAGACTTAAAGCAAGAATACTAGGCGTGGGATTATAATCATGAAGCCTATATCAGCAAATTCTTAGGAATGTAGTATCCAGCAACTGAGAAAATTCCACAGAAGACAGTAAGTAATGAGACAGAAGGCACCACCCAGAATGCAAGGAACTTAATTGAGCAAACAAGAATTAACTTACTAGGAAGATATATTATTATCCTAAGCAAGAGCATTGACATGTCATGTCATCCCAGAGTACTCATCCTAATGTATCAGGTGCAATTTTGCTGTGTTTTGCAAGCTGGTCTTACACACAAACATTCAATAGACCAACTCTCCTCAGCCTCTAGAATAGCAGAAATATCAAGCTTTTTTTCAACCAGATAATTGTATATGTTCTGCCATTATTTGTAGTGTTTCATTTACCTATGTTTGTTAGTCACTTTATGTACAATAGAGCTTTGTAAATTTTTTAAGTTACTCTAAATAATTTTGCCTTTACAATATGAATTTTGGATATTCCAAAATGAGAAAGATGTTTGTACTATTTAATGGATCTTTCACTATATATTCCTGCAACATGTTGGTGATATCTTGTTTTGTTTAGGTGTCTTAATCTACAGATTATGTTTAAATGAATATATTTTTTCTGCTACCATTCATTAAAGTACATTTTAACATAAAGTATAACTTAATAAATGAATTATAAGCTCTTCTATTTTTGAATTCCTAGGCATATCTGGAGATATAATGCTTAGAATTTTAAGCTTATGTAACTCATGAAATATTAATAAAAGAAAACGTGGTCATTTATAGAGTTATAATTCAAATATTAAATTTTTATCTATACATTTATCATTTTAATGCTCTAGACAATTGCTCCCTATAATTTCTTATTCACAGGTGCTGACTTTTATTGAACTTTCTGCAATTATACAATAAAATTATTTTCAGGTCCTATACTTGTTCAAACTTTATAGGAATAAAAGTCCTATTTCTCAGTTTTATTTGATGGAGATCAGGTCAGAGAGTATAGTAATATTTCTTGTCTATAGAGTTATAAAATATGACAGGATGAGGAAAATAATACTAAATGTCTTGGCTTTCCATTCTCTTAAACAGGAACAGGAATATATACATATTATTATTGTATATGCATATATATATGATTACATATATGTAGTGGGTACTTGTTTGTGTCATTCCCTGAGGCATCACCCCTAGTGAGGCAGTAGGTAGCTGCTATGTATCTGTGACTTGGACGTGGCTGCCTGGGACCCTTAAGACCTGGGATACATGTATGTACACTCTCTTTTCCTTGTTTCCTCGTGGTCCCTTCATCCCTTCATAGTTCTCAGTAGAGCTCTGCCTTGATCCACACCAGCCTCCAAGACTACAAGGTAGCAAAATGCTCAACTTTTTTAATGCTTATGTTGGGAGACTTAGAGTCTTAAGAATTACACTTCATGTAAGATTCACAATGAAATCACAATGGTAGACACAATAACTAACAGGTAATAGATAGAAATATAATCACCTTTGTGCCCAGGAACTCAGTATGTAGCTGAACTGCCAGACTGTTAACTAAAATAATTTCAATTAAGTATTCAAATAAAAACTTGATTAAATGTGTGTGATTGAACAGGTAAATTTAAATATGTGACATGCCAGTGTTAAATCTTATGCTAATTCTCTCTAGACTGAAGATATGTTAAGAAAATTAAAGTGCCAAGAGAAGGAATAATTTGTAATACTTCATCAAACATAATTCAATTTGAGAGGACTATGCCTTATAATGAAAGCCAAGTAATATCCTGCTAATCTTGCATTTCAATGAATGGCAAGGTAACCTGCTTAGTGAGATGAATGTAGATTTCATTTTCTGGAAGAAATTAATAAGAACTCCAGCACTTTCCTTGGATCATATGAATGAACTTCTTACATCCTCTATGGATCAATTTACTTACCTGTATATCTGATTGAATATTTTCCAGGGACATAAAATAATAAAGCAAAAATTATGAACATTGAAATACATATTCTCTTTTGTATAAACATTTGAAACTTTCACTTAACAGAAAAAATTTATGATATCTGGAAGGGAATACTGTACCTTTTGTATCCTATACAGAAGGTATTTCATATAAAATAATTCATTCAGACTAAATTACCCTGATCTCTTTTACAAAATTCCCACATCAATTTATATTTATGTCCATGGCCTCTATAGATCTGTACATGGAAAATATATTTTTCTCTATTTGTTGAATCAAGAATAAATTGGAGTCGAAATAACATAAGTATTTTCTTAATTTTTTCACTTGGATATATGTGTTCTTTTTTCATCTTGCTTCAGATCCTGTTCTGTTTGTGTATCCCTGGAGAAGTGATAGTGCCAGCCTCTACAAAAGAGCAGCTTTGCATAATTAAAAAAAATTTACACTATGTAGATTTCATATGCTACTTTAAAAAAATAGATTTCTCTTTATTATTTTTTCAAAACACATTCTAATCAAGAGCTGGCCTTCTTTAAATTGTAGTACACATAAAATATTAATAATGTCTTGAAACATAACTATTTCGTAAGCATGCAGGGATTGTCACATGTATGTGTAAAGGAATTCAAGCAATTCAGTGATCTAAATATGACAAAATTAACATTATTAGCCGATGTATTGATTTCCACTCTTGGACACTGTACTGACCAGGTTGTGATCTGTTTTATGTTTGTCTGTGTTTTGCATAAGAGTAAATTTCAAATCATAACTCATCCCTTGATTACATTTTTTAAAAATAAAATCAGGTTTCCTCAATTTTTTTTAATTTATTTTACAATACTATTCAGTTATACATAATAGCCACAGATTCCCTTGTTCTCTCCCTTCCTGCCCCCTCCCCTTCCCCCCAGCACACCCCCCATTCCCACCGCCTCCAGATCAAGGTCTCCCGCGAGGACTGGGATGGACCTGATAGACTCAGTCCAGGAAGGTCCAGTCCCCTCCTCCCAGATTGAGCCAAGCGTCCCTGCATAAGTCCCAGGTGTTGTTTTAACACAGTGCATACATTGAAATTTTAAGAATCTTACCTTGAAGTTTCACATTATTATTTATTTATATAAAATGAAAAGCTCATTGTAGATGTAACCAAACGTCTAATTAAATAAGAAACACAGAATCAATACAAAGAAGAAAGCCAAGAGATCAGAGCTAAGAGCCTTACTGCCTGCTGCAGCTAGCCTCTTAAGGCAAGAGACCTCTCTGAAAAAGAGCTACTTCCTATCTGTTCGTCTTTATATAAACTTTCTGTTCTGCCTTCTCATTGTTTGTAAACCCAAACACATGACTGCCTCGTCACTGCCTGTATATACAGCCCTCCAGGTCTTCTATGGTATTGAGATTAAAGGCGGGTGTCTCCAATGTTGGTCGTATCCTTGAACACACAGAGATCTACCTAGCTCTTCTACCAAGTGCTGGGATTAAAGGTGTGCACCACCACCGCCATGCTCTTGCTATGGCTCTAATATCTCTGACCACCGGGCAACGTTATTTATTAACATACAATTGAAATCACATTTCAGTACAAATAAAATACCAGCATATTTCCCCTTTTCTATTTTAATAAAAAGAAAAAGGTTATAACTAACAAAAGAAAAACTATATACAAAAGTACAATAACTATATACAATATATACAAGTAATAAATACCTAAACAATGTCTAGTCCATTTGTATTTGACAAATTCAGAGAAAATAATTCCATTATCTATTCTATTTTGGTAAGTCCAAAATGAACCTAATTCACTTTCTATCCTAACTAGTCTTCAACTATAACTGACTAATCTTCAACTCCCTCAGAGACCCAAGAAGGAAATATTACCTAACAAAAATAAAAACAGGAAGTACATGCAAGCAACTTCCAAAAATTTGTTAGTTGTCAGAAACAGCCAGCTGCCTGGACAGTCACCTGAAGTTTCTCCGCAGTGTTGGGGCATCATCTTCAGCGTATAGGCTTAGCTTATCTGACAGACTCATTTGGGAAGTAGGATGTACACAAGGTCAACAGTTCAACCTCACATTGGGTGAGAGCAGTCCACGTACCAGAAACACCTGATTCCACTAGTGTCATGTCATGATTCAGGATTTTAAATTCTGGAAATTGTTGACAGTTTTTGAATTCAGCTGTCCATTCTTCTTGGCTGTGTATATATGGCTTCATCTCAGCATCATGTTCTTCTTCACATCCCTCTATTAAACACCAGTCTACTATTGAGAGGTGTGAGCTTAGTTACTCTTCAAGAATAACTGTTTCAGCTGCTGTTCCATTGCACACCAGAAGCCATCGGCTCACTGCCTGTTCAGCTGCCTTTGAAGAAAAGGGCACTGTACCTTTTCCAATTGGCAAAAGGCCAGTTCAGGGATGGTGCCATATTGTCCTGGCCTCAGAAGATGCCTTTTAATAAAGCCATAACCAAATTTGTTTTGGCAAGAATCAATAGTCCTTTGTTTCATGTCCTGTCTGTCAATTTTGTCCTGTTGATTTGAGAATACTTTGTTGTCCAGAGGCTAACTTTTGCCACAGTGAAAGTTAACTCCATATGCAGTTTCTTCAATGCCCATATTTTCTCTGAAGTAGATTGGTACTGCCAGGAGGTGACATGTCTCAAAAAAGAAAAATTTTCTAAGTTATTAAAACATGTTAAATGCCACATTCTGTAGATCTCCGAAGGGTTTGAAGATGACCTGTCTATCTAAAATATATCTGCTCAATCTTGAAAACATACCTAATATGACTACAAGTTTTATTATAATGTCTAACTACTAACTTTCATTTCTTTATATCCTAATAGTTGGTAATAATAACATTCAAGGATCAGAATATTGCATTGTTAAATGAACGGAATAAGTACAATTAGAAATATACATATAGCATTTTCTAACAATATCAATTTCAAATTTGTATACAATATAAACAATCCAATCCAATGTAAAGTATTTAAAACTTGTAATTGTCTTTTTCTTCTTTTCTTTCTTTCTTTTTTTTAAAACAAGAACCTTAAATCTTATCTCCTTTGCTTATCCTTTTTCCTAACCCTTGACAACAACTTGTAACCAACCCCCATAAACAATGAAAATTATCCCAGACCCCAAACCCATTAAAAAGACCCAAGAAACCACCTGCCCCATACATCTCTTTAGGAATGTGGGCGTCGTATTCTTAAAATTGCTTCCTGCTGGGTATGGGCAAAGTTATCTTTATCCTGAAAGAAAACTTTTAGGTTAATTGTCAGATTCTAGGAAAGCTAACTATATCCTTCCTTATCCAGTCTGTGTATATGTATATGCCAAAGTTCAGGGTTTATCTCAAGTCCTTATTCAAGTAGTCTTTGAGACTGGATCATCTCAGCTAGTCATCTCAAAATTGCTCTGAGCACCTTGTAGTTCAAAGCTGATCTGTAGATGATGTTTGTCAGCTTAGTGATATTATTATTGTCCACGTGGAATTGTTGTTGTTGTGGGGCCCCCATCTTCTTTCTGGAGACTTCAGTTGATGTTAGGCCTGGCCGTGATTTCCTGCAGAAAACTGATAAGAGACTCAAACACAAAGACATAAATATGCAGCTAATTGAAGCCTTTTTTCTAGAATTAGTTAGTACTCTATATGACCATTCATATCTTAACAAAGTTTAAAATGTGTGTATATATATATATATCTTGTTAATTTTGATATAAAATTTATGCTTTAAGAAAAGTTTAAAGAATCAGAATAGAATCAAAGAGTTGGGATTAGTAATAGAATAGTTCCTTAATTAATTTGGCTTTTCTCCTGTCCCATAGCAGAAGATGACTCTTTTCTTTTGACATGAAACAGGTAGTTTGCATTTTCCTTTTAACAACATGCTTGAGATTAAAGAAGGAGAGAGCCATTCTCCAAATCCAAAATCAGCTTTAAATTTTGATTGAACTGGGACTATTAGAAGACCAATAGTGTTAAATTTCTTTAGAGAAGAGCAGAAACAAACATTTAGGAAGACTTATAAAAATTTTTTAGATGATATACCCATATGCCATTTCACTCTGTTTCCTGGGATAGATGACTTATCCCTTGTCTTCCATTGTCTCATTTGTCCTGTGTTCTTCAGATTCCTTAACCTTCATTCTCCTAAAAGACAAAAATAAAAACCTTTCCCCAAGACTAATTTTGGGGATGTTCCTTTTTGGCAAGTTGTTATCTGATTAAATGAAAAGGCATATGTTACTGGTATAAGTGAGTTTAAATTGGATGTTCATGCTTGTTGATGAACTATCACCTCCTCTAAATAAGAGGTTTCTCTTGTTCAAATCAAACCTTTATTAATTTTGATAGTATCCACAGCTTATCTTCTGTAGAAACAAAAGCAAAACCTCGTCCCCAACATAACACATATCCTGTTTTCCATTCTGAGGTCAGCACATCCTTAAAGTATATAGGCTGATTTAATTCTTTAGTTTTTTCTATTATCCAATGTCTCTCTGCAGCTGTTGTTCCTTTCTCATTGGCATTGAGGAAATTCAATGTTAATAGAGCATTATGCAGTCTATTTCTGGGGGTTTTTGTTACCCCTTTCTGTTAATTTAGCATAACTCCTTTAGAGTTCTGTTTGATCTTTCTATAACTGCTTGACATGTAGGATTATGTGGTATGCCTGTAATATGCTTTATAGTGTAATAAGCAAAAAAAAAAAAACTGTTTCATTTTAACAGAGACATATGCTGGAGCATTGTCAGTTTTAATTTGTGCAGGTATACCCATGATGGCCATAACTTCTAGCAAATGAGTGATTACAGAATCAGCTCTTTCAGAACTCAAAGCAGTTACCCATTGAAATCCTGAATAAGTATCGATGGTGTGGTGTACATATTTCAATTTTCCAAATTCTGCAAAGTGAAACATGTCCATCTGCCAGATTTCATTCCTCTGAGTATCCTTTGGGTCACGTCCTGCTGGTAATGGTGTTTGATTGTAGAAGGAACAAGTAGGACATTTCTTTACTATTTCTTTGGCTTGTTGCCAGATTATGGAAAAATCCTTTTTTAAACCTTTACTATTGACGTGATGTTTTTTTATGAAATTCTGAGGCCTTCAGCACATTTCTTATCAATAATTTATCAATCTCATCATTGCCTTGTGCTAGAGGGCCTGGCAGACCAGTATGGGATCAAATGTGAGTTATATATAAAGGATGACTCTTTTTCCTGATTGTATCTTGTTATTGAATAAATAGTGAAGTTAATTCTGAAGCATCAGGGATAAATTCTGCAGTCTCAATATGTAATACTACTCTTTTAGCATACTGAGAGTCAGTTACTATGTTGAGAGTTTCTGAAAAATCCATTAATACCAACAGAATAGCATACAATTCTGATTTTTAAACTGAATTATAAAGACTTTGAACCACTTTACTTAAATTTTCTGATTTGTAAGCTGCCTTTCCTTGTTTGTTGGTATCTGTATAAAAGGTACAAACTCCAGATAAGGGTTTTTGCCATACAATTCGAGGCAAGATCCAATTACCTCTCTTTATAAGATCAATTCTATCGCTTTTGGGATATTTGCTGTTAATTTCTCCCAAAAAATTACTGCAAGCT